>NW_027271986.1:387500-830191 GCF_040938485.1 Diadema antillarum | reverse complement strand
ACTTCGTGAAGCTTTGAAGAGTGTCTTATTTAATTTCATTTATTCATTTCCAATCTCAACAAAAACGAATATGAATGTACAAAAAAACATATGCTGATACGAGTAATGTATGTCAAAGTATATTGTTATCACAATATAATAGGTTGTACAGGAAAGTTTGCTTGATATTTACCTATTTGCTGTTGCGAAAAAAAAATAAAGGTACAATGTAATGAGGAAGCAATACAGGTATTAAGCGTTTAGCATATTCACATCATACACGCTCAGACACATAGGCATATAAATGCAAAAGCACAAGATGTACAGGTAAATTTATGTCTACATACACACGCATACATAAGTATGCTTTCTAAGATTTTTTTTTTTTTTTTATATTAGGGGGATGATGGAAAAAAAATCGTGGATTTTTAATTAACTCAGGGAATCTTGTCTGTCCGCTTTTGAATCTGTGTTTATTTTTTTTTTTTACGTTCACGATTCGCCAAATAGAAGACGATGGTGCATGTGAAAGGCGAATCTAGGGCGGGGCTCCTGGTTAACCCAGCGATAGACCTATTCAAAGCCACTTTGGTATTCATCTCTCAATCCAACAATATGGCGTCAGACTGCCAGACTACACGGTCTAAAAAGCCCGCCCTACTTCGCTGAGGAAAAAAAAGCTCCATTTTCATAGCGACATACACATAAGATAACAACGCCTGAAGACAAAATTTAATATATCTGGCTCGCGGTTCTATTTCCTCGACAAGACTGTATCAAATACTCGAGGAAAACAATTTCACAGGAAGTGCCTGGGAAGTGATTGAAAAAGCTGTCCAGATCGTTTGAAAGACATGCTGTTTTACTCGAACGAAAAGAAATAAATGAATGGACGAAAGTGACATGGTTCGTTGGGTGTGTCAGATACTCCTTTCCGCGTGGCAAAGGAAATATTAAATGGAGCGAAGAAAAAAGAGCAACAGACTGAACAAAAATGACAAAGTTTAATTGGATAAGCTCCTCTAGAAGAGACGGTTTGTCTTCAAAAGAGATAGAGGTAATAACATCTACCTCTTACACTGCGACATGCTCACTTATTGATATCCATGGTAATTTCAGAAATGCCCCCCAACATACCAAAAATACCAAACATACCAAAAATACCTCCGAAACAGGAAGTGGAAGCTTGTACTCCCGTCGGAGACACGACATTTGCTCCTGAGACAATTATTGCTCCAGTCTTATTTTCTCCAAGGACTTGGTTTAGGATTAGGGCTAGTTCATGTGATGTATGTTTAGCGTGGCGTGCAAATCTTTCAAAGTGTCATGGAACCACCCCCGTCACAGAATAACAAAGGAGAGGGGAATTGAATTACACGATTCTATGGTTGTCATTTTAAACCTAGAGGGTAAAGCAACAGTCGGAGTCGTTGACATTATTAGGGAGCTTTAGATTTGCGGCGCGGACGTTTGAGATGACGCTTGCGCTGGACGTTCTCTTCCCTGCTTCGTGTTGAAAAGTATTACATAGCTTTAGATTACGCCGAGAAATGAAATGGCATGATCGGTTAATGCAGTAGCTCTCTACGTCGTGAATTGAACGGACGTAAAAATACCATAGAACGCGTAGTGAAAACTCAGACGACGCGAACTATGAATAGATCGACTTTGATACGCGATTCTGCGCATGCTCAGAACATTTTTTCCCCTCTGAACGTTTCCGTCGCGAAAATTTTATCTCCCTATTATCACATAGACATAAACACTCTAAAGGGAAAACAGAAATCATTTCGTTCATAATAACGTATTAAAATATGATCATACGACTAAGCACACTGCGATGCGCACGTAAACGTACGAAGTGGAAAGAGAACATCCAAAATGAAATATCGAGGCAGCAAAACGGCTAGAGGGAATCGTCTGTAACGTTAAACAATGATAATGTAAGGGAGAGAGAGAGAGAGAGAGAGAGAGAGACTGCAAGCGTGCTACGGGTCATGATACCACCACATTCACCACGATTGGTTAACCGTGTAACCGCCTTTGAATCGTGCAATATGATTCCTTCTAGGGCAATATCATCTTTCCACTTCCTCTACAAGGTCATACATCTATAGTGATAAGAGTTTCTCTCATAGAGACATGCATTTTTAAGTAGGTCTTGTTATGATAATCTTGATATATTTTACTCTCATGAGAAACTGTGTTACCAGGAGCGGATCCAGGAATTTCGTAAAGGGGAGGCCCTTTTTTTTTTTTCGAGCTAATTCGACAGCTGAGCATGCGCATGTCGGGTATACCAGTACAGCGCGGTCACACACGCTAGGCATGATGGGATGCATCGCGCTAATTTCTTGAGGCGATTTCACATTATCAAATAGCCCGATAGTTCGCCAATTATCCCGCTATTTTGGAAATTTCCCGAGTTGGACTCGAGAAATTCTATCGATCAGAGCGATACAATTAGCGCGCTAATTTGTGTTCACATTAGCCGGGTTCACACGTACAAATTAGCGGGATGACGATCGCGATCCACATCTCGAGTTTTTTTTTGCGAGCGTCCACACGTACCAAATTAGCGGGATAGCGATCGCGATCGGTATCCCGCTAATTTGGCGAGCGTCCACACGTATCGAATTATCCCGCTAATTGCCGATAGACATAACAGCAAAGCCTGCAAACTGGGTCACACAGCGCCCTTCTCTATAGCCGGGTTCACACGTACAAAATAGCGGGATGACGATCGCGATGCACATCCCGAGTTTTTTTGCGAGCGTCCACACGTACCAAATTAGCGGGATAGCGATCGCGATCGGTATCCCGCTAATTTGGCGAGCGTCCATACGTACCGAATTATCCCGCTCATTGCCGATAGAGATAACAGCAAAGCCTGCAAACTGGGTCACACAGCGCCCTTCTCTATCACTGCCTGCGCGCACTTACCTTTGTCCATTATCTTTTACGCGTCAGTGGTGTGGTTCGCACGCTGTTGTTGTTGTGCTCCAAAGAGGTGAAGGACATCTTCGCAGAGGCCTCGCTGTTGTGATGTGTGCATTGCATGATGGGATATAAAAACTCGAGATTCTAATCCCGACCGTTCACACGTACCAGCGCGGGGCCAATTATCCCGCTAATTGACGAACCAGCGCAAGATTTCTTGCGATTAGCATCGCGATGCTTATCCCGCTAATTTTCGGGTTTTTTCTGTCCACACGTGCAAAAAATTCGGGGCGACGATCGCGATGCAAATCTCGAGATTTGTATCCCGCTAATTGATGTACGGGTGAACCCGGCTTATCACTGCCTGCGCGCACTTACCTCTGTCCATTGTCTTTTACGCGTCAGTGGTGTGGTTCGCACGCTGTTGTTGTTGTGCTCCAAAGAGGTGAAGGACATCTTCGCAGAGGCCTCGCTGTTGTGATGTGTGCATTGCATGATGGGATATAAAAACTCGAGATTCTAATCCCGACCGTTCACACGTACCAGCGCGGGGCCAATTATCCCGCTAATTGACGAACCAGCGCAAGATTTCTTGCGATTAGCATCGCGATGCTTATCCCGCTAATTTTCGGGTTTTTTCTGTCCACACGTGCAAAAAACTCGGGGTGACGATCGCGATGCAAATCTCGAGATTTGTATCCCGCTAATTGATGTACGGGTGAACCCGGCTTATCACTGCCTGCGCGCACTTACCTCTGTCCATTGTCTTTTACGCGTCAGTGGTGTGGTTCGCGCGCTGTTGTTGTTGTGCTCCGTAGAGGTGAAGGACCTCTTCGCTGAGGCCTCGCTGTTGTGATGTGCGCATTGCATGATGGGATATAAAAACTCGAGATTCTAATCCCGACCGTTCACACGTACCAGCGCGGGGCCAATTATCCCGCTAATTGGCGAACCAGCGCAAGATTTCTTGGGATTAGCATCGCGATGCTTATCCCGCTAATTTTCTGGTTTTTTCTGTCCACACGTGCAAAAAACTCGGGATGACGATCGGGATACAAATCTCGAGATTTGTATTCCGCTAATTGGTGAACGTGTGAACCCGGCTAATATCAAAATAACGATCTTATTACGTGGGCCTCATCGAAGACTGTGGCGAAGATTCCAAACGGCTCTTCTCCGTTGCCAACCGCCTTCTCAATCGAAAGCAATCTTCACCATTACCGTCCCACACGGACAGTTCTGCAGTGGCCGAGACTTTCATCGATTACTTTCGGAAAAAGGTAGAGACTATCAGTAACAGTCTCTGTCCAGACGAATCGGCGCAGGAGCCCCTCACGACAGCTTCCCTTGAAACCCTGAAGCCCACTGATCCCGACGAGGTCCAAGCTCTTCTTCGCAGATTACCTCCCAAGTCATGTTCTTTAGATCCAGTCCCCACTGTATTGATAAAAGATTGTTCATCCATTTTCGCTCCTATTATTTCAATGATTGTGAACCTAAGTATTGATCAGTGTTACGTCCCCTCATGTTTGAAATCTGCATACATAACACCTCTTTTGAAAAAACCTTCCTTAGACCCAGATTCACTCCAAAATTACCGCCCCGTGTGTAACCTTCCATTTTTGTTTAAAATTTTGGAAAGGATTGTTTTCTCCAGACTTACAGATTATCTCTTGGTTAATACTTTATTTGATCCTTTTCAATCCGCATATCGTCCTTACCATAGCGTAGAAACCCTTCTCCTCAATGTGTCGAACTTCATCCTACAGGAAATGGATCGTGGAAATGTCACTGCTTTGATTTTACTTGATTTGTCCTCCGCCTTCGATACTGTTAATCATGCAATTTTGTTAAACACCCTCCAATCTCTTGGTGTAAAAGGTCAGGCATACGAATGGTTTAAATCTTACCTTTCATGCCATTCACAGGCAGTGTATGTCAACAGCTGTAAATCAAATGCTATGCCTCTCAAATGCGGTGTTCCACAGGGCTCTGTGGGCGGGCCCACCTTGTTTTCCATCTATCTTATTAGCCTGGGACACATATTGCGCCAGCACAAAATTAATTATCACATATACGCTGACGACATTCAATTGTATTTGTCTTTCAAACCTAACCAGGCCGATGCCTTACATGCTTTGAGTCAGCTTGAGAATGCAATGAACGATGTTTATTCATGGCTGAACTCACATTCTTTGAAATTGAATACGGATAAATCTGAGTTTTTAATGTTTGGTTCGAAGACACAATTAGGTAAACTTGACATTAATTTCATCTCTTTTTCCGGCATGTCAATTAGTGTGTCCCAAACCTGTCGCAACCTGGGTGTAATGCTAGATTGTAATATGACTATGTCTCATCAAGTTTCTAGCATTTGTAGATCTGTAAGATACCAACTTCGTAATATCGGCTTCATTAGAAAATATTTGAACCGCTCTTCTACCGAAAAATTAGTCCATGCCTTGATATCCTCTAGGCTCGATTTTGGAAACTCTGTTTTATTTAACTTACCACAAACTCAGCTCTCCATGCTACAGAGGCTTCAAAATGCGGCAGCACGCATCATCACACTATCCAAGAAGCACACTCACATCACCCCTATTTTGAGATCACTTCATTGGTTACCAGTCAAAGATCGCATTATTTTTAAGATTTTACTTTTGACTTTTCATTGCATTCAGGGCGCTGCTCCTCAGTATAACATTGACTTACTCCATAATTACATCCCTGCTAGATCTTTACGCTCATCCAACTCCGGTTCTCTGATAATTCCAAGATTCACTACAATATGGGGCACACGTGCCTTTGGCCATGCTGCTCCCACCTTATGGAATAACTTACCTTCAGCCGTTAAAAATTGTTCTTCATCAGACTCCTTTAAAAGCAGTCTAAAAACTCACTTGTTTAAAGCCTCAATTTGATTACTCATTACATGTACTTGATATTTGTATGTCTTTTACTTCGTCACTTTCTCTTCCTTCCGCGCCTAGAGCACTCTGCAGAGTGGATTTGGCGCTATATAAATCATATCAATTATTATTATGTCAATTATCAAATAGCGCGCTATTTCGTGATCGGGTTAATTTTCCAAGTCAGAAAATAGCGCGCTATTTCGAAACATCGGTCTGATGTGAAAACGCCTCATGTTTATGAGGAAGTCTGTTCGTGTACTCACGTAATTATATCTATTTCTTTGAAGTATTCTCAATTCTCTTTTATTCATATTTTGATGTGAACCTAGTTGATTTTGCATAATAATTTCATATGTGAAAGTGGAGAAGTAAAACAAAGTGAAACCGAAAGATACCATGCCCATGTGACTCTTCTTCCTGATTACAAAGGGTAGAATAGATTCTTTTCTATAAATGCAAATTCAGAAAACTGCTTTTTATTCTCTTTGTAATACACCATGTTAGAGTTTATGCTGGAATTCTGTGTAGGCTTACTTATTAAGCAGTGTTGTATTTCTTCCTCTAAATCATGTTTCCTCTGCGTGGCTTCACATCGTGGAGGCGCTGTGGCAAAGTGGGTCATAAGACTCTCGACTCCCGATGGCAGCTTCCGAGTTCGAATCTCGCCCAGCTGACGTCCTTGGACAAGATACTTCACCCACCATGTCCCTCCCCACCTAGGTGTATGGGATACCTGGCAAAGCTAGGGTAATTATAATGACAAGACCCTCTGGTAGAGCAGTGTCAACACTGAAGAGGCTACCCTGGGTAATTATTATCATTATTATCGGACCTATGTAGAGTTGCGTAGTGTTGTGTATTCACTACGACGAAATTGGCCGCATATAACTTATGAAACATTTTGACCGCATGAATGAGAAATGAAGTATTGGGCAGCTTATCCTTCAATAGATATTGAAAGGATTTTCTGTTGGACTAGCGTAGAATAGCATACCATTGCGTAGACATTGGCGTAAAGTAGCGTAGTGTTGCGTACTTATGCGTTGCTTGGCGTTACAATAGCGTTGAGTTGCGTAGACTTGCGTTTATACTGCGTTTCTTTGCGCCCTGTGCTCGACGCCAAAAGAACTCGTATAAATGATAATTAAAAAAAAATATATCATATTCTAGAAGTCTAGTATTTTTTGTTTCGAGTACCGCACGTCTCCCTTTGCGTAGCTCAGCGTATAACCATACGTAGGCCGGTGTAGCTGCAACGTATGGTATATGCCTACGTTGACGTAGTCGGTACGCAACACTATGCAACTCTACGCAGGCTCGGTGTGAATGCCCCTTATACGTTATAGTTTGATCATCTTTCCTTCGTAATTTATATAAACTTTTCAAATTCCTTATAAAACGATATCCTTTTCTGTTTTATTTTGAAAGAATAATTCCTAATGTAGGAATGTGAAAATGAATCTTTCTCCAATTGATTCAATAGAGCTATCTAAGTGCAATCTATAAACAATATACATGTAATTTTTCCATAAATAAGACGTTTCCACTACATAATGCAAGCATTTTGATTCATAGTGCAAATTCATAATTTTTACTCCCCCGTTCCCATGGTTTTTACACACTCTTTCTTCTTACTCTATCCTTGCCATTCCAAAAACAAGCAACAACAAAAACGAAAAAAAAAAAATCAAACGTCATTTTGTTTTTTATTTCCAAAATTACCCATCTGGGGACATGTATAGGAAAAAAAAAACAATCACGTAGTATATATTCGTTTTAAAAGCCTATATTCACGTCATTGATGAAAATGAAAGTTTCTTCTACCACTTTCAGTCTTTTGATAATGAATATACATATTCAACCTTTCCTGTATTTTATTTTTCAAACGGTGTTTCTTTTCTTTTCCTCACCCATCAACACTACATCAGTTTTTTTTAAATCACAGCACACAACATACACACACACACACACACTCACAAACTTGCGCACTCTTGCTTATTTATGCTTTGTGATACCGGCTTAGACAGTATGACGGCGAATCGTATCAAACTCATATAACTATTTTAAGCAACACACAAACAAATGGGGATTGATTATGTTTGTATTCCAATTTTGCTGCAGAGGTCTTCTTTTTTATTTTGTTTCAAGATGACATAGTGCCTGGTTGAATGCATTATCATGTATTTGAAAATTACTCTCCTCGTATCTTGTCAATGTGAAATGTATTAAAACATTGAACAAAATGTGCCTAATTACAGCTACAAAACACTGATCATGATCATGAATCAAAAAGTTTAACATCTATATCATCATGTCTATTTACATTGAACGATTAAACAAGGTGATTCAAGGTTATGGGTTTCAGAAGACGTTTGGAACCTTAATATGAAAAATGCAATTCTGACATTTAAAGTATCATCCAGGCCTACACGTAACACATAACTTTAGGACCGTCTTTCATTTAATAATATTATATACTTTTATGAGCCAATGATAATACATGTACAGCAAATGTAATTCATACCGTCTATTACACGTGTTTGTTCAAAGTATAAGCGTTACATGCAAACATGCAAGAATCAATTACACTTTTTGACTAGCGTGTTTAGCTTTAAAGAGAAACATTAGAAAAGTTGTGCCATGTGCTCAAGAATTTTGATGCAAAATGTGATGTTATAGCAAGTGTAACACACATTATACCTTCTTGGCTATCGTATCTTACATACTTATTAGAGTGAAGTAAAATTAATCGTTATTTGTAGGTCTTATTTCACTCCATGCATATTTACAGTGCAACCATTCCTGGTACAATCTTATTTAGAATGAAATATCCATTTTCACAATCTTGTCGTTATTTAAACGGATATATCAACGTCATTTGTTTATACATAGACAAACCTTTACTATCATCTATTCAGCTGGTGTATCTCCTTTTGCAAGTTTATTTTTGTTATTTTTAATTTACAGGTTATCTACCACCGAGAATCACACTACAAAAAATTAGAAAACGCTTTTTAAAATGAGGCTTTAAAGAGAATTCATAGTCAGACTCCATACTTCCAGCTGCAGTAGACACTATTATCATTGTCTAAGAAAAGAAACGGGTGAGAAGAATATACAGTGTAGTTTGAACAAATGACGTAAATCATTTAGAGGTATTTATCTGTGCATGGCACTCGGTCCCACTTCTCTGTTTCATTTTATACGATTATTTTATCCTTTCAGCACCATTACACTGTATCTCGAATAGCATTAGCCATATTACATGCATAACATGCCAACGCTGTGTCAATATGAAAGTCCGAATGAGGAGTGTCCAGGTCTTTTAGAGAAAACAAGAAATAATCTTTCACAATACCGCCTGGAAATGCTTTCGTTTTGAGAGGTCAACTTTTCTGTCAACATACAATTGAATTGTTTCCCTTGTTTTATGAGAATTGAATATCGCTTGTCCAGGAAGAGCTTGTACAGGCCCATTTCCTGTAAAAGAACAGATCAACTCGGATATCCTCTTAAAGCCTATAGCATTGTTTGTTTGTTGTAATGTGAATGTAACCTTGACAGCAACCATATCTCTTAGTATTGAACGTATGTATTAGTATTGAATGCATGTAAAGTTTATCATACTCGTGACCATAAAAAAAACCACTTTTTACTGCCAGGCCAAAACGAAACAAAAACAAACCGGAAGATGTAAACTACCCCAGGGCAGGGCTGGTATCAAGAGGGAGCACAGAAGTGAAAGTGAGGGGCAATAATTCGAAGAGTTTCCATGTTTAGAGGAATTATTGTGGAGGGCAAAACCAACATAATACACTCCCCTTGGAAGCAACAATTTCTACAGTCCTATAATACTTCTCAAAGACAGCAACACCAAAATCAAGAGAATTCTACAACAACAACAGCAACAAAACCATAAATGCAAAACAAAACAACAACAAAAAAAGACCAAAAAACCATCATAAGGAACTCAACCAGCTAATTCTTGGGGAGTCTGGTAGTCTGCTACACTGTTGTGGAGTCATCACTGGGTTTGATAACCTTTGGCTTATCGTCAATGGCGGATTCTTTATGATCAGCACTTGTGGTCTGCGTGGTAGCTTCATCAAGTTTGGCCTTCACTCGGAGGCGTTTCTTCACCATTGGGCAGCAGGCAAAGGCTTCGGCGAAGGCGCTCCTGTACCGGGGATTCGTCATCGTGTAGACGAAGG
The DNA here is from genome assembly GCF_040938485.1 of Diadema antillarum. NCBI lineage: Eukaryota > Metazoa > Echinodermata > Echinoidea > Diadematoida > Diadematidae > Diadema > Diadema antillarum. The sequence continues at coordinate 820,149 of NW_027271986.1, read as the reverse complement.
GGTTGCAAGCAGAGTTAATATAAGACAATATCCGACCTGCCCAGATGACCTGTATAGCCTGGTTATCGTCCAGTAGATATTTACCAATGGCCCCGGATATCATCATGGCAAATGATGAGAACTGGTAAGGTGAAAGGCAAACGAAGAAGATGACTCCATTGATGATGAGCATGCGCACGACTTGGTTGCGCATCTGAATACTTCGCACGGCTGCCATACCTTGTTGCTGCTCGCGGACGGCTACGCGCGTGTTTACTGCGCGTATGATCAGTGCGTACATGACAAAATTAAGAACCATTACGATAAAGAAAGGAATTGTTTGAAGCCCATTTCCTACGATGCGCATAGCTTCTGAGACAGGTTGACAGTATCCGGTCAAGTTGGGCATCCCGACATATTTGTCTTCGTCCGGCCAAATGATACAATATTCCTGCCAATTCACCCAACCCGGAATCAGGCAGAGGGCAAAGACACCGGCACAAATCCAGGCCAGTGTGACGAGCCTGATGGTGCGGGACGTCCCGGTGACGAGCCGATGAAGCACTGGTCGGCATACAGCATAATACTTCTCAAGGGTCACCAGCGTAACTAGGAAAATTGATCCGTAGTAGGATAGCTGCACAAAGTAGTTCAGCATGGCACAGCCAACCGCCTTCAGTCCGTACTGGTCGTCGTATACTGGAGAGGCCAAGAAACGACCGATCTTATCACCTTCCGCAAAGCACAGGAACATAATATCAGCAATGGCCAGGTTGACGAGATAGTAGTTGGTGACCGTGCGCATGCGGCGCAGACGGCAGACGACGAAGATGAAGGCGACGTTGGCTAGGACACCGATGACCCAAATGATGGGCATAACGATAGTGATAAGAATAGTCTCGCCACGGGAATACAGGTAAAACTCTGCATACGGGCTGTCAGTCAAATTCAAAATAAGGAGGTCGGACGGACATACCTCATTCGGTGTCCAATCCATGATGTCCTGAAGGTCAAGGATCTTGAACATCAGGGTTGATATGAATAAAATGCCGATCACACTCTTTGTTTGGAAAGCACAAAGTCACAATCTAAAGATGAATGTTCGTTTTCATTTTATCGCGAAACTTTTGAAGCTTGAAGAAGGCTGTGGAGAAGAAGATCGTGGAGTTAGCTGCCACGGAATGATTTCTCGGAGGCACCGTGATGAGAAAGGTGAGTCAGGTGTATGTTGTGTAAGAAAGACATTGAATTCCAGTCCAGTAAGGATGACATTTGACAATCCTTCACCTCACGCAACTGAAGTATTTGTTCTATCCAAATGCAATATCTATGACGGGCTAACACCCTCGTTCTTCTTATATTCAGTCAGGTGGAAGACCTAGAACAATCCGTTCCCAAACATCCTCGCAAACGTCTAAATGAATCAACACAACGCGTATTCAAAATTAACACAACAGTTCTTAAGCTCACGGTTCACTGGGAGGGAGTATACTGTTTTTGAAGTCTTGCAAACTCACCGTATTAAGATAACGTTGCTACAATATCCTTGCGTCTATCCACAAAGCTCGCCTTCAAATATTTGCTGTGATGTCATCCACAAATCCACTAGTAGATTTTCGTGTATTCGTCGAGCGAACAAGCTATTTGCGATGATAATGTTGTGATAACAATTATTTATCATGTCATCAGGACACGGACATCCATTGCGATAACTAGTTTGGCCACACAGTGTGTATTTTCAGGCATTCTCTCCCAAAGTAAAGATAGTCAAGATTGACCTTCATCCTATTGATGTAGCAATATAAAAAAAAAAACAATTGCTCTGAATCCACAGCTATGTCCAACCTCATTTACTGTGTGTGTCCGATAAACGCTCCATCCTGCAAGATTTAGTGTGTCTTCTTCAAATGAGGAAAGCTGAGGTTCTGTGTACAATAATATAGTATGCTACAGCATGCACCAATACAACTTAGGACGTTCCTTCTTGTCAGTTATCATCCTTGTCTTTGAACGCACAGAGCATTGCGTATCCAATATTCCCGTATCATTGAAGACTCGGGAAAACGTCTGCCACCGACACTGATCGATTTATCTCACCGCAAGGGAGATACTTGGTACAATGTATAGATATCCAGCTTTCTGTAGTATACTTCAGATCAGCGCTGCTGACAGGAAAAAGCAAACGACAATGATTGGTCGAAAGGACGTGACGTTTAGAGGGCGGTGTTACAGTAGTAATGCCGTGTCTAGCTCCAGGCATCATAAACCATTCACTAGGATTCATTAGAGAAAGGTAATTCGAGCGACTATAATTATCTATTCTCTGGGTAATATAAATACATACACGGCAATAGGCTGTGTCTCGTTACCTATATAAAATGTTTGAGAGGACGAATCCATTTCATGAGACAGAAGGGGTTGGGAAGAATTGCGATCTATCTATTGAGTTAATCGATAACTCATAAATTGAATCCATTTTCGACGAAGAAGAGCTCCGTTGTATTGTGTATAATGGGAAGACCAATTAACGCCAAAAGACTCTGGTGCCGTCTATACTTGTCAGTTATACGTTGCTACCAGGATACCGCATATGATCCACTTACGGTGTCTTTCTACTTGACCTCTCACGCCAAGCTAAACTTGCGAGATTATCTTCCTTGTCTCCGAGGTTTTGTTTTTATCCAATTATTCTACGCTGCTCCTGCTCTTCAATACGAAGAGCTTCTACAAAGCCAGAAATTGAACACTTTGGCCAGGACGAAAATTCAGTACCCTGTAATATAATATGCTTTTCAACTTGGCATTGTTTTAGAACCTGCCGTGCCCAAGTTGATTAATACAAAACATGTTGATCTCAATTCGGGAAATGTCTCGAGTGATTGTCGATTTCCTGTTGTTGCCATGCCAACCAAGTCACAACCAAGTGGTGAACAGGGAATTGAATGGTCAATGACAGAAGAATTATTTTGTGTGACGGCGAAGAGAGAAAAAACAAACAAACAAAGCAAAACAAAACAGATAAGACAGGAATTTCCTTCCGAATCTTCTCTACACCCCCTGGTTTAGGGAAACATTATGATGACTATTGAACGTTTCTCTACGAATGTGTCAAAGAGAAGTACAAATTGTGCTAGAGAAAGTGTAAACCCTATTCTCTTTAATATCCTCCCAAACCAGTCGTTAATGAAACGTTCACCGGAAGCAATTTTAATTTGGTATAAATCATGGGCCCTGCATCATCAAAGCACCAAAAAACTCGCAAGACATGGATTTGATTTAAGGGCAGATTCTAAAAGAGCAGACTCTAAGCTTTGATATAACATGCGATTAAATAAAAAATTAATGTCCTTTCTAAATCTATCAAAGTAATGATGTAGTGTACTGAAAAAAGAGGCTTTGAAGTTTAGGGTCTAACCATAACGCGCAATGTCACCAATCTGTGCCATCTGCAAAGAACAGGATATAAAACTCTAAGGCAACCACTATAAACGGATTATTAAACTAAACTGAAAGTTTCTAAGTCATTAAAACATTCTATCATGACCTATACTAAACCGCATTGTCTTTTCAAAAGTTACTATATAGAGTTGAAAATTAAAAGAGTTTGAAGGGTTTGTAGTGCTCTGAACATGCTGAATATTCAAATCTGAGAAAGCCTTTGTCAGACCGAAACAAAGGTGCGTATAAAAAAAACTGCGAAAAGGACAATTTCCTTTCGTTTCATGATCCAAAACTTTACAAATATATCAAAATAGAATTGCTCTTTCAGAAAATATCAAAAGAACCGAAAATGGAACAGGTGTTCCATTTTCATTCTTTTTTTGAGTCCTCACGGAAAATCAGGTCTCGCGACTTTTTGTCGGTTTTATGATGCATGGTCATAATGATGAATATACACTCTAAAATGAAATGGTAAATCCAACATCTTGAGTGTTAGATCTAACATTTACATAAAAGTTGGAGGTGACAATATTTAGAATGTTGATTCACCATTTCATTTTTATAGTACATTATTTGTATATATATATATAGAGAGAGAGATTATATATACATATATATAATCTATATATATATATATATATATATATATATATATATATAATCTCTCTCTCTATATATATATATTATATATGGGGAAAAATTTCTATCACAGAATCTCCTGAAAGAAACCACCTGTGCAGACGTTGAATGGGGCACATTTACACGAGTTACAGCGATTGTCTGCATGAAAGAAAGATTTTTACAACCGTGTCAAGAGGAGAAAATGGAAGTAGGTGTTGTTGCAGAAATATTCGAAATCAACGGCTCTTTCGCATGCAAACATAAGTGTATGATCATGGTTGTGTTTTGCAACTGTGGATTTTGGAAACGTGCGCGTCTTTAACACGAAGTGCTTTTCTGTAAATGTCAGAGTTTTAATAAACATGATTCCATTCATGTACCTTCCTTCCGATTAATGAACCTTCGGAATATCACTACAAATGTTGTGATTAATGGAACCTGCCTTTCATTTTGGATTAAAAGGGACATTCCAGATGATTTTCATAATTTCATATCCTGTAGTACATAAATCAACAGGTCCATATATAGATTCTTGGAATTTATTGTGGTTCTTGAGCAGAAAAACAATACTTCGAAAAACCTAATACAAATTACACTGAGCAAGGATGATGACATAGAGGCTCACATATTTCAGAAACGTAGCAGTGTAATTCCATTATAATACCGCTCGCTTGCGAGTTCACCTGTGTATGATCTATGCATGCTTTCTTCTTTTGTTCTGCTTCCTTAAGCCCCAACTCATGCATTCTTATGGTGACCCTGCCATGTCACCATCCTTGTTCATTGCAATTTGTTATAAATTTCTAAAATATTCTTATTCTTCATCCCAACTATAATTAATTCTGAAACTCTGTCCTCAGTATGACTTATTTATAGTTGTTAAAATGTATAAATCTGGACATCATCGGAAGGTCTTCTTTAACGATCATCTTATCAACGACTCGAAGGAATTCTTGTCTTTCGGAATAACGTAGGCCTACCTTCGGAATAACCAACCTTATCTTATTTTCGGATTAATGTACGTTCGGAATAACACCCCAATGTCTAGATTAACGAACCATATTTTATTTCCGGATCAAAGAAACAGATGAAGGGAATTCGTTTATTTTTGAATAACGAAACTTATTTCATTTTCAGATTAAGAACCTTTGGAAGAATGAACATCACCCATAAATTTTGGTTGTTAACGGACATCAGTTTTTCACGATTAATTCATAGAAGGATTGGAGTTTTCAACTTCATAATTCTAATTCTTTAGAACTGTAAATTTATTTTCATGTGGCAATCGATTCTAAATTAACTGCTTGGAATGTAGATCTTCGCAACGTTTCGATGTAGATTCCCCATGTTTCATGTTCATTAATTCTCTTCTTTGCTGTATTGCACATTCAGTTTCTTGGTATTTTGTGTGGTTATGATTTACTTGTAAAACGTGGAATACTTAATACGAAGAAGCAAACAAACAATCTTAATTCGATTACATTTCGACTGTCTAGGATTAATGTTTGACTCTGAAGCTCGTTTAAGAGCCATCCTCAGTAGACGCAAATACATTTTTTTTTCTATATAGATCAGAAAATAAATGGGGAGAATAGTAACATTAACACAAGCAATAGCCTCTATCTGGTCCGCCTTCGAGTTTCCGTTCTTCAGTTTTTCAGAATAATATTTATCCTAAGAGTCTCTTTTTGTCGTGTTCATTTTACTTTGGTATACACGTGTTTCACTTGATTTGGATTTCAGATTATATCGGGCTCGAAGTTATCTCCAATACCGATCAAGCTGAAGTGAATACCATGTAATGTCACCTCGCTGAGCTAAGGATATTTCTTCGGCCTATTCAATAGTTGTCATGGTAACGGTATGATAACATTTGCGTCGTCCTCCCACCATTGTTTATAGAAGAGGCCTTTTCTTTGATCTAAACTCTCTCTCTCTCTCTCTCTCTCCCTCTTTTTCTTCCTCTTTTGGTCGCCTTGCATGCATGCAGTGCGTCAGAAATGTCTTCTCTGCTTTTAAGGGGAAAAAAAAATCATGTATTGGGTTATTGTTGTTAAGAACGATAGGTGAACTGTATCATATCAAGACCATAGCGGTTTCATCATCCTATTTGACCTGTTCGATAGCACTGGGCACAAGAGAGAGGGAGAGAGAGAGAGAGAGAGAGAGAGAAAGAGGAATGATATTAAACAATGAAAGTGTTCTTCTCTGTTTGGGGGGGGGGGGGGGGGGGGGGGGGGGAGACCTGAACCGATCATGACATGAACATGTGTGATGGGAGACTTCAGGATTTGGTAATGTGGCCACTTATTTACCCAGTTTAAGTGAAGTGTTGTGAAATTTCTCCGTCACTCTGGAAGCCTTCCCTTTCTGTTTGTAACTGTTTACCTTGACTCAAATGAGTGGAAAAGGTACACCATTGTTTGCTACCTTTATAGCAACCAATTAGCTCATGTAGGGCCTGAAATGATTGACAGTAAAGATATTTTGCCATCGTGCCATCCTCTACTCATCAAATCACCCGACTAGACGCTAAAAGCTCCATTGACATCCTTTCAAAGTACCCGCTTTTATAAAAACAAATAAAATAATGTGTGTACAATGCATCCCTACCAAAAATTTTAGGTCTCTCTGTATAGCGCACTTTGTTTCACTATGAAACAAAATGTCACATTCACGTTTTAGTTTGTATTATGTCCATGAACAACATCTAGTTTGGGGAAAACACATAGTGAGCGACGGAGAGGAAAAAATGAACAAAGAAATAACCCTGGACAGTGCTTTAAAGGATAGAGTTCCCTTTGCATGTCTTCATAATCAGTGAGGAATGTTAATGAAATTATTTGTAGCTTTCATTGCAAGATATCTCAAGCATTTACATCACATTATGAGAGTTGTATGATGATCACATCATCATTACTGTTGAAATTGAATGATCAAATAATGAATTATGCAAAACTCTAAAATTGATTTCCCATGTAATAAAAAAGGTGCAAAAAGTGTGTGTGTGTTTTTTTACACCAGTCGCCTGTTTTGAAAACGAGTGCTGTTACATTTTGACCTATAGAGACCTTTAGTCTCGGCATCTTTGATCGGTGTAGATCCGCGACAGGAGACCGGTTAACAGTGGAGCACAAAAGTCTGTGCTCGTTTTGTGCCTCACATTACACGCAATGTCATAGCAAAAAGAAGAAAACAAAGATGTGCAATACGATTTGACATAAAATTATTATAATGATTGTTAAAACACAAACACAGTACAAAACACAAATTAAACCTTACATTTATTCCGAATGTTGATCATACATTCGATGTAAGTTACATTAGTCATATTATGATGACGTTAAGAAGGAGACAATCAAACACAAAAGCAAATTCTGTATCGCATACTCTATGCTACCAGTTATAAGGCTGGTATGTAGTACTGATGGAGATGAAAATTGAGTTTTTACCTTCTAGCGAGATACTAAGAAACCAGTTATGAAAAGTTACAGAGCATTCCATTCAAAGAGCAATTCAAGGTTTATTTGATGAAAATTGTTTTTAAAATGATCGAGATATCCCCCCCCCCCAAAAAAAAAAAGTGAAACAAAGCAATCCTTATAAAAGGCGGGTCTCACAATTGTTAAGTATCGCTTTGTTTTGGCTATCTCAGCCATTTCATAACGAATTTTCATTAAATTAACATTGAATTCCTCTTGGAATTACATGCTCTTTTAATTTTTATAAGAGACTTTTCATTATCTCACCAAAAATGTTAGGAACCTGAAGCCAGGTCTCAACCAAAACTATACCATTCATTTAACACTGACGAGTGTTCTTCTGAATATCAAAAGAATGATATCATAAGAGTTTCCCATTATTAATTGAAGATGCTTTGGTGAGAGTTCTGAACCACAGTGTGTCTTCATGTTGATGATACATATACGCTGATATAGGACCAGTATGAATCGGGCAATAAAAAAAAAGGCAATTTACGACTATACACACAAAAGAGTGTACGTTGAGAAGCGAATGACACATTTTATCATAGCCATTAATTTTCCACCGTCGAGCAGTTCATATTCCTAGCAAAATTTTGTTGTTTTTTTCATATTCAGTTATTCTGACTCCAAGCTACTTAATTCACAATTCAAGTTCAAGTTCAAGTTCAAATTTATTTCATATTTCCACTATCTCTATGATGAGATTACAAAATGATTGGCAGTAAAACAAGAATGCAAAATATATACAACCATATATCTTTTGATTGGAGGATGCAGTACTTATGAAATTCGGATACATAGTTATCAAGAACCAGTGAGATTATACATTTTAAAGAACATTGATATGGAAATCGTAGTAATATTGAAAAAAGATTACCACACTAAAAGCGTGGAAAACATAACGTTACTTGAATGATCTTTTGAAAAGAGAAACCGTCTGAGGAAGCTGTGGAGTTCCAGGGTATCAAATTGTATGTATGTTATCACTTAAACTTTGTCAACATTTTGATGGCTTTTGTCCAGTCGGTTTCGAACTAACATGACTAACTTCTTTCTTGATACAATTTTCTCAACCATTTGTGTTAGTATATACAGCATGGCGCCACAATCCAAGCAATCAAAACTACCATCTAATGACAACATACAGACAGATACTCCAAAATGTGTGTGTGTGTGTGTGTGTGTGTGTGTGTGTGTGTGTGTGATGAGGAGTTGTGTGTACATATATATATATATATATATATAATTTTTGGGTATTTGTGTACGTGGATAATTTGTGTTTAACAGTCTCAGATTTCTTTTGTAGATAAAAAAGAGGCATGATTGTAGGTAAAGATAAATAATAGTATGTGTTTTGACTCTCGATGGGAAAAAACCTTAACTTTTAAACAAACATAAATGAAAAAAAAACTTGAAAACGCAACTACCATTAATAATGTAATTCACGACATAAATTACTTTTAACATGACACACATGCAAATGTATCGCACACATGGTTTCCTTGAGCAAAATGTCACGTATTGCATGTTTTTATCAAAAGGGTAAAAGATGCATATGACAGAGAATGAGTTACTTTAGTCAAACTTCGCTGTCATTCTACCCAACATCAATAACTTAAAATGCCGACCACTGGACGTAAAATATAACTCTAACTGACAATCCATTGATGACCTATATAACACTGGCGATATTATAGGCCTATACAAGTGGATTCTCAAACAGGAATGTCAACTTGGCCCATTATGGCCTACAAGCTATAAGATGACAAAGTATCATCGTATCTTTATAACTCGTTTCTCTGCCGATTCGTCAGTGGACATTACGTCATAAAACACTACAAGACAGATACATTATACATTTTATCTTCACACTGTTCTGATGCAGTATAAAAACACACACACGCTGTTTTCATAACAGAAATTTTAACGAAGCAGAATGAAAAAAAAAAGACTAACTCATATCAGAGTTATCGAAACTCCATTATGATAAGAGTGATAGTTACTATAATACAATGCAGTGGTTGCAGTTCTTCATTTCGAAGATTTGTTAATCCGAAATTGAAATGTAAGGCTCATTACTTCAAAGGTTAGTTATTTGATCCGAAAATAGAATAAGGTTCGTAATCAGGAAGGCTGGTAAGTACACACCTCATGCATGCTTTGTTCGGTTTCGGATTAACGAACCGCTGGAATAACAAACCTTATCTAATTTTCGGACAAACGGACCTTCGGAATGACGAACTTACTTCAGTTTTGGATATGAACACTCGGAACGACGAACCTTATTTCATTTTCGGATATGTATATACATAGAAATCTTGATTTTTCGTGTCATCAAAGTTAAGTAAAACTTTGCGACAGCGTGTATCGTGGTAATAAATGAATGGTAATGTCCTGCATGAAAATATCAAGACTTCATATGAATTTTATCCAAATTTAGATATGCCAGTAGATTTAAAGATACATAAAATATAATAGTTTTGAAACATGTTCCTGGATATCATAGTTCAAATATATGGCTATACAGAACTTGATCATTCACGATTTCATTATTCCATGGAAGAGTTATTCTTATTAACTACCAATATACCTGGTATACTCTTGTTACCCCCCCCCCCCACACACACACAGACTATTCTGGGTCTCTATGTTCAAACTGTTCCTACATGATTCCTATACGTGTCACGTTTATAATTATTTTATTGCTGGCTTCCGCTGGCATTCCACACTAATATTACTTACAAACGGTTTGGCATTGTCAATGTACAATACGTATATCGATCTGAGCGGAGTGTACTACATGCATGATTTATTCCTCTGTATTATTGGCCTACTGTCTGAATAATCTTTGTTTCGTCCTGGTACTCCATCAGTTTAACTGTTCCTCTTTTAAAGGCACTATTTAGAAATGTTTCCAGCTTGAAAATTCTGAGCTACTGTTTATCTTATCTTCCAATAAGTGAAAAGGTTCCTTCTTGTAAGTCAGAGAGAGAACTCCTTACAGTTAGATTAATTTCTCCTAAAATTGCTCTCAATTCTTGTCAACACATATATTTTGTTTGTATGCAGATATTGTCTGATCTACCTAGTTGTTTATTCTCTTCGCATTGTAATGCTGCGTTTGCATTATGTTCCCGGCAGCCACGGAAGTCATTTCACCCCCCCCCCCCCCCCCGCAAAAAAAAAAAAAAAAATGCCAGGGCAGTCCCGGTGCTAATGAGAAACCTTGTATGCCTTATAAAGCTCGGTGAACGCAAGAAAACATGACGACACGTAGGCCTAATAGACTGTAACAAAACTTAGAGGAAGAAAAAATAAATAAAATGAAAATATCAAAAATAAAGAATAAAAAATGAAAATAAGTAAAATATTGATATTCTAGCCTCACCAGACGCCGGGAGAAACAGCGTCTGATAGCTATGTTAATCGGGGCGAGGACTGAAACGAACAAGACTACAATCGCCACAGTATTTTTCATAGTCCTGTTTGTTTATAAAGGTGTGTAATACGTCCTTATTGAGTATTTTATATATTGGTCAACATTATTGATTTGTGTAATTACGATATTTTCTCACTCATTTCTATTATACGTATAAATATTTTATTTTGTAACTGTCTGTAGGTTCGTATTTGTGTGTACATGGTATTTTATACGCAATTTAGGCACTGGGCTACGGGGGAAACAAGAAGAATATCTCATAATCATACATACGACGCATTACATTTCGGGCAAACTGGGTTGCCTTGGCCACCGGGAACATGGTACAAAGGCAGGATTAAACGCATAAATGCTCAGCTTGACCAAAGAAGCTGTAGGCACAATTCGAACTCAGTCACCCCGTCACGTTTCTCACCATCTCAGGGTCGCATCACCAGGACATGGTCAATAACGTGTTTTCACCTGGATTCCAGTTGTACTCTTGCTCATCGTTGTCATGGTGATATTGTAGAGGCACCTTTGCATTTGATATCTTATTTGTCCTTTTGCGCTATTATTAAAAGGCAATCATATATCTGAAACCATGGAAACCGTCAGGAAATTTAGGACAATAACATTGTCCTAACAGGATGTGAGGCACATTGAGGCATTTTGTCTCTTATTGCTTGTGTACGTAAATTTACAACCATCTCATCATAATGTTCTTTATTTCTGCATATGACAATCATTGTTTACGATGCAGTAATCAATAACATTTTGTCATTAAAAATGTAGGCCCTACTCAGGTGTAGAAATACCTATTTTCATATACTTGTTCACGCTCTTGTATACGCCTAACTCGGGTTGCAGTAGTCGGGCAGCCATTTAACTGAATCACGTTATTTACCTTCTCTCTTCAAAACCTGTTTCAAATAAAGCATCTGAAAGATGTTATAAAGGGTAGATAGAGCAGGTAAGAGCGATGTCTAGAGTGGTGCACGTCACGAGTCATACACCCCGAGTCATACAGCCTACGAGTTATACAGCCCACGAGTTATACAGCCCGCGAGTCATACAGCCCATGAGTTCGACACTAAGCAAACAAGGCCCACGAGACCGACACATTAAACCCCGTGTTGTACCTGTCGAACTTGTGGACTGTTTTACGTAGAGTCGGTCTCATGGGCTTCATTTGCCTCGTGTCGAACTCATGGGCTGTTGGACTCGTGGGCTGTATGACTCATGGGTGTCGGTCTTGTGGGATGTCAAAATGTTCTCTCTCAGCCGTCACACGTGTGCACATCGCCTAACCCGGTCACGTGGTGTATGATCATAACCGATCATTTTTGTCAGGTCACCAGCTCCGCATTGAAATCATCATCTAAAAGCCAGGTCACGTGACCTACTGCTTGAAGTGAAAGATCTGAAAGTGGAACTGTTATACGAGCAAGCAGTAACGTGTTTTTCTGTCTAGTCATAAGGACTATACTCTTTCGAAATGTCAATCAGGTTGCTAATAATTTTCCTGGCTAACTGTCATTTCATAGACTGATTTTATTCCACCTAAGATACTTTATAAGGCTTTTCCTGAAACTTAGCAATTATCTCAACTAAATCAAGGGTGCACGAAGAAAAATTATGGCCCGTCGATGATAATTTCTGCATGAATGAAAATACCAGTTAAATTTTTGAACAGCAAGTTTGAACCTTGAGTAATCAATCCCTGCAATTATAAAATTGTAAGCAACTATCGTACGTATCGAGGAGTGTTGATAATGAAATGGCCAAGTGATCGTGACAAGTGCTTTTTTTAATGATCCAGAGAAAATGGTCACTTTCATGAAGACACAATCCCGCTATACAGAAAGAAAATGTTTGATAAAGCTCAAGCATAGCTTTTCCCATTCAACAACACATTTTAACGTTTGCCCTTTCATAGAGCAGAACCTAAGAAGGTAACCGTCACTACTTACCACAGATATTCAATATTTTGATTTATCTCTCTCTCTCTCTCTCTCTTAGTTTTAGATTCATTCTCTGTTTTGAAGGCATTATTATACCATTTACAGATGAAACAAAAACCCAGGTTTAGTGCTTCATAATCGTATTGAGATGTGAGTTATATATTAGGGATAGAAACAGCCAACGTGAACATATCAATTAGTATAAAACAACAGCGAACAATATTTATATAATAAAATTGTTTCTAGAATGAACCGTCCACAGATATGATTTATTGAGAAAAATGATAATATCTCCTGATACTTTAGGCTTTATTGTGCAATGTTTATATGGTAGGATGTTTTGTGACACAACTTACTTATACACATAATGCATTAAATGTCTCAAACTCGTTGTGACTGAAATTTCTTTCATGAATCAAGTTACATACAATTCTACGATGTGAGCAACCATCACGTCGTCTCGGAGAAACAAGCAGCTCAAGCACAATCATGACAATGGCGATAGACGGAAGAGATGCAGACATTGAAAAAATGCTTCTAGAGAGAGGGAGAGAGGAGGAGTTGAGCAATACGAAAAGGAGACAGTCTTATAAGGAGCACGGAGAACACAAAGCTTTAACACAGAGACTTTGCAGACAGATTTGTTTCGGTTTTTATTTTGACTATATTATGATTAAAACAGTATTGATATAATGTCTCCAGATTTTTTAATGTGATTCTATGATGGACAGCGGCAGGGAAAGGCGAATAAACATGAAACATGTAATTGAATATTTAATAGAAATGATATACTTTTTACCACCAAACGCACTATCTTAATTTCCAAATTATAATCAGTCTCTAAATCCGTGATGTCAATTTTGTTTAATTGATCTAAAGGTTAAGACTAAAAACGAGAAAACCCAAAGTTTTCGTTGGCATGACACAACATGACGATAGGACGTGTAAGTACCGTGCGCCGATTTTTACCCATCTCCTGGATACGGTGTAAGAGGAGGATCGTTACTTGCTGGGATAATTGGTCCCTTGTCATGGTGAACGATGATCACATGATATATGATATCACTTTTTTTTTTTAGATACCAGATACTGCGGATTCTGTTGAATGACATCTCGTGTATGAAATGTACACACGTGGGCCTTCCAGAGATTAATGTCGTCACTACTTTGGCGTTGTTTGGAGAGCAGGTATAAGTGACGTCCAAATTAATGCCAAGAATATTGACACAGAGCTACACGTGACTTTCGTCGTCCGGGTCCATCATTTTCCTCCTCCTCCTCCTCCTCCTCCTCCTCCTCCTCACTATACCCCCATGAAATTCAAAGCATAACCAGTGTTGAAAAGTCGTTCAACCAAAATACGGTTTCACTGCCCTTGGAGTTAGCAGGATCAAATCCTTGTCACTTTAGACAAAACTTCAAAAGAGAACTCATGCAGTTCTACCTGTCTACATATTACTTACAAAAATGTTGCTCGGCCTTTTTTTTTTCTTCCGGAAGAATCGCCTATAGTCTTCACCAAATCACAATCAAATCATTATTACACCACCAGATCATTTTTACTTAAATAATCTATCACATTTATAGGCCGACTCGTATTCTGCATGACTATTTATATACCGACACCGCATTTGTTCAAACACTACGTACTGTCTGTACGTAAATTGTGTTCGGGTTTTCAGAGAATAAACTGCAACATAACAATGCAATAAACATAGTTTTCTGTCTCTCTAAAATATGTCAAAGTGTTCCTAAAATTAGTACATATTTGCCGCAAATAAATGTCGTTGTTGCTCTGAACAGCGAACCCTTTAAACAATATTAAATGGCGTATTTCATAGACACAGACACATTGACCTTTGTTGGCATTCGTGTTCTGTTTAAACTTTCTCCAATCATGTACTTCCCTTTTCTTGTTTGGGATTTCCCCTTTCATTTTCGATTCCTGATAATTGGCACGTGTATCACATAATTATCTATCTATGCACACGTATAAACGTTAAGCCACCCCCCCCCCCCCCAAACATGCGCGTGTGCGTGTCTGTAAGTTAGTATGTTCGGACGAATCAGGAAAACAAAATTCAATCAGTTCAATACAGTTCAGTTCAGCTATCTCTGTTTGTCCACTTGTAAAATGAAAAAGCAAAAACACTGTCATGGCTCAACGACACTTCATTTATAACAAAATCAGTGATAATCAAACCTACTCACAGATAGGCTAAAACATAATTACAACAATATTCAGGGGCCGTAATCTGAGAGCTAATTGATTAATTGATTAATTCATTTATTTTATTTCCACACGGCCACTTATTTCAGCCACAGGCTGTTTTTCAACAAGTCCGTGCATGTTGATAAAAAAACAGTTACATCACGTAATACAAAAAACATCATAATACACAAAATCATACTGAAGAAAAGGAAGGAGAGGAAGAAGAAGAGGAAGAAGAAGAAGAAGAAGGCTACATATCACATTCTCTACCCCCCCCCCTACAGACACTACACAAAATCTATACATGTTTAAACTTTTACATAATAATACACAAACAAATATACACAGAACACATGACTCCATCGCTGATGTCTCATTAATTAAAAAAAAGAAAACAAAAAACAACAACTATATTCAATTTAAATCTAGTAAAGGACATTTCTTTCAGATTTCTAGGCAATCGATTCCACTCTTTAATTCCTCGAAATGAAAAACTCCGTTTCTTGATATTGGTTCGTGGTTTAAATAACTCAAAGCATTTATACACATTTCTTAAACCATAATAATATTCTTTAAAAACAAAATGTTTTACAAATTCTCCCGGTATCATCATATGCAATCTTATACATCATATGCAAAATTTGCTTATTTCTTCTATCAGAAAGATTATCAATTTTCACAATATCAAACAAATCCTGACTGGGAAAACTCCAATCCTTCTTCAATATGATCCTGAGAGCTCTATTTTGCAATTTCTGTAATTTATCCAGTCTGCCTTTCCCATCAGCATTTCCCCAAATAATGGTACAATAGTCAAATCTACTCTGTATAATAGATTTGTAAAATGTAAATGCAGCTTGTTGAGTAACACAATATCTTATTCTCTTTAACAAATAAATATCCTTGGCTACCTTTTTCGCCAGATGCTCAATATGTTTATCCCAGTCTAGATATTCATCTACGAAAACTCCCAGGTACTTACAGTGAGTGACCCGGGAAATTGGAATATTTTGGATATATACATCTGGAACTTTAACAGACTCGAGTCGTTTTTTAGTTCCGATCAAAAGAAATTCACATTTAAGAGCTAATCTATTCCTTCGTAGCCATTCATCGATCATCGACAAGTCTGTATTCAGCGTCTCAGTTACGGACTCAAGATCATTACTAGCATAATAAAGGCAAGTATCGTCAGCATATAACGAAATTTTGCACTTACGCAAACACAATGATAAATCATTAATGTATACATAGCAAAAAGTGAAGGGCCTAGGATTGAACCCTGTGGTATTCCACACTGTATCTTTTGTTGAGAAGATTTAACTCCATTTACACACGTGTAATATATTGCATACGATTAGTAACGTAGCTAGTGAACCATTTGATTGATAGTTCGTCAACCCCTATGAGGCGCAGCTTATTTAAAAGGATTTGGTGATCAACTGTATCGAACGCCTTTTGTAGGTCAAGGGTGACAACTCCGACATGCTGGCCTTTGTCTAGACTCTCAGACCAGTCTTCCGTGACATTGAGTAGAGTTGTCACGGTAGAATGCTTCGGTCTGAAACCACACTGAGTGCTACTTAGGATGGCGTTCTGATCAACGTAAGAGTATAGTTGATCGAATGCCAACTTTTCAACAATTTTAGAAGAGACAGAAAGAATTGATATTGGC
The DNA here is from genome assembly GCF_040938485.1 of Diadema antillarum. NCBI lineage: Eukaryota > Metazoa > Echinodermata > Echinoidea > Diadematoida > Diadematidae > Diadema > Diadema antillarum. The sequence goes on along the minus strand of NW_027271986.1, from coordinate 803,354 downwards.
CGATATTTATTGTTCATATCGCTTTTATCGCCCGTCTTATGTATCGGAATGACACGTGATTCTTTCCAATTCATAGGGGAAACACCCTGACTGAATGATAGATTTATAATATACGTAAAAGGTTTAACTATAACATCAGCTACCATTTTCCAGAAGGCAGCCGGTATATTGTCTGGACCACAAGTCTTATTTTCTTTGAGATTCTTAATAACATCTAAAACTTGTTGTTCAGTTACCGGTTCAAAACAAAACATACTGTCACACTTAGATAGGGATACATCACTGGAAAAAGATCGTATGTTTTCATTTAAACAGGTATTGGCAGAAACGTGAACTCTTTCCTGTATTTCTAACACCGGATATTTTGCAGTGTACTGGCCCTAAATTTTGGAATTCATTAATTTTTTGAAATAAGAAATTCTCCATCATAGAACTTTATAATCAAGTTGTCGTTGATGGTGCTACAACTACTGTACAATATAGGATAACAATAATAATCTTAATGATGGTAATATATATGGCGCCTCGCCTCAAACTCATGACGGATGGAATGCTGTCAAACAGTATTCCAGCCCCGCACACTATCATAGGCCTTAAAATAGTATACAATGTATATGACTTTCGGTCGCATCGCACGACTGACAGACTTTGAATCCGAAATAAATCGCAATGGTCTCAGACTAAACACGCTTGTTTATTTCAGATCCAAAGTCGGACGAAATGCTGTCAAAATCAAGTCCCTTCATATCAAACTACACGTAGGCTGAAATGCGAAATCTTATCCTTTGATTCTAACTTTAAAGGGGATGGGCTTGTAACTGATCAGTGGGAATCAGTGGGAATGCTGGGGGATGATTGTTCCAATCCTTGTGCACTGCAAAAAGTCCGGTGTTAAATAGTGAACATCGAGCTGGTGTTAAATTTTCGGTGCTCATTTATGGTGTTAAATTAACACCTCCTGGTGTCATTTCCAAATTTTAAACTGTTTTTTAAGAGTTTCTTAGTAACTGCACTTCTTGTTGATTTTTGATTTAAACAAGACGATCAAGAATTTTACATTAAAATACTAGATTTTTGAAAAAAATTGAAAATAAATTTACACCACAGTAACACCAGCTGGTGTGGTCTCTTATTGAAGCTTGACGGGTGTTAAACCATTGATATTAACACCAACAAATATCAAATCAACACCATGTGGTGTCATTTTTTAATTAACACCAGTACAGTGTCAAAATAACACCAGGTACAGTGTCAAATTAACACCACGAAGTGTCAGGTGAACACTTTTCAACACCATCACAGTGCATTTTCAACACCTGTGGGTGTGGTCCTTTATTGAAGTTTGACCGGTGTTAGATTTAACACCCGTGGTGTTAAATCTAACACCGATGTTTTTACAGTGTGGGACTCATTTTAAGAGTTTATCATATATCTATTGTTGTTTGAAAATCATTTGCTTCAGAATGGTCTCATATTAAGTGCTGTGCAGTTTAATGCCTCGTCACTGTACAGGCATGCTAACCTGGAAAAGTTAAACTGCACATTTCTTAATATGAGACCATTCTGAAGCAAATGATTTTCAAACAACAATATATGTGATAAACTCTTAAAATGAGTCCCACAAGGATTGGAACAATCATCCCCCAGCATTATCACTGATTCCCAGTGATCAGTTACTAGCCATCCCCTTTAACTTTATCATTTTTTGTTGTTGTTGTTGATTGATTGTGTGATATTCAACATTATAGCAACAGCTAGACAGCTAGGGTTACTGCTGTCATCTGCACTTTTAAGGGCCCGTTCTCAAGTCAAAGAAAGTAAACAAGATAGAAAGACAGGAGAAAAAACAAACAAACAAACACAGATTTCTTAAGAAATATTTAAATGAATGAATTCAAGATCATGATAGATAAAAACTACAGAGGCACTCTGAGAGCGCAGACCTCCGCCAAGCATGCAGCTCATTTCCACCACTGATCTTGTTCTTCCATCAGAGATATCAGTGATTTCCACCCATACGTACCATAGCATTGTGTGCTGATTTACAAGTCGCTCGATTTCTCAATAATTATAGAAACCTTTGTTAAGTCATAAACCCTCAGCTGCACGGCGCGCCTCGGCCTTGCAGAAACCGTGAGAGCACGCACTTTAATGCGCGCATGCAAACCTCAAATACGCGCAGCCTGAACTCCTAAATTCATTGACCCTACCTGCCAAAATATCAAAATTCCTTCATAAATTAAAAAATATATATATATTCTCGGATCACTACCAATAGTTAATCGGTTGTTACTTGTGTCATTCTCAACCTTTACTGCAAGTTTCATCCCAATCCGTTAACTGCTTTTAGAGTTATTTTGCACACGGACAAGCTAACTAACTACTGGCTACTGTACCTTGTAACTAACTAACAAACCAATGGTAACGAAAACATCACCTCCCCCCTGGCGGAGGTAATAGCCTTATCCTTATAAAACACCTGACTAAAGCAAAACAACTGAAGCAAAGCAAAAGTAACCAAAACAAACGTGTACTCGAGGTACAACTGCGGTGTACTACACAAGTAGTCTGCTGGACTTTTTATACACCATATCATGTCGCGTAGTATGACATACTGTGGTGGTACACGGGGAAGCTGGTGTACATGGGGTGATTGTGTAGGGCAGTCCTTCACGCCTGATCAGCACACCACGAAACACGTGTGTGCCGTCGTGTGTTCAATGTTTACGTACAACTGTACTTCGAGTATACACGGAACAGGCACACACTTCTCGCTCGGGCTACTGGCTGGCTGGTATAATAACCACTGAGAAATTAGTAAGCCGGGTGCCTTCCTTGTCCCTGCAGTGCTGCTTATCATAATCATCATCTTCGAAAGCCGTAAACTGGGTCAAAGTCAACGTGGTCGAAGGTCAAGATGTTGGCTCTTCTACTACGATCGATACGACGAAGTTCAGCAATAATTTCTGATGTGAGAGCCAGCACCGTTGTAAGTAGTGCGGGACTACACCGAAGCTCCGAAGGTCCTGTCCAGTCGGTGGATTATCAAAAGTATATTGCGAAAACTGCCTCATCCCGTAAACCATCACCCATAAGAAAGTTAGGTAAGAATTGAACTGAACATTTAATCCACGCAAACATGTTTTACATGATATATGAACCATTCATCTTCCAGAAGAAAAGTTAAATTCATGGGTACGATCGGGTACACTGCACCGCAGCTGTGCTGCGCTGCCAACCAGCCGGCCCGGCCTCGGGTATCCATGCCTCGACTCCAGGCCGGCCATGGATACCGAATAGCGAGCTCCTGAGCTCCATTCTGTTTACTCAATTATCGTATGTTTGGATATGATGTCAACTGCAGGCGGCATGATGAACGCAAGGCAAATGTCAGTGTCACACTCCAACACATTATCATATCACAGGTGTGCATATTTAAAGAAACTGGTTGAGTTGTATCGCCTGTGTTCCGTGGGTAGCTAGCAGAGCGGGGGCTCGGGTAAACACAAGATGAGCGGAACACTTGTGCCGCGGCATACAGCGAGTTGGTAAGAGTTTAATTCAAAACCGAGAATGACTGCTTGAAACCGTGATCTGCTGTTTGATCATGGAATTACAACTTTATATAGATCTAGTCTAGTGTAAGGAAGAGGAGATAGAAAGAGAAGAGAAAGAGGGAGGATACGTTAATTCATCAAAATCTCTGAGCTGGAAAAAAAAACACACACACCCAAAACTGTGTCTATACGTCTTTGCAATGTCAATTTCCAGGCATACTCTAAGCTCTTACTATAACTTTGATATGTGCTTGAAAAGAAAATTTCCTTTCATTTCTCTGCTATGGAGATTTTTTTGTATGTCGACACCTCCAAAATCAGCTGAGGTACGTGTGTACAGACCAGTCTCAGTAAAAAATGAGGGTCAAAGTCATTTGATTCTAAGCTTTTGTTAACAGATGACATTTATCCTGAAAGCTGAAATACGCTCAGATATCATAATATACACTTATTGTCTTATGCCTAATACATTGGGCTAACAATTTAGTCTCATATCTTTTACGTTGGATTGGAAAGTCTTACAAATTTGTTGTAAAGTCTTGGCTGAGAATGCACAGAATACATCAGCTGTACATCAACAGGTGTAATGTTGACAATGTGTATTCCACTATCAATGAAACAGTTTTTGTAGTGCGTTTAACATGATGTGAAGTACAGCTGCATGCACTTGTTGGAGCATCCAGCATGGCTGCTGCTATGTCTGAAGTTAGACAATTTGCCTCACTGATAGAAATGGGTTCACTGTGTTTTAGACAGACTAAATTATAATATCCTGTACATGATAGTACTAATATTTGACTTTCTCAAGGATTTCATCAAGGTGACACGCACAGCACGTCTTAAACTAACATAATTTTGAGAGACTCAGGTAAATTTGCACATGAAATTAAGTCAAGCGAGACAAGAGTTTGCCTCATGTGGTTTTGTGAGGGAAACAGTTGGAATCAGGAACAGTGATTTTCAACAAGTTTTAGTGCGTTAGCCTGGGAACAAGGGTTTTATTGGCCACTTTCTGTTTTGTTTTGTTCTGAGCACTGCAGAATTCAACATTTTTTTTTTTTTTTTTTTTTACACAGCTGGATTAGTAACTCGGGAATTAGCAACTATATCGTGAAACCATTTTAAGCTGTATTGGAGAAAGAGTGCAAGTACTTCTAATTATAAAAGCTCTAGGTTGAACACCTTGAATCTGCTCCAAATACCAAGTCAAGTTGACTACCAATACCAAGTTGACAACTTGAGACCAAAATGTCAACATTGTTTAAGGATAAGTGGAAAGAGTAAATTCTTTATCTACAATATACTGTATACCAGTGTATACAGAAAGTTGTGAATATAATGCTGTACTGCATTATGTATTATATACATATACATATTGCCTATTATGGAATAGTGAATCAGGCCCGTAGCCAGGGGGGGGGGGGGGGGGGGGGGGTGCGTCGGGTGCGTACGCACCCCCCAAATCCTGAATGGTCCACTTTTTCATAATAACGGTTTTTAGCAATTCTCAAGATAACAATCCAAATAAATATAAAGACACATTATATGCTACGTAAATGTGGAAGAGTACGTTTAACAATGTTAAAAATAATTGTACGAAACCCTTTTGTTGTATGAACCATCGGATCGTCCCCATGCACACAAACACAAATGTTATGTATCAATTTGTGCGAGCTATTACATATAGAAAAACTTTCGGTCATCTGCGAAGCCGCGCTTCCGCGCGAACGCTACAACACGTAAAACGGGTCAAAAATCGACGCATTTTCCACAAAATCTGCCATAACTTTTAAACTGTTTAAGAAGCAAACTTGGGGCGCCCGGATTCTGAAAGTGGACACTTTAGGGATTATTTATGTGTATATATCTTTATTGTAACATTTGTAGCAGTGACGCAAATTAGATCAGAAAAGTACCTTATGAGTAGAATTGTCTATGGCGAACAGTCCAAATTTGACGAATTTGAGCATATTTTGCCGTCTTGCAATTCTTCCAGACGGGATATCTTGAGAACGGAAGATCGCACAAACTTGGGGCGCACGGTTTCAGAAAGTAGAGGTTCTGCCCATTTTTGTGACATAAGAATCTTGTCCATTGGTTGAGCAGTCCTGACGCAAATTTGCAGTAAAGCTAGACTACCCATTCACAATTGCTGTCATAGGGAATGTGTACAATCCATACAGAACTATCACGTGACGAGACTACCGACGAAAAATTGAGCCGTTGACCTTCACTGTCTGCCGTTGTCAGCAGTGTGAATTCCTGTGATTTCAAGCTTTTGTTTCTCGCCAAATATCATTTTCAACGCAATATCCAGATACAGTTGTACAGTGCACTCCCGTTACAACGAACACGGTTATAACGAAATTTCGTTATAACGAAGTAAATCTTCTGGTCCCAAAATTATCACCATTAAAGTCTATGGTACAAAATTCGCTTATAACGAACACGGTTATAGCGAAATTTCCGTTATAACGAAGTCTTTTTCGAGCGCCACAGACAAAGAAAAACAAAAGAAATGTGCTCCGTTATAACGAAATGCGAATTACTTTCGAAAATACGTAACGGAACAAGCATAATAGCGTCTCTGCATGGGTGAACGCTTCTCACCACTGTGTGTTCGCTCCTTGTGTCACGCACAGTTTCTGAATTGAATTGAATTGAATTGAATTTATTTTCCATTTCCATGTCAACATGAACACATGAACAAGTACAAAGACATGATACATATCATTAACACACAAGTAAAAGTACAATTTACATAGACAATTAAAGAAAAAAAAATAGAGACAATATGAATGGCAAATGGATGGATCTCCAGAAAGTAATAAAATAACTTATAACTTGAAGATCCAACAACAATCATATAAAGTATAAGTTGTCATTGACATGCATATCAAGAACATTGAGACATTTGTACATACGCACACATACACGCACACATATCACAATAACTCAGCCTGATTATTAAAAAAAACAAAAAAACAACAACAACAACAACTAATTATCTGATATAAACTTTTGTAATAAATATTTTTTCAACTTTACTTTAAAATTTTTCACAGCACTGCATTGTTTTATATTTTCAGGTAACATATTCCATAATTCTGGTGCTCTGCATATGATATTAGAGTTTGTAAACGAGAACCTTCCGTATTGCACACGAAAATCATTTGCACTTCTGGTATTATAATTGTGAATTGACCTATTTTGCACAAACAAATTATCAAATAATTCTGGTAACCTATCATTAGTATATGAATGCATAAAACAAATCACTTGGTAATCATAAAGTAAAAATACTGGCAGTATATTCAATTCATGAAACAATGGCTTTGTATGGCTATCATATGAAGACTTTGAAATGATACGTACCGCTCTTTTCTGCAGTAGGAAAATACGATGCAATAAATACTTACTACAAGCACCCCAAACAATGATATTATATAACAAATGAGGAAGGATTAATGAATTATAAATGGTTAAAAGAATACATTTTGGCAAACACGTTTTTAATTTACTCATAACTCCAATAATCTTAGATATTTTCAACAATATTTCATTCACATGTGTCTTCCATTTTAGATCAGAGTCAATACTAATACCTAAAAATTTAGTTGTCTTTACATTTGTTATTACATGGCCATCAATAAATACCTTCAATGTACTTGTATCTTTCTTACGAGAGTTAAAAATCATCATATGCGTCTTTTCATAATTCAATTGTAACTTATTTGCACTTATCCAATTACTAACTTTACACAGTTCCATGTTAATCATTTTAGCCAAACATTCTACATTTTCATGTTTAAAAAATAAATTAGTATCATCAGCAAACAACAGAACGTTCATGACATTAGAAATATTTGATAAATCATTTATAAATAGCAAAAACAAAAGGGAACCTAATATTGACCCTTGAGGTACTCCACACACAACTTTTTCATGTAAAGAATTATAATCAGAAAATACAGTAAACTGTTTTCTATCAAACAAATAATTACGGAACAATTCAGGTGTTACTCCACGGATCCCATAAAAACATAATTTATCCAATAATATTTCATGATTAATAGAGTCAAATGCTTTTTTAAAATCCAGAAAAACCCCGACTATTATTTCTTTATTCTCTATTGCTTTTGATGAATTCAAAATAAAATCCAACAAAACATGAGATGAAGAATGTTTAGCTCGAAATCCAAACTGCTTTTTATACAAAATTCCATGTTTATCTAAGTGACCTTGTAATCTAACATACAAACACTTTTCAAATATTTTAGAAAACAAGGGTAATAATGAAATGGGCCTGTAATTTGAAAACACATCAACTGGTCCTTTCTTATGAATCGGAATAACCTTTGCTAACTTTAATTCCTTTGGTATTTGGCCTGTTTCAAGACAGAGGTTAAAAATTGAACACAAAGGTATACATATTATATGAATTACTCTCTTAACTACCAGAGACTTAACTTGATCATACCCTGGAGCCTTTCCATCTTTCAAAGCTAAAACATAATCAATAATCTCTTTTTTATTTACAGGTTTAAAAAAAGCAGTTTGATTAAAATTTCCACATAAAAAATCTCTGTGAGTGAAAAAACTTTGCCTACAGCCTTTAGCAATCTTATTTCCAGCATTAATGAAATAATGATTAAAATGTCGTGCAATATCTTCAGGATTTTCTAATACTTTACCATCATGCTGAAAAACCTTTTGTTGAACCCTTGTTTTACGTACTTGTAATACATCATTAATTAACTTCCAGGTTTTAGATATATCACCTTTTAAATTCTGAAATTTACAAAAATAATACTTTCGTTTGGCAGCTTTAACAGCATTGGTATATACATTACGAGATTTAAGGTAGCATTCTTTTCGATACTGGGAAGGATTTTTAATAAATTTCTTATACAACCTGCCCTTTTTTGAACAGAGTTTCTTCAATTCATACGAATACCAAGGTTTATCAATTTGTTTTTTCTTTACACACTTCAGTGGAAAACACATATCAAATGCATTACAATAATACTCTATAAAATCTGTATATAAATATTGTGGATCCTTACTGTTATTTTCTTTAAACATAATATTATATTCCTCTAATTGCCGCATAAAATTACACATATTAACATCGTTTACTTCATACTGCATCTGCTGTTTATCAATACCACCATCATCAGAAACACCATTATTAAGTACATAAAAAATAGGTAAATGATCAGATATATCTGTCACCATTATCCCAGAAAAAGCACTCACATTATCATCATAATTTGAATAAATATTATCAATCAAAGTCATTGACTTATCCGTTATTCTTGTAGGTTTGCTTATCATAGGCAAGAATGAATGGGCATGAAATGTTTCTAAAAATTCACGAGAATAAGAGCTAACATCAAGTTTCATCAAATCTATATTAAAATCTCCAAGCAATATACATTCCTTATGCTCTGAATTAACAACAGATAATATCTCTTTCAAATGATTGAGATAACCTTTTACAGATTTACAGGGTGGTCTGTAACACACACCAATAATAACATTTTTATGAGATTTATGTATTTCAATGAACAGCGTTTCACATACATCATTGAATATACTAATATCTGGTCTCATAACATATTTCAGATCTTGTTTAATGGCAAGAGCTAATCCTCCTCCCCTCTTGTCTATCCTTTCTTTACTGACAATATTATATCCACAAAAAGAATAACATTTTGCATTGCTAGAATCTAACCAAGTTTCTGTCAATGCAATAACATTAAAAGAACACTCAAGAGAATCCAATAAAAGTGTAATATCTTCATAATGTTTTGGTAAACTCCTGCAGTTCATATGAAAAACAGAAAATGATTTTTTATATTTACAATTATAAAATGCACTAAAATCAGCTGGGGTAAAATATTTTGAAGTCTCACTATCCATATCTTCCTTCAAAAAATCGTTAATATCATTGTCAACACAACAAAAGTCTGATTGATGAGAGTGCATTGTTTCAGAATTGAAAAAAGTATTTATTGCATTATAAAAATCAGTATCAGAGGAGTGCATATTAAAAGGTAATTCTTTACCAATGCATACATGACAATACCAGGATAATCTTCCACTTTCACCAAGTTTTTCAAAATCATCGAGTGAAAAATTAGGAATACATTCTACATGCACCAGATGGGTACATAAATTACAAAGCAGTGATACTTCTTCAGAATAAACAGGCTGTGAACATGTAACACATAGACATGAATTAAACATACTACAAAGGTTAAAATGTATTGTTAAAAAATAAATGAATAAATACAGTATCAAAAATACAACTTAAAAAGCATACACAATGCAAATAAAATCATACACAGTTTATGTACAATCATAAAAAACAAAACTTTATTTAAGTCCAAAAAAAAACAAAAAAAAAAACAGGCAGAAGCTTAAGTCAACAAATTCATACTGCAGGGAATATTTTTTGTTTTCAGAATGACAGAACATTCATTACACATTGATCTCAATATCTGTATGCGACAACTCACAGGCTTCTTAGGTCTTTGTCTGAAGTGATCATTTTTGTGATCATCTTTCCACCTGAGGCTTGGATTGAGGCAATGATTTTGCCATCATGTGTCCATGCTGCTTTGACTTTTGGGTTTTTGTACGTTTTTGTGTAGAGTTCTGCATTTTGGGGTGTCAGATCCTCTTGAATTGTGATCCCAGAGTTTTTGAGCTTTTTACGTGCTTTGATGATTTCAGATCGCTTCCTGTACGAACAGAACTTTGCGATGATGGAACGGTGGTGTTTACCATCCCTTGAGCGCTTTCCGGTTCGGTGTGAGCGATCGATGTCATTTCGCGTTATGGGGACGCCAAGTTTGCTGGACACAATATCACACACAATTTGATCCGTATCTTCCTTTTCTTTTTCCGGCACACCAAAGATCCTCAAAGAGGATCTGCGCGAATACTGCTGGAGATCGTTTGCAGCTGCTTCCAATTTGAAGATTCTGTTCTCTTTCCTTTCTATCTCCTTTTCCAACTCCTCCAGACGATGTTTCCTCTCTTCAACCTTCACCTCTACCTCGTGCAGCCTTCCCTCATTTTGCTCAATCAATTTACTAAGTTTTGCAAAAGAAGTGTCAGCCACTTCACGAGCAATAGTTCGCACAAGATCATGAATCTTCTTCAGGAATGCCTCATTTTGGAACAGTTCGAGAACAGCATCCGAGACCGATGCCGCAGATGGGACCGGGAGAGAACATGCAATGTCTGAAGAAGTAGATGCAGAGGTATCCTGACGGGTTAAGGGCTTGGGCATCTTGATAATGTGGCAGTTCAACAATGTCAGACACTACCACTCATACGCACGTAGGTACCCACTGTAGTCACTAGATCTAGTCACTCTCGTGTTGAGCAGAATAGTCAGCAACACTAGCCAACAGACTGACCAGAGGGGAACTTGCGTTTATTATTGTAATACAGTTATCCCATCACATTTTACATAACTTTCCAGTGTATGATGAGTATTCAGCAAACAGAATATGAATATATACGTGGTTTCCTTGTTTTCGTTACATATTGTATTTGTTCGGTTATAACGAAATTTCGTTACAACGAAAGAAAACTGCCGGTACCGAGCATTTCGTTATAACGGGAGTGCACTGTATGTGAGACATTATCTAGATACGTAGCAGCCTTATTGACAACATAACTGTTAAGTTTGGGAGCAAAAACGACCAAATACATTCCACATTCCATCTCATTTTTCGATGATGGCTGTATAGTCGGACTGGTGCATTTCCTTCGGAGGTGGTAATAATGCAAGTGTAGTTGCAACGGTCACCTTGCCACCTGCTGTCTGCAATCGGGCGCTTATATACACGTGTTGTACACAGGTAATCAACTGAAATAATGTTGTAAAGGAATGAAAAGGTCATAGACTATATCATTTCAACTGTAGATTTAACCCGATTTCTGTCGCCTACACACACATTATGCCATCAGCGGAAGTGTTTCCGCAGGAGTTGTTCCGATGGAAGCACAAGTACCAAACAAAACCCCCCAATGAACGTCCGTCTACTGCAGCGGAAACAATAAAACAGTGTGATGCAGACATGTTTCCAAATGTTTTTACATTGCTAAAAATATGCTGCACCATCCCCACAACCAGCTGCGAATGCGAGAGAAGCGCCAGTGCCTTACGCAGACTGCACACCTATCTGAGGGCCAGCATGACACAAGACAGGCTGTCTGCTTTGGCACTCATGCATATCCATTACAACTTTGACGTTGATAACGAGAGGGTGGTGAAATTGTTCGCCAGAAAGCATCCCAGAAGACTGGAACTTCAAACAATGCTTAAAGACTAGAAAAAGACTAAGCGAAGATCACACTGCACAAGTGCACATTCAAAGGACCGGCAAATGCTCCCCTCTAATTCCTGCTATGTAATCATCATTAATTTCTATTTTTGATGATTACTTGCCTGTCTCAATATATTGTTGATTATTAGTTATACATTTTCTCATGTTGTGACAGTTCGATTGGTTTGAAGTGAGCCAAAACCTAAGAACATTCTCACTTATAATTTCCAAAGAGTATTATGCAGGCACGCAAACTCAATTTAGTTGTATTTCATTTAAATGTAATGGGTAAGAGGGTATGAGAGAGAATGCTGAGCTATGAAGTAAAATGGTAAAGTAAAAAGTTTGTCAGATAGTATTACAAAAGCCTGAATATTGCAAGAGCTCCGGAGTAAACACAGTCAGGGAAAAACCCTATGTATGATAACATTGTGAGAGCGTTAGACTGCATTGTGACGCGTCGTTATTTAATTTACATTCTTTATTCATATTTTTCATAAAAAACACAGGTAATGAGCCGGATTGGGTTAAAATTCTCACTTACAGCTTTGTAGAAGTCTGAGTCAACAGTATCACACAGTACTTCAAGACGTATTAGTACAAACGATTTCTTGAGCCTGCACCGTTTCAGGCTCTGTTCTGGATACGGCGGTAGAAACTCATTCTTTTTTGTTGTTTATTTTATCATTATTTACTAATCTCTTTTCTAACTTACAGGTAGCGGATTTCTTTGCAGGCCAAATTCGGAAATGTAGTGTTGATTATTACTTATACATTTTCTCATGTTGTGACAGTTCTATTGGTTCTCATTTTAAAGTGAGCCAAAACCTAAGAACATTTTCACTTATAATTTCCAAAGAGTATTATGCAGGCACGCAAACTCATTTTAGTTGTATTTCATTTAAATGTAATGGGTAAGAGGGTATGAGAGAGAATGGAAAGTGCTGAGCTATGAAGTAAAATGGTAAAGTAAAAAGTTTGTCAGATAGTATTACAAAAGAAACTCAGTCTTTTTTGTTTGTTTATTTTATCATTATTTACTTATCTCTCTTCTAACTTAAAGGTAGTGGATCTCTTTGCAGCCCAAATTCGAAAATGCCTAGAGACAGCTAGTAACCAAATATGCTACTATAATTTAATAAATACGAAATAACCATTCCAGTATGTATCTTAGTGTGCACAGTAAGACAGATCAAATCAAATAGGTAAACATCTGAGCACTAAGCCTGAGGTCTGAATTTGCACTCAACTTCTTCCAATGGCTAACGGATGTTTAATTTTTGAATTTCACTGACCTCCAAATTTCACAAAGAAAACCTTCTTAGCATGATGGTTAATATGACATTTGACTGATATTGGAGATGTTTGCGAATCGGATCTACTACCTTTAATATTATTAAATCTAAAATGATTATTTGAAAGTTCGGAAATGCTGGAAATGTCCTACCACAAGGAGGCAAAATATAAATGGTTCACATTTACAATTCATTTTGTTTTAAAAATTTTCTTATTTATTTTCGTTTTTGACAAACTCGCATACCAACGGCTGATATACAGTATTATAGTAAAGTGAATGTTTCATCTTCCAAACAGCATCCAATGGGATGGAAAACTCCAACTGAAAGGTGGACACCGTGACCATACTCGCTAAAGAAAACGCGTAATAGGGGTCGTTTTTTCTCACGGATTAGATGGAAAGTGTGATGTACAAGCGTATATAATCAAAGGGTATCAAAAAGGCCGAAATTTGGGGAAATGGTATATTGTTCAATCATGATGAAGTACTTCTTTAGGGTGCAGGAAACATTTAAGGAATACTTGTTTTTAAGGCCCAAAAAAATCATATGATCATTACTCGTTTAGGGGCCATTTTGAAAGTCCATGTATGAGCATGGTGTCCTCCTTTTAATTGTCGCTACCCCTCCCGGGACAGTATCAAAGGACCGTTTTGTTAATTAACGCAATCCCCCCTTCCTTTAAAAATCCTGGCTTCAGGCCTGCTAACGCGGGTATACAATAGAAAAAATAAAAGTTAAAACAACACCAGGAAAATCAATATTCTCAATTTTGCGGCGCGCTACGCGCGCAGAGTCTCGAACACAATTAAACTTTGCAACTTCCTGGCAAAATGAGTTTTTACTATTTCCTAGATGAAATACCATAACGCGATTGCATGCTACAGACAAAAATACAAATTTCCTCGAGACTTTAAAACGTCATTAAAGCAGTCAAAATTCACAATTTGCGGCGCGCTTCACGCGCAAATTCTTATACAACTTTTGTAGTTCGGTCGTCCAAAGAATATATATATATATATATATATATATATATACATATAATTGTGTGTGTGTGTGTGTGTGTGTGTGTGTCATTGGTATTGGTACTGAAGGTCCGTTTTTTTAGTGACCGCACCCCCCCTTGAAAAATCCTGGCTACGGGCCTGTGAATTGTATGATTTAAGAATGCGGCAAAATCTTGAAGTACGCATGGCGATTTTCTAAAAGTTAATCTGTAGCTAATATTCGATTGGCCGTAACCTTAATCTGGCTTTTGCTTACAAGGCAGTGACTCAAGGAGAGCTTACTTTTATTTCATCAACAACTTTGTGATTTCATGTGGTTGGCTTTGCTTGCCGCCTTTGATTCGAGGTATACTTTCGGCTCTAAGCCTTATATTTCGTTTTTGTGGTTTCTCTGACGTAATCAGCAAGAAGTCTGGGAATAATTAAGTTCTAAGAATTCAATTCTGATAGTTAAATGGGTAAATTAATGTTTTCAATCAGTACATCAATGGCAGTAGAGAGAACGTCTGTGGGAGAGAAAGTACCTGTATGTAAGTGTCGAAACAGTAAAGAATACTTAATTGGAATTGCATCCAATTCAGTGTTACAATTGGATGTTTGCGTGTTGTAATTTGAATTACGAATCGATCTCCGAGGTCAGTACTAAATCAGCTAAATTATTTTCCTGGTAAAGTGGTGTAAATATAAGGGATCAAGATTATGATGAATGATTTGATTTTCTCTTTTTGAATGCAAGTAGTGATAGATGCTAATTATCACAAACAACTCATTAGTATGACAGGAAACATGGTTAATAGAATCGGGCCGAGTCTAGAAAGAAAAATAGATATAAAAGAAAAATATGTCTAGTACAATATAATCCCCTGATCGATTCTCAAAGCACGCACGAACAAAGTACACAGACAGTAAATTTTTAATGTTCAAAGAAAAAATACAAAAATGGTCAATTAATGAAATACTGAATATGTTTATGACCGAGGTCGAAAAGTTTGTTTACATTCTATATAAGTACTATGTATTTTCTCGTGTTTTCCTGAAAGTTTGTACCATGTTTTACAGTGCGTTATTGAGTACACTTAAGCTGTTTAGCTAGAGTGCTTTGTTCGGGGTAAATAATTATGCAGCTGCCTGGTTATAAATGACGCAGAGTTTTCTGAAGCTGAACAGAACTATGTAGGCCTATGAAGGCAAACTGCCAGGTATAGGGCAACGAGGTTGTCCACTGTAAAGTAGCTCCCTCCCACTCTGTTAGAGATATATTAGTCATCCAGGCGCCTTGCAGGTTCAAACTGATGCGCTTCCTTTTACGTCCACACATACAGAACCTCAGTTCTGGCGCTTGCCTTTTCAGCAGCTGAGTACGAAGCATAGGCCTACTCATGAGCTCGTGTATATGAATGCCAAGTGCTCATATTCGCTGCCTTGACGTGCCCCTCCGTGATGTATCCGCTGTTACCCCTCTGTGCCAACCTCCCAGGTCCGTCGGGATCGTGTTGACAGCTGTTCCGAGAAGCTGTTATACGATTTCATCTCCCTCGTGATTTCCGGTTCGAGAAAAATGCTCCACCTATAGGCTACGCTTCGAGAAACCCTGCGTCCATTTCTAGTAACCAGAAAGCTGCGACGGTCCTAAACAACCTGACGCACGCCACAAGCTTATATTGTAAATGGAAGTCTGGTCATCTCGTCCTCCACCCTGTCATCTTTCCAGAAAGCCCTTGGTAAACCTGAACAGACACACTGTCTGGCGCTGGTCGTTTTGCATCAAGCATGAAACACTAAGCCGCCGTTTTAGAGTTACCCCGACAACGTCCGGGTATATGTATATATATATATATATATATATATATATATATAT
Organism: Diadema antillarum; assembly: GCF_040938485.1. Lineage (NCBI taxonomy): Eukaryota > Metazoa > Echinodermata > Echinoidea > Diadematoida > Diadematidae > Diadema > Diadema antillarum. The sequence goes on along the minus strand of NW_027271986.1, from coordinate 787,289 downwards.
ATATATAATTTTTTTTTTAAAACCCTGCCTCATAAAACGGTCCCCGCAAAATGTTGCTCGGACGTTGTCGGTGTAACTTTTGCCAAATTGTACCCTAGCCAGTTGGGTAATCACCCCAACTTTACCCTGACGTTACCTCGACATTACCCCGACAACCCTTCTATTAGAACGCAACCGCGGTAATATTCCTTCCATACACCAACACAGTAATGATCGTGCGCAATATTGCCGCCAGAGGTGCATGGATTATTACCATTGAACTCTATATGTAGATGGATTAATGATTATACATGAACAGATGTATAGTAAGCAATTAATAATCAACGTTGGTGAAGGTAATGGAACAAGCTATCACTTCCGAGGCGATCTGGATGTAGCTATCTCTCCGAAGCGCAGCTGAGGAGAGATAGCGTACACATTCAGATCGCCTAGTTTTTCTCATTGCCTGAAACTAAAAGTTGATTATTTGCTTTATATTCCACTTTAGGGTCCTAGCGCATTTCCCGCATCCCCATCCACCCCCTCTTCACATCTGTATTCAAGTTTTGTTACTGCTGCGTTTTCACCATGTTTCCCGCTAACACGGCAGCCACGTTTCAGGCCACCATGGACAAAACGGGATGGACGTGAAACAACGAGGTGAGACGGGACAGGCAAACTTTTTAAAGTGTCAAAAAATTTGCCACGACAGTCCCGTTGCTAATGGGGAACCTTGTATGCCTTCATAAAACGGGGTGAACTCAACGAAACACGACGGCGCGTGATAGGCCGTAACAAAACTTGGAGGAGGTCCGTAACGGAACGCGACGGAATGATATTGATAGTCTAGCCTGGCCAGACGTGGTGAGAACAGCGTCTGATATTATGTATATGTTCCCCGGGGCGAGGACTGGAACGAACAAGACTAGAATGCGACGGGGGAAAACAGGAGAATGTCTCATGTACCCACGGCGCAATCCGTTTCAGGCAAATGGGGCTGCCGTGGCCGCCGGGAACATAGTGCAAACGCACCTTTGATCTTGCTAAGATTTCTCATGCACTAGCTGTCTGTCACGGTATCCGAGAAGGGATGATAAGAAAGGTTTTGCCGAGTCCAGGAGGCTCAGAGGTTTGATGCAAGGTCTTCCAAAGATCTCAGTAAAAGGTCTTATACTTGTCCTCACGGCCCGTTACGTTGTAATGGGGTCGGGACCGTCCTGGCACGCCTGCGTCACGGTTACTTTCAGACGTTAGACATTTGGTCTTTTTTCCCAGCGATGGCTTCACCAAAACTCATAACTTTGGAACGGAATATTTTTTCATCAAACTGCGCTCATGTGCTTCTAATATTTGCTGAATTCCCTCACATACATATTTGGCTTAAATTCTCCTGGATCACAATTTATTGTTCCAATTGTTTATTCTAATAATCAAACAAAATAAGCAAGCAAACTAATAAGCAAACAAGGCAAAACATACAAGTTTGATTATTCTTATATTGATTTTATAAAATTTTGTAAATGAATCAGACGTTTGACAGCTGACAGAAAAAAATAATATCAAAATATTAAAGACAAGACCCGTCATGACTTGTCAGAAGTATTTATAGCTCGCTACCAATTTTGGAAGCGACGATGTCTCCAAATCATACTTTAATATTAATACTCAGTCTCATCGCCTCATATTTTTGCACATGTAACCCGGGCTTGCCTGGGCTTATTGCTAGGGTTTTTCCCTCCTCTTATATTATTTTTGTTTATCGTCTTAAGTGAAATTACTTCCTCTTCTGTACTTCACCCAAATTACCACAGCAGTCAAAACGCACACCGTCAGTACGAGACAATACTTGAAAGGGACGAAACATATCGTTGGGATCAGTCGTGTTTTTCTTATAGGGGGTCCTATCACATCACAAAAAGGAACAAAAGAAAAAGAAAAGACGAGTGCGAAAGGACAACTGAGTAATATAATCGAAGTTTTTATGATCACTGCATTAAAGTAACTGCATATTAAAAGTATCCATTCTTTTTCTGTTCTATAAACGTAGGGAATTTCCCCTATTTGAGTGAAGGGCAAATGTGAATTGGCCAAGGAGAAAGAGAGATGGCGGTATTTTGTTTCGTAAATTTGCATTTACACAGCTTTTGTTCTTGTATAGAATGAAAGTGCAAGCTTCAGGATGAAGTATCATGTAATTTGGATACTTTAAGTTTATAAACTTGTCCTTGATTATTCTTTCAATGAACACACACACGAAATTCATCTTTCTGATAGATTTAATGTCTACATCTTTTAATATTGAGAAAGAAAACGAGAAAGAGTGGGTGACTGTGTATGAATATAGTAATTGGCGGATGAGTTTAACAACAGTATCGGTTTGTTAGGACCGTTGAAATGAGGTGACATCAGTACGCGACTTCTACAGGCAAATCTTGTTATAGCGAAGTAATCTGGACCGTTAGTTTTCTTTCGTTACAACAAACTTTATCTTACCCGAAGGGAATTTTGGAGTATATATAAGTAAACATGAATAATAATAATTTTCAAACCTGTATTTAACATCGTTTCATTTTTAACGAGATTTCGTTATGGGCGTGCTCGTTGTTACGAGGTCACCCCCTGTTCACTATACAATGTACGTTGTTGTCCCCGCCGAACGAGTTCGAGCAGGGGACTATGAAACGGGCTCCGTACGTGTGTGTGTCTGTGTGTCCGTCTGTCCGTCCGTCCGTGCGTCCGTGTGTGATCAAAATGTTCAATTTGCTACTTCTCTGTCATTTATGAGCCAATTTTGATTCTGTTTGCTTTATATGATAGCACTACATGGGAGCTTTGAAACTTCTACACAAAATTTCAGTTGTGACCTTTGACCTTGACCTTTGACCTATATTGTACATTTTGCTTCAAAATGCTACTCCTTCGCCATTTCTAACCCGATTTTGATTCTGTTTGCTTTATATGATAGCACTACATGGGAGCTTTGAAACTTGTACACAGAATGTCAGTTGTGACCTTTGACCTTGACCTTTGACCTATATTGTACATTTTGCTTCAAAATGCTACTCCTTCGCCATCTCTAACCCGATTTCGATTCCGTTTGCTTTATGTGATGGCACTAGGTGAAGGCTTCAAAACTTCTACACAGAATTTTGACCTTTGACTTCTTTGACCTTTGACCTTGATTTTTGACCTATATTGTACATTTTGCTACAAAATGCTACTCCTTCGCCATTTCTAACCCAATTTCGATTCCGTTTGCTTTATGTGATGGCACTAGGTGAGGGCTTCAAAACTTCTACACAGATTTTTGACCTTTGACTTCTTTGACCTTTGACCTTGATTTTTGACCTATATTGTACATTTTGCTACAGAATGCTACTCCTTCGCCATTTGTAACCCGATTTCGATTCCGTTTGCTTTATGTGATGGCACTAGGTGAGGGCTTCAAAACTTCTACACAGAATTTTGACCTTTGCCTTCTTTGACCTTTGACCTTGATTTTTGACCTGTATTGTACATTGGCTACAAAATGCTACTCCTTCGCCATTTCTAACCCGATTTCGATTCCGTTTGCTTTATGTGATGGCACTAGGTGAGGGCTTCAAAACTTTACACAGAATTTTGACCTTTGCCTTCTTTGACCTTTGACCTTGATTTTTGACCTGTATTGTACATTGGCTATAAAATGCTACTCCTTCGCCATTTCTAACCCGATCTCGATTCCGTTTGCTTTATGTGATGGCACTAGGTGAGGGCTTCAAAACTTTTACACAGAATTTTGACCTTTGACTTCTTTGACCTTTGACCTTGATTTTTTACCTATATTGCACATTTTGCTACAAAATGCTACTTCCGACGGGGACATATTACGCACTGCGTAATTTCTACTTTTCCTTGTTTGTTTTGTGAAAAAGCGGTGTACAGCACTATCACTGATCTCTACGTGAGCACACACGTAGCCGAAGAATCTCAACGACCAGAACCAAGGAGCATAAGCTTCGATGCACATTATTCGTTGACTGGTGGTACATGTACTCATGTTTTCCAAATGTATACAGTACTCCTGTGGGCAGCGAATGAAGCGGACCATCCATGAATCCCCTCCCCCCCCCCCCCCCAGCGCTACCCGGTAAACCTATACTTTGCTGTTTACTAAGTATTCGATTTTATCTCAGGAGCCTCCTTTAGAGAGTAAATTTCAGAATACATTAATTTCTGCATGTTCTGTAACATAAAGAAAAGATTTTAGAATTTGAGAACTGAAATCATCATCATCATCATCGACAGCAGCAGCATCATCAATTTATAAGGGTATAGTGAGTTAGCTCAGTCGGTAGCGCGTCTGCTTCACGATCCAGAGGACCACGGTTCGATTCCCGGGTCCTATACTGAGCAATGTTGCGTGCTGTCATACCGTCCCCTCTAGTAAGAGGCAAAACTCTCTGTCTCTCGGATAGGACATAAAATGGAGGTCCCGTGTGTGAGAGAGTCGCAACTCATGCACGTAAATGATCCCGAGCGCTTCATTTTTTCATCGCAACGAGCAGGGTGTTTAACCGGCTGTGAAGTGGTCCCGCGCGCCTTTCATCCAGTTGGACCCATGGAAGAACAGCTATTGCAGCTGAATATGGGCTATCCAGCCATCGCATCAGATGGAAATTAAACAAAACAGACAAAATCATCACCATTACGTCTGTTGTGACTGTCCTGGAACCTTACAAGAAATCTTATTTTACCACATTTGAAAATCTCTATGTCACTTTTGTATTTTGGTTTGCACACTTATTCTCTTTCAAAAAAGTTGCAGAAGTTGGGTGAATTAAAATTGCCTATTGATAAAAATGATTATTCAAGACGCACACAAGTGTCCTCATAATAGCTCAGTGGAATCTCCCCGATTTGATGTCAATAATGGTATACATCTAAAGGCGCCTCCCGTCATAACGACGTCCTCGGAACAGGCAGTTTTCTTTCGTATATATTGAACTTTCGCTGTAACGGAATAGGAAAGTACATGTACGTGTAGAATATACAGATAAGAATTTTGGGATCGGACTTTTTCCTTTGTTGTTTAGAGGATTTCGTTGTACAACCGCGTTCGTTATAACGGGGATGCACTGTACACCGTTGTAACATCTTCTGTTGTGCCAAATTCACAGTGCACTCCCGTTATAACGAAATCCTCGGGATTGGCGGTTTTCTTTTGTTATATCGAAGTTCGGTATAACCAAACAGTAGAGTAAAATAGGTGATAATTGGGGGACCTGAATGTTCACATCGTTGTAACAAGAATTTCTTTATTACCGTGTTCGTTGTAATGGGAATACGCTGTATTATAGTATGGAATTGCACTTTTTATGTTGATGTAGAGAGATTATCACCGACAGCGAGGCAGATAAGAGAAACAACAAATCTGAGGAAATTCTTGTCCAAATTTTTGATGAGAACGATACTGTTGATTTATCATAAAAGGTTCATTGTACAATAGAGTAATTAATAAACTGAATCTGAAATCGAAGAACAGATTTTCTTTTTTTATGAGATTCTTTTAAAGGATCCTCAAAATCACACGATAATGATGTCACTGATTTCCTGTATCCTGCTACTTATTTCATCTTATTCACAAAAATATATGAATATCAAGACTTAACTTCATTATTGATGAGTAAACATCTGTATGTTAGTTACCTGTGTCTGTTGTACTGCCAAGATCACTTTATTACCCTACGAACACAGAAAGGCCTATAGTTTGATCATTTATCATTTCCATAAAAATAGACTTGCGCTGTACCACATAGTTACTGCGCAGTAAATGTGATTGTGAATGCAAAGCATGACTGGCTCAAAAAACAATGCTGTCTTGTCCTCAAGCACCAGCAAACACCGCGGAAACGCATGAATTAGCTCTTTGATAATACACGTAGATTGTTGATGAATGTGATGCCTGAACAGTTGTATATAATATAAATAGTTACGACAGTGCAATTGTGGGTAGCACCTTTATTGTAACGTGCCTCCATGCTGAATGGTATAGAGGTATTGTCTTTTCGGATTGCTCGCCTATTCATCAATACGTAAATGTTTGGTTGTCTGCCACAAAGACTCGTCTGCATCCATGTGCTACGACTGTAGTTATATGCCTTGTTAACGGTTTCAGATCATGGATCCTGTAGTGTACAAGCAATAGACAAGCTAAGTGGTCCTCGTTTAAAAATGAAAACGTATTGAACGCTGTTATACCATTTCAACATGCAGAGTGACTTAAGTCTACTGAAGGAGATTAACGGCGAAATGAGTAGTAATATACAAGTCATGTAGATGAGATTGGCAGATCTCTATTACAAAATGCTTTCGATGATCTTCGTGCCTCATTAATTGAAACATTCAGAAAGCCTAAATATCACAGAGGGTAATGGATACGACATGGCAGTGTGTGATCTATTATGACAGGCCAAAGTGAGTTTTATAATGAGAGACAAAAGAAGATGTGGAGTCTGTCGGTAATTTCCTATCTACCTGGGCCTGCTCTAAATTACTGGAAGATGACCCGCAATGTTTTATATCTGTATATTAAAGTATAATGGATCATAATATAACAAGCCACATTACTTTGGATCCCACATTAATGCTATAATGAATTGTAGATTTTTTTTCGTGAGGATTGCCAGCTTATGTGCGATCCGTGAAAATGAATTTCTCTACAAGATCCATCCCATGCAGAGGCGAAATGTTTTTCTTTGTTCTTTCCTCATTAACATGATTTGTAATAGGGCCTTTCACGTTGTTCCAGCGTACAATCGCGAAGGTGAAACATTAATGCTGTGGTCGAGCTGAAGTTTTCCTTGAGGACCTCTTAGCGGCGTCATTAAGAGGAAATCATCCTTGCAAATTTCACGATTAAAACAAATCATCTTTGCAAACTTCACGATTGAAACAAAACAAGGTGGTCTACAACTCATAATACTTTCTATATTTTTGAACAGTGCCTTGTTTTCAACACCCTTCTACATTGGATATACATGTAATCTACAAATTCGAGCCTTTTGAAAGGGGCATTCCATCAGACAATTTTCACAATTTCACATCTGATAGTATATAAATCGACAGCTCCATGTATAGATTTTTAGAATTTATTGTGGTCCTTGAGCAGAGATCCAATACTTTGAAAAACCTTAAACAAATTAAGCCTCGGTTACACCGGAGCGAATCAGCTGCGAATCCACCCGAATACACGTATTCGGGTGGATTCGGGAGAATTCTGTTCTCCTTCCCCGAATGGACGAAAATTCGGGATGTATTCTGGAACATTCGTGGAGGAAATCGGCTCGTTTTGAAATGTTCAAAACGAGCCGAATACCTTCAAAACTACTCCTGAATGTGGCCCCGACAAATTTCATTCGGGCCACAATCGGGATGTATTCGGATGGAATGCGGTTGGATTCGGGGAGGCATTCGGGGCATTCTGGGCAGATTCGGGCCTACTCGTATCATCAAGGGAGTAACGGCCCGAATCATCTAGCCAAATAGACCCGAATATCACGAATACAGCCGAATCTGCCCAGAATGTCCCGAATGCCTCCCGAATCCATCCAAATCGTTACCCGAATACAGAGAATACAGGCAAGTGAGCCGAATAGGCCAGAATACGACCGAACAGCGGCTGAATAGGTCGAATGAGCGGGCAGAATGATCAGAATAGTCTCGCGAATATAGCCAGATTGGCGATTCTACTCTGATTCGGGGAGCTCCCCGAATCAGAGACGAATAGGTTCCGAATCCACCGACTCCATCCGATTCAGGCCATTAGTCGGGCAGAATCGGTCCAAATTTATTCAGCAGAATTCGGCATTCGTGTAACCCAGGCTTTACTCTGAACGTCAGCAAAGAACGGATTTAAAACTTCCACATTCATTGCAGAGTTTGAGGATATTGTCCAGGAACTGAATCTGCTTCCAGGAAAGTTGGTAATAGGTGGGGATCTAAATGTTCATTTTGATCGTCCAAGTCAGGCTGACGTGAGTAGAATCAACTCTGCTTGGAGTCATGTGATCTCGTCCAGCACATTAATCAACCCACTCATAGACTCGGTCACACTTTGGACCCCTTGATCACCAGATCAGATGAGTCAATTGTGAATGATATTGAGATCTGTAACAACGGTGAATCTGATCACTATGTTATTTGTCTTCATCTAAACATACCAAAGCCACAGGTATCTTGTCAAACTCTCTCTTTCAGAGAGTACAAGGATATGAACCATGAGAATTTTTCAAATGATCAGGGTACATTGCTCGATGAGGGTGCTTCTCTTGATGACTGTAGAGATGTTGATAAACTTGTTGACTTCTTTAACTCTGCTGTGACGATTGTGCTTGATCATCATGCTCCAGTTACAGTGCGGACATTCAGACGCAGACGTCATCCTCAGTGGTACAATGAGGATATATCCTCTGCCCGTCGGGAACGTCGCAGGGCGGAAAGGAGAGGGCACAAAGTGAAATCCCCCGAGAACTTTAGGTCTTACCACGACGCAAAGGACAAGGTCAAGAAGGCTCTCCTCACTGCTCAATCTGAATACTTCAAGGAAAATGTTTCAGACTGCACTCCTAAGTCTGCTTTTGGAATCATTAATTCTCTCCTCAACCGCAAGGACACTGTTTTACCAGCTCATGATTCACCTGTAGATTTGAGCAACCAGTTTGCATCCTTCTTTGCTGATAAGGTCAAAGATATTAGCTGTGACCTGAGTAACCAGTGCAGCAACTTGGTCTTGAACCCCATGTACGCAGATCAGCAAACTCAACATGAATTTGATTTTTCTGAGGTAACTGCTATTGAACTTACACGGATAATCATGAAGAGTCCTTCTAAGACTTGCTGTCTTGATCCTTTACCTACATGGTTGCTGAAGAAGCATCTTCTGATTCTTGCTCCTTCGCTCACTGCTTTGGTAAATGTCTCTCTATCAACAGGAACCTTCCCAGACTCACTGAAGCAAGCTATTGTGATTCCAGTGATAAAGAAATCCTCATGTGACAAGGACATTCTCAAGAACTACAGACCAGTTTCCAATATCGAGTTCAGATCCAAGATCATCGAACGTGTAGTCACATCTCAGCTTGTTCAGTACATGGACGAGTCTCATCTCTCCGAGTCCTGTCAGTCGGCCTATAAGAGTAACCATAGCTGCGAGACAGCCCTCCTCAAAGTCCAAGATGATATCCTTCGCAGCATTGACAAAAGGAAAGGGGTTATGCTGGTAATGCTTGACCTGTCAGCTGCGTTTGATAGAATCGATCATGAAATTTTGCTCGATCGCTTACACAACACCTTTGGTATCAAAGGTTCAGCTCTACAGTGGATGGCTTCTTACCTCACAAACCGAAGGAGTCGTATCTGCGTGTCTGGTCACTTGTCTAGGGAGTGTACTTCAGTAGTTGGTATTCCACAAGGATCTGTAATTGGGCCCCTATTGTTCACCATGTATACCAGTCCTCTTGGAAATCTACGTACTGAAAATGTTAAGTATCATATGTATGCAGATGACGCGCAAATCTATCTTGAGTTTGACCCCAGTGACCCTTCCAGTGTTAAACTCACTCTGAATGCACTGTCCAGATGTGTGGGTAAAGTGCAGGAATGGCTGACTCTGAACAAGCTGAAACTCAATGAAGAGAAAACAGAGTTTCTTGTTCTCGCCTCCCAACGCCATCTTAAGCTTGTACACGACATCAAACTTGCTCTTGGTACAATTCTCATCTCTCCATCTGATCATGTGCGCAATCTTGGAGTTATCTTTTCCTCTGATGCAAAGATGAGCATGCATGTTTCACAGATCTGTAAGTTAGCTAACTGCTACATCAGAAATCTGTGGAGGATCAGAAAATTTATTGATGCTTCTACTTGTCACGCAGCAGTCCGTGCATTGGTCTTATCGCGACTTGACTACTGTAATGCTCTTCTTGGCGGAATCAGTCAGGCTGATGCGGATCGCTTACAGAGAGCTCAGAATGCTGCCTCTAGACTAGTGTACCATGTTCGTTCACGTTCTCATGCCACTCCTCTTATACGTCAAATCCACTGGCTGCCAATCAAAGCAAGAATATCCTTCAAGCTTCTCCTGCTGGTCTACAAAGTAGTCAACAAAAGAGCTCCAGAGTACATTGAGGAGTGTCTGGTAAGACACTCTCACTCTAGGCGCACTCGTCTTTCATCATCCGTTATCTTTACACAACCACACACGAAAACACTAGCCGGAGATGCAGCTTTCTCTTCTTGTGCTCCTAGGCTGTGGAATAAGCTCCCTCCTCTTCTCAAATCTTCACCCACACTCGATCATTTCAAACAAAACTTGAAGACTTATTTATTTTGATGTCCCTCTATGTGCACTGGACTTATACTGTCACTGCCTGGTATTTTGTATATATCTTATTTCCTATGGCGACCAGGGATGACATGTCATAGCGCTTTGCATCCAGTGGAAAAGGCGCTCTATAAATGTCTATTATTATTATTATTATTATTATTAACAAGGATGATGACTGAGGCCTATAGCAGACTCACATATTTCAGAAATGAAGCAGTGTAGTTCCATTACGATACCGCTTGCTTGCAAGTTAACATGAATATAATCTATGCATGCCTTTTTCTTTTGTTCTGCTTCCTTGAGCCCCATGCCAACTCATGTATTCTTATGGTGAGGCTGCTATGCCATCATCCTTTAGTTCATTGCAATTTGTCATAAAATTTGAAAACATCAACTCGTATATTCTTCATCCCATCATTAAATTCTGAAACTCTGTGCTCAATATAAGTGATTGTATTGTTCAGTGTAAAAGTCCGAAAATCATTCGGAGATCTCCTTTAAGAAGCTGAGGATGCGTCAAGGATTGCGTGGACAATTATTATATGTTGTGAAGGACTGATCCCTACAGAGCTTGGATTGCGAGATTTGCTTTCACATGCGTATTGTCAGACAATGGGTCGGTTATCCGATGTTTTCAAACTGACAGATGAAACGTTTTCCCCCATGAGGTCCCACTAAACAACGTTGAATCTATTTCAAATCCCGCTTTGTAGGGATTTAGGTTTTGCTATGCCGGGCAAGTCTCGGAATTACTTTGAGGTTGTCAGAAGGACAAATACATGTATAGATATAAAGAGGTGAAGTTGAATATGACGTAATGAATTAATGTCCACTAATGTCTTGAAGCCACGATAAAAGTGTTCCCGTTATAATATCTTGTAAATCATAATGGAAAAATCATGAACTACTCTGATCTTGAGTGCCCATTTAGCTTTAAACGCAGACGTATTTTGTGCATGACTTCATCCAAGCAATGTTAGGTCTTTGTTCCGAATGTTTAAAGTCTGAGTGCACGTACAGGAAAAGGGCAAACCTTTTATAAAAGACTGTTTTGTCGGCGGAAAGTAGGGAACCTAGACTGCAGCCTTCTGTCCTGGAAAATCTCGCTCGATTTGTTCAGCAGGTATCATTTATACCATACAAAATTGGTCTGTTGTCTGCTAATTCATTCTCGGGCAAAATTCAAAGAGAGCAAACACTGGTGTGTACTTTGGTCTCGTCAGCTGTGTGACGCAGTTTCAGGAGAGAGTTGCAAAGTCCGCAGTAAAGGCTGCATTGGTTCCTAAAGTTGGTACCGCGTGTACTCGTTGCATCACCCGTTTGTGCTTAGCAATGATAACGAGTGAATTATCCTCTCTCAATTTGTGCTAGAGAGAGGACAACGTTTCGTATACATAGACCAACACAATTAATCATTATCGATACATCTGAACGATAACTGCTGATCACCGATGGAGTACAGGGAGTTTTTAACTGACGTCGCCTCGTTGAGGAAGCCATCCCCAACTCACGTGCTCAGTGAGTAAAAGAATTGCCCAGCAGTTCAAGCTTCGCAGAATCGGTGTACTAGTACAGTGCACTCCCGTTATAACGAACACGGTTATAACAAAATTCTGGTTACAGTGAGGTACAAATTAGGACCGCAACATTATCCTCACCATGTATTTTGATTGTTTATTTCTTCGGTCATAACGAAATTTCGATATAACCAAAGAAAACTGCCATGCAGTCTCAAGGGCTTCGTTATAACGGGAGTCTACTGTATGTCACTTGATGTCAGTGCGTCTCTATCCTTTCCCTGCAGGCGCATACATAATATTATTATGCAGAGTCACATCAGTAATGAAAACGGGTAGTGCGATGCATTTTTGTGATTTCAGACATTGCGCCGAGACAGCGAAGAACTTGATTCTCTTTCCTTGATATTACTGTCAATGATCAGGCATAAAGAATTATACATTTCTTCCCCCGAAATTCCCCCTCCACCATTATATAGAGACTTGGATGTAATAAGATTGTCAAAATTGCCTTTGCCAAGGGAGATTATTGTTTTCATTGGCGTTTGTTTGTTTGTTGGTTTGTCCGTGTGCAAAATACTCAAAAAGTAGTGAACTAATTTGGCTGAAACTGACAGTAAAGGCTGAGAATGACACAAGGAATAATGTGTTTAGATCGTGATAGTGATCCGTGATGTTGTATGGATTTTATGAAGGATTTCGATTTTTTGGCTAGTATATAGGCTCAATGAATTTAGGAATTCAAGCTGCGCATTTTTGAGGTTTGCACTCAAGTGCGTGATGAAACCACTTTATTCAATCTTTCCCCTCCAATAATGAGCTTAACTCACTGGAGGAGCCGCTGCGACTTTGATATACACTTGTGCGATTCGAAAGAAAAAAAAATGGCTTGTGCTCTCACAAAGAAGGCGACTTCAAACGTCTACAAATAAGATGAAAACGTATTCGCCCTGAAGTCGCGGGAACGTCGCCACGACGTCTCCGGGAGTCGTGGCGACTTCTCCGATACGTCTTCTCAGTGGCGGAAACATCTCCGCAACGTCTCCACAATGTCCCCGTTAGGTCGCCATTATGGGTCTCCGCAAGGTTGCGGAGGCATCTCGAAGACGCGGCGTGCCGTGGTCTCCGAGATCAGTCTCCGTTTTTTGGAGACATGAAAATCTCCGGGGGGGGGGGGGGGGGGGAGGTGGAACATGTTCGATGCTGCCGCGACTCCCTGGAGACCCAGGAGACGTCGCGGAGACGTCTCCAGTCAGCGAAGACTCAAGTTGCCACCTGGGCCCTGTTTAATGAAGAGTTAAAATTGATTATATAGTTGATTTCAACTGTAAGTCTATAGAAGCCTGTGTGGTAAGGAAATCTAAAATCGATTTTATCTTTTGATAAAACGGGGCCCAGGTCTCCTCTAGTCTCCAAGCCAATGAGACCACTTTAGTTTATACACAGGAATTCTCTGGTCATTCATCACTTCTTGCCAGGAAGGGCGTGCTTGTGAACAAATCATGCATAGGTTTTGAATACTTGCAAAGAATCGGTCTGTTCTCCTCTTTCAAAATACATGATAGTGCCTAAATGTCATGAAAATAGTACCAGTTTTGTCCATGCATACATCATTAATATGAGGATTCCGCTGTGTGATTAGACTCATCGAGCACGTGTCGAGTATTTCGAATCTGAATGCCAAGCGTCATCTGTCTGCATCTGCTCATAGTTGGACTTTTTCTTCTTGTCAGAGGAAATGGAACTATTCCCGTGTATAAGCCGTACATTCAAGTATAGGACTACTATTTCTTTGTCTGTCCGTCTGTCTTTCATACCTTTAATCCCTGAATTCTGAAGGAGAAGAAATGGAAAAAAAAAGGAAGGGGGAATGGTGTGAGGATAAATGCATAACATTTTATCGTAATTCAAGAGAAACCACCAAACTTGAGAGATTTCAGCGCTTTTAAGTTGTTCAACTCAGCGTGTCAATCCCGATTCCTTTGTCGATTATAACAAAAGATTTTGACTGGCCTCGGTACATGGTAAGTACATAGTAGCTCCATGGCTCTATCTTGTCAGTCTGCGAAATTGTGTACGTTGTTTATACCCCAGTGGACCATTTCTTTAATATATTTCAATCATGATGTGGCTGTTTCTTTTTGGCAACTAAACATTTCTTTCTTCTGCTCCGTCCAAATGAGTTGCAAGATATAAAGGCAAACCCCTAGATTTTGAATAAATAATCGAAACAGTCAGTTTACGAAGGCCGAGGATGGATTACGGACGTTTCCTTAACAGTCGCAGCTCTTCGAGAAGGTTGTCGGAGATTCAAAATCTGAGTAAGTGTCTTGATGTTACGTCACTGCTTTGAATGTGGATCTTCGATGTACCGGTAGTGTTGTGACATATGTGGTGTGATTCTGTTTTATTTGCGTATAAAGTGAAATCGGACAGCACGAATGATCATCTAAACATTAGCAGGGAAAAGCATGGAGCAAAGAGATGAGATCTTATGTCCCTGTGTGTGGATCGTGCAGCAAGATTCACTTGCAATGTATGTTGTGTGTGTGTGTATCACGGTCAGGGAGCTTTGACTCGCGTCGAGTGAAATTTCATTATTGTAGTTGTATTTGGATGCGGCGGTCCCTCGTTTCAAAGCGTGAAGTTGTCTATAAAGGTCATGCTGTGAGGTCATTTTAGGTGAACCTGTGTGAAGCAGCAAGACGGTAAATCGCCGATTTATGATTAGTTCCTGTTCCTATTTCGGGAAATGACCTTTTTCTTTCTCTCTCTCTCAGTTGATTACAGCCACTTCACTCTTTCAGAGGGACAATGCATTTTTAAGCTTACCAAAACTGTCCGTCCGTCCATCCGTCCATTTGATTTTGTGGACGACCTATAATCTAAAACGTATCCAAACGAAACTTGGGTCACGTGTATAATGAGTGAACGAAGCTGCGCCAATGAACTTGAGGGTGCACTTGCTCAGGGTCAAAGGTCATAGGTCATCGACCTTAGAAATTCTGTATTTCCCATTGTAAGCCCCATGGTTCCTGTGTACTGTAAACATATGTCAACATATGTCACCAGATAAAGAATCTTTAGGGGAAAGTTTAGGGCATGGGGGCAAAGTTCACATGTCAAGTGAAAGCATTTCATTTGTTTTTTCTTTCTTCATGATTCAGAAATATGACAAAGATGTCTTCATGAAACATTTGTCATACATTTTGAAAACATAATTTCGTATATTCTTCATCCCATCATTATAAATTCTGAAACTCTGCACTCAATATAAGTGATTGTATTGTTCCGTGTAAAAGTCTGAAAATCATTCGGAGATCTCCTTTAAAGGACAAGTTCACCTTCATAGACATGTGGGTTGAGTGAACAATATTAGTGGAACATATCAGTGAGAGTTTGAGCAAAATCGGACAATCCGTTTAAAAGTTATGAATTTTTGAAGTTTCTGCTCAGTCACGACTGGATGAAAAGACTACTATAGCTTGTGATGTCACATGAGTACAACGATATAAAGAAAGAATAAGGAAAATTCAACATATTTCCATTTTTCTCGCATAACAAAAGAACACTCGACTTCTTCCTTTCAGAAGGCAGGGGGAATAATATTACCCTTTACATACGTCAGGATAGCAAGTCAAAGAATGTTCACTTTATTCAAAAAGTAAAGTTTTGTGAAATTATCTTTTTATTTTCCTTATATAGTTGTACGCATACGTGACATCATACACTGTACATAGTCTTCTCTTCCAGCAGTGACTGCGCATAAAATATTCCTAACTTTTTAACGGATTGTCCAATTTTCCTCAAACTTTCACTGATGTGTTCTACTACTGCATTCTCTCAATCCTTATGTGTATGAAGGTGGACTTGTCCTTTAAGAAGCTGAGGATGCGTCAAGGATTGCGTGGACAATTGGAAAGATCGCAAGAACGTATAGTTATGTTGTGAAGGACTGATCCCTACAGAGCTTGGATTGCGAGATTTGCTTTCACATGGGTATTGTCAGACAATGGGTCGGTTATCCGATGTTTTCAAACTAATAGATGAAACGTTTTCCCCCATGAGGTCCCACTAAACAACGTTGAATCTATTCCAAATCCCGCTTTGTAGGGATTTAGGTTTTGCTATGCCGGGCAAGTCTCGGAATTACTTTCTGGTCGACAGATGGACAAGCACATGTATAGATAGAGGTGAAGTTGAATATGACGTAATGAATTGGTGTCCACAAATGTCCTGAAGCCACGATAAAAGTGGTCCCGTTGTAATATCTTGTAAATCACAATGGAAAAATCATGAGCTACTCTGATCTTAAGTGCCCATTTAGCTTTAAACGCAGACGTATTTTGTGCATGACTTCATCCAAGCAATGTTAGGTCTTTGTTCCGAATGTTTAAAGTCTGAGTGCACGTATAGGAAAATGGCAAACCTTTTATAAAAGACTGCTTTGTCGGCGGAAAGTATATAGGGAACCTAGACTGCAGCCTTTTGTCCTGGAAAATCTCGCTCGGTTTGTTCAGCAGGTACACTGTAAAAACATCGGTGTTAAATTTAACACCATGGGTGTTAAATTTAACACCGATCAAGTGTTAATAGAGGACCACACCCACATTTGTAGAAAATGCACTGTGATGTTGTTGAAAAGTGTTCACCTGACACTTCGTGGTGTTAATTTGACACTGTACCTGGTGATATTTTGACACTGTACTGGTGTTAATTTAAAAATGACACCACATGGTGTTGATTTGATATTTGTTGGTGTTAATATCAATGGTTTAACACCCGTCCAGCTTCAATAAGGGACCACATCAGCTGGTGTTACTGTGGTGTAAATTTATTTTTACATTTTTTTCAAAAATCTAGTATTTTAATGTAAAATTCTTGATCGTCTTGTTCAAATTAAAAATCAACAAGAAGTGCAGTTACTAAGAAACTCTTCAAAAAACAGTTTTATATTTGGAAATGACACCCGGAGGTGTTAATTTAAGACCATAAATGAGCTCCGAAAAATTAACACCAGCTGGATGTTCACTATTTAACACCGGACTTTTTGCAGTTATCATACCATAGAAAATTGGTTGTCTGCTAATTTATCCTCGGGCAAAATTCAAAGAGAGCAAACACTGGTGTGTACTTTGGTCTCGTCAGCTGTGTGATTCAGTTTCAGGAGAGAGTTGCAAAGTCCGCGGTAAAGGCTGCATTGGTTCCTAAAGTTGGTACCGCGTGTACTCGTTGCATCACCCGTTTGAGCTTAGCAATGATAAGTAAAAAAATATTCTCTCTCAATTTGTGCTATAGAGAGGACAACGTTTCGTATACATCGGTATACATTGGTATAGACCAATACATTATCGATACATCTGAACGATAACTACTGATCACCGATGGAGTACAGGAAGTTTTTAACTGATGTCGCCTCGTCGAGGAAGCCATCTCCAATTCACGTGCTCAGTGAGTAAAAGAATTGCTCAGCAGTTCAAGCTTCGCAGAATCGGTGTACTGCAGTGCACTCCCGTTAAAACGAACACAATAATAACAAATTCCGGTTACAGCGAAGTAAAAGGCCGAAGGGCCGCATAAGTATCCTCACCATGTATCTTGATTGTTTGTTTGTTCCGTTGTAATAAAATTTCGATATAACGAAAGAAACTGCCAATCTCAAGGACTTGGTTATAACGGGAGTCTACTGTATGTCCTTTGATGTCAGTGCGCGGGTCTATCCTTTCCATGCAGGCGCATACAGAGTTCCAACAGTAATGAAAACGGGTAGGCTAGTGCGTTGCGTTTTTGTGATTTCAGACATTGACTGTCAATGATCAGGCA
Organism: Diadema antillarum; assembly: GCF_040938485.1. NCBI lineage: Eukaryota > Metazoa > Echinodermata > Echinoidea > Diadematoida > Diadematidae > Diadema > Diadema antillarum. Next base: position 769,604 of record NW_027271986.1, on the reverse strand, counting down.
TAGAGAATTATACATTATTTTGTTCACCCGAAATCCCCCTCCCCCATATCTAGAGACTCGGATGTAATAAGATTGTCAAAATTCCCATCGCCAAGGGAGAAGGTTATGCTTTTATCGGCGTTTGTTTGTTGGTTGGTTTGTCCCTGTGCAAAATACTCAAAAAGTAGTGGGCGAATTTGGCTGAAACTGACAGTAAAGGGTGAGAATGACACAGGGAACAGGTGTTTAAATCGTGGTAGTGATCCAGGATGTTGCATGGATTTTACGACGGATTTTCGATATTTTTGAATTTAGGAATTCAAGCTGCGCATTTTTGTCCCCGCCGAACGAGTTCGAGCAGGGGACTATGAAACGGGCTCCGTACGTGTGTGTGTCTGTGCGTCCGTGCGTCCGTGCGTCCGTCCGTCCGTGTGTGCGTCCGTGTGTGATCAAAATGTTCAATTTGCTACTTCTCTGTCATTTATGAGCCAATTTTGATTCTGTTTGCTTTATATGATAGCACTACATGGGAGCTTTGAAACTTCTACACAGAATTTCAGTTGTGACCTTTGACCTTGACCTTTGACCTATATTGTACATTTGCTACAAAATGCTACTCCTTCGCCATTTCTAACCCGATTTCGATTCCGTTTGCTTTAAGTGATGGCACTAGGTGAGGGCTTCAAAACTTCTACACAGAATTTTGACCTTTGACTTCTTTGACCTTTGACCTTGATTTTTGACCTATATTGTACATTTTGCTACAAAATGCTACTCCTTCGCCATTTCTAACCCGATTTCGATTCCGTTTGCTTTATATGATGGCACTAGTTGAGGGCTTCAAAACTTCTACACAGAATTTTGACCTTTGACTTCTCTGACCTTTGACCTTGATTTTTGACCTATATTCTGCATTTTGCTACAAAATGCTACTCCTTCGCCATTTCTAACCCGATTTCGATTCCGTTTGCTTTATGTGATAGCACTAGGTGAGGGCTTCAAAATTTCTACACAGAATTTTGACCTTTGTCTTCTTTGACCTTTGACCTTGATTTTTGACCTATATTGTACATTGGCTACAAAATGCTACTCCTTCGCCATTTCTAACCCAATTTCGATTCCATTTGCTTTATGTGATGGCACTAGGTGAGGGCTTCAATACACAGAATTTTGACCTTTGACTTCTTTGACCTTTGACCTTGATTTTTTACCTATATTGCACATTTTGTTACAAAATGCTACTTCCGGCGGGGACATATATTACGCACCGCGTAATTTCTACTTTTCCTTGTTTAGGTTTGCACCAAGGTGCGTGATGAAACCACTTTATTAATCCTTCCCCTCCATTAATGAGCCTAACTCACTGGAGGAGCCGCTGCTATCTTGTGCGATTTGAAAGACAAAAAAAAAAAAAGAAGAAGAAGAAGAAGAATGGCTTGTGCTCTCACCATGCACAAAGGCGACTCCAAACGTCTCCAAACAAGATTAAAACTTATTCGCGCTGAAGTCGCAGGAACGTCGCCACGACGTCTCCGGGAGTCGCAGCGACTTCTCCGATACGTCTTCTCAGTTGCGGAAACGTCTCCGCAACGTCTCCACAACAATGTCCCCGTTAGGTCGCCATCATTGGTCTCCGCAAGGTTGCGGAGGCATCTCGGAGACGCGGCGTAACGCGGACTCCAATATCAGTCTACGAGACCATTTGGAGACTTGAAAATCTCCGGGGAAAAAAATGAAACATGTTCGATTTTGCGCGACTCCCCAGAGACCCACGAGACGTCGCGGAGACGTCTTCAGTCAGCGAAGACTTAAGTTGCCGCCAGGTCCCCACATTAGTCTCCAAGCCAATGGGACCACTTTAGTTTCTTGCACAGGAATTCTCTGGTCATTCATCAGTTCTTGCCAGATAGGGCGTGCTTGTGAACAAATCATGCATAGGATTTGCATACTTGCAAAGAATCGGTCTGTTCTCCTCCTTGAAAATACATACGGCGGTGAGTTGTAAAAATTTGTTGAAACAAATTATCCTTCAAACTCCACGATTGAAAAGAAACAAGATGGTCTATACCTTGTGATACTTAATACTATATTTTATTGAACAGTATTTCCTTTTCAACACCCTTCTAAATTATATATAATCTACAAGTTCGAGCCTTTTTAAAGGGAAGGTCCTGTTTTGGTTGATGATGGCACGTCGGGATGAAATTTTTTGGCAAGATAATGAGAAACTACTTATGAAATATGAAAGAGCATTGAAATTTATGGGGAATTCAAAGTTTGTTTGACAAAAATTGGTCTAGAAATGGCTGAGAAATGCAAAAATACGTCGTCCGATAAAAGTGTGGGACCCACACTTTCCCCCGTGATACGACCTTACCTCCCTCTACCGTTTGAATTTGACTACATTGGGCTTGGGGCTTTTTCAACCGTTATCTTCCGCACACGCGAGCGATGTGTACCGCACGGCTTGGTCTGGGAGGTTGACCTTTTCACCTCCGTGAATTTGGGAGACAGACGGCGCGGCGAGGGAATATTGCGTAATCATGGGGGTTCATGGCACATTTGCAGACCTGTATGCACGTCGTGTGTGCGTGGAGTTCTGTGATCGCACTGCGGTATCAGCCGTTGCGTCGTTCCGTTTGTTTACTTGAGGGCACATACATAATGTAGTCTCTTTTCCTCGGTGTGATGCTGCGTATAGAGCTCTACGGATTCCGACTCGAGAGCAACTGAAACAGTTAGGTTTTGCAAGACGAAGTATCCGTCTCCGACCCAGAAATCTCGCAAAAGAATATAGAATCTTTCGAAATGAGGCGTAGGGGACAACGAAGGGATCGCGATTATTGAAACTGGACAAGATGCCTTCATCCCGTAGAAATGAACCGACGCGACACCTGGATCTACCGACCCCAGCTCGCGATGTCCTGAGTGAAAAAGTGAGTATACAGGCATTTAGTGTAGAAATTAGTCAGTCCGACCCATCTTTATCCGTAAGTGCATGATGTGAGAGCTTGAAGTTTATCTCGTGAAGAATATCCTGTGCCTGCTAGAAAAGATGTATGTAGGATGACCCACAAAAGACTTGATTACTTTATTTTTTCACCTTGATTTTCAAGGTTTTATGCGTGTAAAAAGTTCAGAAAAATAGATTTCTGAGTAATGAAATTCGCAAGGGGTAATCGGCCAAACGAGAATGAAGTAGGGTCCCTTAGTGCAGAGTGTTCGTTGATCTGAAAATGAAATAAATTTCCTTATTCTGAAGCGTCCATAGTATTCTCAAGATTATGTGTATCGATCCGAAAACGAAATAAGGCTCGTTATTCCAAAAAGGAGATTCGTTAGTCAAAAATGAAGGAATATTCGTTATTAATTCTAAAAGTGAATAATATGTGCCCAAAGAGAATGGGGGAAGGGGTGATCATAATTTCTGTCGAGTATAGTTTACATGAGATTTGGAAGGGGATGATCTACACTGTATACTACTAGGTAGTATCAGAAACAGGGGAACACAATGGCGCGGCAGCATTACACCCTCGTCGTGTCATTTTCTTTTCCCTACCTTTGAGTAGCCCCTATTTATAATAACCGTTTCTACATCATATTACATAGCTCATCCTTATAATGTAATTAATCTGTCATATCATAATCATAAAAATGAAGTATACAATACCTGCAACATAACATTTACTAACGCTGGCCGTTTGGCGGAGGTTCAGTGGTCCGATGCATCATGATAATGTGCGTGTGTTTGCGTATCATTTTCATTCAATTTTCTCTGCGTAGTATCCTATATACTTTTTTATATGTATTTTTATTTGTATTTGATTTGTTTGCTTTTGTTTTCAAAGCTCTTCAATTACTGTTTGTTATTATTAAGTCGACTGAGACTCTACTTGTATATGCCGTAGAAGACTGTAGGTTGTTCATTCACTGTGTCAGTTTTGTCCATCTATGTAGATCGTACATATTGTACATAGATCCATCATGATGAATTGCTGTTTGCTTTGATGTGCCCTTTTCTTTGAAGTGCTGAATAATTATGAAAGTTATAATAAATGGAAATATGAAATAGATTTTGTAATTTGACAAGCTATAAGATGATTTGCAGGTTGCATAATTCCATTTCCATTTCATAATTTGTTATCACAGTCAGTGCGAACAGCTTGATGTCAGGTTCTAAAACTTTTTAGGATGCTATGATTATGTTCCCCGGATGAATCCCTTCTTCATCCTGGGAACAATGCGTGTATAATTTTTCATAGATTGTCGGTTATGAATGCAACCAATGTCTTTTCCTTTTACACGTTCAGTAGGCTATGGATACTCTACATCTCAAATGGCACTTTAGTGGTTTCTCGGGACCTCTGAAAATGAAATCAGACCACCAAACTTCTAAACAGTTTATATTTTGACGGTTCCATCGGAGAACTGTGTCGAAAAAAATGTTTCCTTTCATTGGTAGGCCACGATACATTTCTTTTTTCGGGTCATTAAAATTCGAATTGAACGTTTTTGTAAGCGATCCGAACAGGACACCAAAAATAAATGAATAAATAAAACTCAAGTTTGTCTCGGAATTAACTTGTGAAAACTCAATTGATTCCATTAACAGGGAACGCGGGATATTGCGATGAATCATGGTAGTCAATGAGATACGTTGTATGACCCGACGTTACTCTTTCAATATACGTTTACGCGTGAAAAAAAAATGAATCTCTAATTCCACTGTATCAATTTTTTTTTTTTTTATAGATCTCAGGAGCAAATCGAGAAAAGACAGGAATGCGCATTGGAAGCCAGTCAACAAAGGTAATGTTATTCTAATAAATATATCAACAAACGTGACCTGTTCTTTTTCGCATTGTGTGTGTGTGTGTGTGTGTGTGTGTGTGCATGTGTATTTGTGTTTTTGTTTTATTTTGTTTTGTGTTTTGTTTTTTTTTTGTAGGATGTGAAAACACGTAAGGCCTATATCGGCCTACATGACGCTTATTTTTATTCCGCGAATTTCTTATTAGTCAGAATGGAAGGCATTGTGTGAATATCATTTTACTCTGGTACATAAACTACGGGATGTGCAATTGAATCGTATATTAGTTGAAGAAAATGTCTACTCATGGAACCATGGTAATGATAAAATTATATATGAAAATGTTTCTGTTTTGTTCTTTATTACACAGGCAGATGTGTTCAACAAAATAACAAAACCAAAACCAAAAGCACTAAAGAAATTGGAGAGGTTCGGACATGCCGATTTTCTATTCCCGGCCACGAAGTATCGCCAGAGACAAGTCGCTTTATCCATCTGTCTTTCTCCTGAAAAGTTTCTTCCTCCACCTCTCCGAAGTTCGGCTGAGCCCCTTCACAGCCTGAACGTTCCTGGCGAAAACCATGCCCAGCCCTCATTCCATCTGGCCCGCTGCTACCACTGCCCACCTGTCTAAAGAGTTGAACATTGGGGAACGACGTTGATGGCATCACAGCGAGTATCCACGGTGGTTGTTCAAACTGTGTGAACAGTTCCTTTGGTAATCTACTCTGCTGTGGAATCGGCAGTAGACTATATCATGGTGTACTATTAGGCCGTATTTTTTTTTTTAATACAGTGTACTGTACATTGTTCTAAGTTTTGCACACAACTATATCCCCACAAACACAAGAGTCACTATTAGGGTTCGCGCGCATGCCAAAAAGCGGGATACAAATCTCGAGATTTACACGACCATCGTAATCTCGAGATTTTTGCAAATGTGCACACAAAATCCCACTAATTTTCGCGATCAGCATCGCGACGGTACCCCCAACAAATCTTGCACTTGATTTCTGAAATAGTGCGCTGATTTGCTCCCGGTGACCGCGTAAACGGCTGACCGAAAATACTTTACTCATCTCCAGATTTTATATTCCATCATTCAAACGAGTATCACAATAATGGGTAAATGACAACATCACACTACTGTGTGGCAGCTGCGTAAATATTGTCGGTACATGCAAACGCGTGAAGAGGGGGAAACATCTCGAGATTTGGAGTTCAATCGTTATCCTGGGTCGTCATCCCGCTATGTTGTTATACGTGTGGATCCGGCTAATGGCGCGTAGATATTCTACATACTGGAAAGATAGTACACACAATATCAAGACATGCATGATCATGAATGCGAACGATCCGGGTGAACAAGCGCATGTTGTATCATTGTACTGATAGGGTATTATGAAGGAAATTGTACGTATAAGGTCCACGAGTGTTACTTTAGTAGCCGCGTTTGTACGTACCATATAGCGGGTTACCAAGCTCCCCGAAACTCGAGTTTTTATTTTGTTTTGTTTTATTTGTTTTCTTTGTTTTTGTTGAAACCGTTAATCGACACTCTCCAAATTAATTGGTTAGTAGAGTATACTATGCGCTCGGAAACTAGAGTTTGTTGGGCTTTTTGTCTGTTTCTTTATTTGTCTGTTTTTATTTTTGCAGCCTTTCTCCCTTACAGAAATACTAGTAACTCGCTAATTGCCTATCGATAAATCGATAAAACTACAAGGGTTGTTCTTGAACCTCACATACATTGTCGAGTGCACGCCGTTGTGGCGTGCGCTATGAATGATGGGATATGAAAGATTCGAGTTTTTGTGGTCGACCGTTCACACGTATCTGCGGGACAAAGATTAGCGCGCTAATGACAGCAAGATTTCTTGGGTTTAGCATTGCGCTGCTGACCGCGCTTTGTTGGGTTTTTGTCCACTCGTGCAAAGAACTCAGTTTACTAGCGGGTTACAAATTTCTCGTTTTGTTACCCAGTAATTTTTATACGTGTGAATCCCCCTATAGGCGTGTATAGATGGGTAATGAATGCCAGCGCGTTTTCACTTATTTTCATGTTTATTTAGGCTGTATGTTTGTTTATGATTGCCCTTATCATATTCAACAAAACAACAAATTACGATACAAAATAATAATATTATACTCGGTATACATTACGCAACAGTCACTCCAAAGATATTACCCTGAATGCCCATCCCCCGTCACATGGACGTAGGGCCTAATTTACACTGTAAGTGACGTTCAAACAGTAAAAACATTGACTCAACGATCAATCATTAGTTCACACATTGTATACACACATGTTTACATGTATGCTGGTTAATTTCTTTGGTAGTGCAATACGCTGTACAGGCCTGCTGGTAAATTCCCACAAGATGTTCGTAATCTGTCCTTTTTAGTACCTCGGATAAGCTTGATTTTCAGACATTTCCTTTTTTATGTCGAAGGTATATTTTCTCTCTTCCTTTTCTCATATTATCCCTGTGAATTATCCCTGGATGAATTTTCTTTGCAAATATGTGGCTCGACCGTAAGTTTCTTATAGATAATCTATTACATCGGTAAGTATGTATATTTTGCTATTAACAAACAGGCAATGTTCGCACCTCTTTAAAATAATGGCAGAGAGAAGTTTAAATTTGCGCTTTCAAGCACAGCGATATGCTTGACGTGGAATTATTATAGGTGATATATTGAATACGACTGGGAAGAACACTGTCGAACCGAAGATAATGATAATTCACATTTTACTGCTCAGTATTATCAGTGTAATTCATTTTTGTATAATATTCACATTATTAGTATTATGTCTCGCCATCGTTGTTGTTCCTGTTACAGGTCATTGGTCATTGGTGTTTTTTGTTTTTGTATGTGTGCTATATGCCTATATCTCGCGAATCGTGAAGAGGCTAATGGCTGGGAGCCAAATGATATCAGATAATTATTGTCGATAGCATTAGCACTAACTGGAACGGATTCCACGTACTCTGGCGTTATGAGCATCGTCAAAATAATCTTGACAAAACATATTTTCTCCTCAATCAAAACAGAGGTTCTCAGGAGGTTTGTAATGACAACTTATATAGAGAATGAAATTATATGTGATGATGATAATAGTACAGTATTCATGATAATCATTACAATGGTATAAAAAACGGTAACAACAAAGGCAACAATTTCAAGCGGCAATACCAATTCCAGGAGTTAGCTGTTTTGTTTAGATATAACTTCGATTTTTTTTAATACCACGAACTGCGTGTTTGTGATTGATGAAAAAAAAAGTTAAGTGCATTAATTACTTCACGCAACCACATTGGCCTCATTAGCTGTTATACGAGTTGATAAGAATAGTCACAGAAATATTCATTTTCAAAAGTGATTGACACTTCGTCTTGTAATTGTACTTACATTTCCCTTGAAATGTTGGTATGTAAGTACGGTCCGATATCACCATCTCCGGTTCTGTCCGAGGTCATAATGTGCAGTAATCGTGGATACTGGTTAGCTCGGTTAGCTTCAAGAGGGATAATTTTAAAGCGAGATGCCGATCCAGAGCACTTGCAAGATATACTTACTTTATACACTTACTTTATACACTGACGAGAAACTAACTGTAAACAATCGAGGGAACTTGATTAACCACAACTGAAATGCTCTTCCAGGGAATATAAAGCATATGAAAATATACAAGGGTTCACCTTCCAGATCAACTCTTCTTGTTTTGTTCGAATTTATTTATTTTGTAATTCAATTATTTTTTAGTGTCTTTTTATTGCACTTCATTGTACTTGAATGATGGTGAATAAAACTAGACTGAACTAAACTAGAAAAAAAAATTATGTGGTGTGGTTTGCGTAGGTACATGTATACAAGTATTTATTATATATACAGATATATATATATATATATATTATATATATATATTATATATATATATATATTATATATATATAAATATATTATATATATATATATATATATATATATATATAAAGTAAAAGAATTAGTAGAAGAAAAACGCCGTAAAAAAATAAATCATAGACCTTGAAGATCTTAAAAACGGAGCATAGCTCTCAAATACTGAAAGGCAAGGTCACACTCTTCATCAGTTCAAGAGTGTGACCTTGCCTTTCAGTATTTGAGAGCTATGCTCCGTTTTTAAGATCTTCAAGATCTATGATTTATTTTTTTTTTACGGCGTTCTTCTTCTACTAATTCTTTTACTTATTATCATCAAGATGCCGAGCAGACCAATTTTCTTATTACATTTCTGTATATATATATATATATATATATATATATATATATATATATTGTAGTTGTTCCGCGTATTGGCAGTACTAGAAATAGCAATAATAAAGTCACAACAGAGGAATGCAGGGAATGCATTGATAGTCAATCTTGATTTAATGAATAATCCGAATTTTCGAGGAACCTTCCTCTTCTTCCTCTTCTTCCTCTTCCTCTTCTTCTCTTAATAATCATTGTGAATATTCGCTCTGTCATCCCTGAAGAAGAGGAAGGTTCCTCGAAAATTCGGATTATTCATTAAATCAAGATTGGCTATCAATGCATTCCCTGCATTCCTCTGTTGTGACTTTATTATTGCTATATATATATATATATATATATATATATATATTGGCCTCTTGTTATTACTATTTCTATTTCTGTTCAAATGCATGCAAATTGGTTGCTATTTTGCTTTTATGTTTATGTCTCATCAAGCCCTTGAAAAAGGCTGGTGAAACAGCCGAAAGCTTGGGGAATAAAGGCAAGACTGAACTTCACTGCAACGTCTGTACTGCAAGTTTTCCTTCCGTCACACTCACACACACACACACACACACACACACACACACACACACACTATACGTAAAACTGTCTCGAAATTACTCAAATTGGAAAAGACACGCGAATACAAGCGGTGTTCAAAATTTACAACAAATACACATGTAAACACATCTATGAACACTGAAACACTGTACAGTTTGTGATATGATGGTCACTGCATGTTATAGATTTTGCTTGTGGAGATAGATTGACAAGAGTTTTTGCTTGACGGCATCGTCTTCCATACGGTTACAGCTCGTTATTGCGAAGGTTCGTTATTCCGAAGGCTCGTTATTCCGAGGCTCTTCAGTCCGAAGTTTCGTTATTCCGAAGGTTCGTTATTCCGAATTTCATTTTCGGATTAACAAAATCTTCGGAATAGCGAACCTTCTGAATAACGCTACAAAAATGTTCGGATTAACGAACCCTTTTTCATTTTCAGATTAACCAACCTCTAGGTATAGGGAATTTGTGTGTTTCGGATTAAGGAACCTTCGGAATAACGAACCTTCGGAATAAAGAACCTTCGGAATAACGAACAGCGCCCTTCCATGTACAGCCAAGATTTCAACCTGCAGATGAGCCAAGACACCTTGTTTCATACGTGAGTATATAGGTATCATAAAAAGCTGTCATTGATTTGAAATTGTAACACGACATTTCCATATAGAAAAATGTAAACCTAAATATAGAATCAAATAAAATGTCTTTCAGGGTGCCTTACTAAAAATTGTTTGATTAAAACATTGCTGATTTCTCCGTACCGAAACTTTTATGGATCATCACATCGCCTCCAATGTATACGTTGTTTATAACAAACGCTCAGTAAGATTTGTGTAATATGAACCATGACTCTATTCTGTCAATATATTTCGAGTTTTGCAGTCGAATTTCACTGTGGGGTGTTTGAGAGATGTACATCATGATAACTGCTAGAAAGTTGAATGTTCCAGCATGATCCTGTCGAATTTACTTGTATTATAGGTATACATCGGAACTCTATTGTAGCTCGATCCACTAAACATGGGCAAGTCAGTTTGCATGCTATGCACAGTGAAATCAGTGAAATTTCGGCCACTATAATTATACTGAACAAAACATACGATCCCATCGCTGACAAAAACCTGACAATTGATATAGCATTCTATATCACTAGAAGTTTCCATGAAGTATAATACAACATAAATATGTAATCAAGTCACTGCCAGGGGGTCTTACCAAAAACAATTCTGAGTAAAATATTTTTGATTCAATGATTCATCACATCGCGTTCGGTACGTGTTTACTTATTTTGTTTACACGCGCTAAGCAGAATAAAGCAGAATGAACCATTTGTCAAGCAGGTAAGTCATATTATTCATGACGTGATTGACAATACAGACTTTGCCACAATAGTTCCGTAACGGTAAATTAACACAAAATCTATAATCATCGTTTGATGATAAGAAACCAAGTGTTGTCTTTATTATATTCCATGAATACTTCACGTATAAAACGTTGTGATACTATATACTTACGATACCTGCCCGTAAAAAAATGGATCATTCACGTAAACAAATCCCCGCTCTTATTTATTTTTTCGGCAGTTGTAACGGGGAAGTGACTGTATGTGTATCAGACACACCTATTAAAAAAAAAAGGTGATTTCATTCATGCAAACGTGTATTATTACTATTTTGTCGCATGATTTCGGACATGAATTTCATACAGTTCAGAAGCAGCAGTGAGATTGAAATATTACTCTCTTAATTTCTAGGATTTATTTTTAAGTCCTAAGGATTTATTGCTTTAAGTCCTAGCGGACTGTAAATACAGACAAAACCTTAGGACTTAAAAGTAAGTCTTAGCTAGGATTTAAAAATTCAAGTCTATGTTCGACTTAAATTTCAAGTCTATAGGATTTATTTTTTAAGTCTTATTAGATTACATTTAAATCTTTCTTAGACTTGTTTTTAGAATAAATCCAGCTTGGATTTAAACGACGAAAGACTTATTTTAAGCCTTCCTTGGATTTATTTCAATTAAATCCATCATGGATTTAAACTCAGACTACTGAAAATGACAGCCAATTGATGCACTTTCTTCACATGTAAAGGTCTATTTATTTTAACAAAATCAAACTGATGCATTTTTCACAAACATCGATAAGTTACAAAATATACAGATGATTGTCATACACATGTAGGCTCCAGAAAAAATGAAATACGACATGATGAAAACAGAGCATATTTTGCAATAGTCTCAGATGGTCACATCTTCACATTCATGTTACTGATGCTTCTTTCACTGTGTTCTGTAAACAAGTTACTAGACGACTGGAACCTTCATTGCCAAATAGATTACTTTTTTTCACTTTTTTTTTAAATTTTGCAAGATGACTCCATACGACTCGATTCACTTTCATTTTATGTATTTCTTTCCCTGGTGAGCATCGTTAAGTCGTAAGATGGAAACTATGAACAAATATAAGATTATATATGAATTCTAATAACTTAAATTTTAGAAATGATGCTGTGTAATAAACAATACAGCCTCCATTAATTTGACGTTTAGATTTACACGCTTTGTACGTCCCATGCATGCAATTTGAAGAATTATTTGATTTTTTGGAATGATGCATAGTATAAATTTAATCAAGAGGGAAGTAAAGGCCAAAATTAGTGTAATCAAATTCGAAAAGAGAAGAAATTTCCCTACAAAGAATGGTGGAAAGACTATGAAAATCAGCTACGAAATAAGGAAGATATGCCTCTTTTCAATTTCACACATTTCCAGAAAACAGAACTTGTCCAGTCTTTATGAACGTCCAAATGAGGGAATTGATGATGTCATTCCTTCAAAATATTTTTACACTTTTCACCTGCATGTATTTGCATATTCATACGGACTAGTCAAGAAATGTTTTCTGAAAACGTGTTACATTTCCTTATTTCTTACCAGACTTCCCTAATTTTTCCACTATTCCGTAGGGAAAATTTACAATTGAATCCAAACTGTATTACATACAACAGTAGGGAGCAAGATCTATGTAAACTCTGAAGTAAATTCACCTTAAAACATTAAGAAGCTCAAATAACAGTTAACATTCTAAACTTACTTCTAAAATTCCTTGAATATCGATTGTCTGAAATGGATTTACATAAGTACATTTCCATACTGCATTTTGGTAGACAAAATGTTTGACAAAAGAATATACAAATTCCTGCTTAATCTATTGATATTTAAGAATCCATCTCAACTGATGACAGGGAACCATCTCAAGAGACTGTTCAAGTGAGATGGACCACTAGTTTCTTAATTACTTTGATGTCATATCTTGTAACAAAGCACTATGTTGAAGTGACGCAATCTGAATTTTTAACTAGAATTATCACTCATTGTGATTAATATACCCCCACCCACAATTGAGGGAATTAGCTCAACCAGGATTATTTTTTCTTACTTTTTAATAAAGAAAAAAATTACCGTGGCAATGCACTGTTCCACCTCTCAAATCAAGTGCTCAAAAACTGAGTGAGCAAGATAAATAAACTGACGATTTCTATGGTTTGTACTAAAAATTGTGTAACCATGGCAACACAATGTTGGACATTAAGAAAAAAATGAAGTTTGCACAACTATAGGCCCTATATCATAGCCGTCATATGTGCCAAATTTCAAGCTAAATGCTAAAAGGGTGAGGGGTTTAGTTGAATTCACATTAGTGTATCATTTTCATGCAAAATATACTGTTACCATGGCAACACATTTTCCACTGTGACAAAAGATTTTTTGCACATCTAGGTAATGTAGAGGTAACATGTGCCAAATTTGAAGCCAAACTGCTCTAAACAGAGACAGGAGAATCGAAATGTTTGTATGATTTTCATTGAAAATGCACCGTTACCATGGCAACACATTGTTTAACAATGATGAAATATGAAGTTTGCATATTTCTGAACTACAATGGTTGCATGTGCCAAATTTCAAGCCAAATGCTCAAAGACTGAGGGAGTTACCTGAATCCAAAATATTTTTGTATGATTTTCATTCAAACTATGTTGTTACCATGGCAACACAATGATCAACAATGATGAAAGGTTAAGTTTGCACATGTACGTACCATAGTGGTCAGGTGTGCCAAATTTCAAGCTAAATGCTCAAAGACTGAGGTTGTTACATGAATCCACAATATCTTTGTATGCATTTTAGTGAAAAGATGCTGTTACCATGGCAACGCATTGTTCACCATTGATGAAAGATTAAGTTTGCACATCTATATGCTAAAGTTGTTGCATGTGCCAAATGTCAAGCCAATTACTCAAAGAGGGAGTTAACTGAATCCACAATATTTTTGTATGATTTTCATTCAAAATATGCCGTTACCATGGCAACACATAGATCGACACTTACGAAAGAATATGTTTACACATCTATATACCACAGTGGTCTTTTGTGCCAAATTTCTAGCTAAATGCTCGAAGACTATTCTAAGTTAGCTGAATCCACAATATTTTTGTATGTTTTTTGGTTTAAAAAAAGCTGTTACCATGGCAACGCATTGCTCACCACATTGTTTCCATATCTATATACCATAGTGGTCATGTGTGCCAAATTTCAAGTCAAATGCTCTAAATTTGTTTAAGGTGCCCATCTGCGCTGAATCTATCCTTCCTCGTGGGTTCAAGCACATACTTTGGCTGGAAAACCAAAGTTTATTTCTTTATAAATAGAGAGTTTCATATTAAAGTGTTTAGCCACAACGTCATAATGAAAATAGCAACAAATCAGCGCTCAATAAATGTGATGGACAATGGCTCAACAACACTGTGGGAGTGATAAAAATTAGGTAATCGTTGAATAATTACAAAAGTGTTCAGGGGAACTTAAAACTTTCTTCTTTCAATTTAAATCAATGCGGATCTGGCATTACTTTTTTTTTTTCATCATCAACCAGACATATACAGAAAACAAGCCAAAGATGAACAATAAATAAATTGAAACTGGACATGTATAAAAACTTGAAATATTGTTTAAATGTTCACGTAGCAATGCAAATGCAAAAGTGAGGCACACACATACATGATAGCACCTCTAAAGGAAACATTGCGCCATTAACTTTCCTTATTGTGTTATTTTCATTTAAAAATGCACACAAAAAAAAAATTACAAGGAAACTTTACTACAACCAGGGCATGACAGACATGCTTCTTGTGTGCATGGATTTGTAGCTCAATATAAATGGAAAAGTGAGGCACACATAACATAACTCAATATCCATGAGTCAAACATTATGCATGATAGTATCTTCAAAGGAAACATTGCAGCATTTTACCTGTGTTACTTTGATTTAAGAATTCACCGAAAATTAAGAAAACTTTGCTGCACATCAGGGCAAGTCAGATATGCTTCTTGTGTGTATGGGTTTGTGGCACAATGTCGGAAAATCTTACTAGCATCATACACTGACGTGTTCTTGAAGTTCGTGGCTAATGCCCAGAACGAAGCCCTCACTTGGGATTGTAGCAGTACATGAATATGCCGCCACAAAATCAAAGAATGCTTCAAGCACCCAAGCATATTTGACGATGAAGACACAGTGGGCTTTAAAGAGTCTGTCAAATTCTTGCTTCCGGTCATTTCCAGCCTGGACTTAGTATGGTCTTGTCCAGGATGAAAAAATACTGGATGTACGTCTAGTCACTCCCTTATCTGACTAAGCAGGGCTGGCTGAAGGTGGCATCTTTAGCATCACTGAACTTCGCGCTTCTCGCTCGTGATGTATACGTTTCGCGCGGATCAACTTGGCGTTTCCCGTTTGCTAGGGCTTTCAGGTGGGAGAATCTCCAGATCAGAAGATGCTTGGGGCTGGGGTTGGAGTCTCTGCATCAGCAATGCCATGAACATTGGTTCCTACCTGAAAAGAGATTAAACATGTATAGCACTACTGATATTTCGAACTAAATTTCACTTGAATCGTTTGAGCAAATGACAAAGGCTACAATTATTATCAAATAAACTTTGCATCACATAGAGGGAAGTTAAGTTCTCAGTGAGAGGGCACTCTGGAGGGGAAAAATATTAAAATATAATTTTACATATTGATCTTAAATACAATGTACTAATAACATATTCATCACATAACTATTAGTTTGTGATGTACAAGTAAATATTTCTGATATATTTCGGAACATATTATTTTAAAACATTTTGTCTCATCTGGTAAACCTCAAAGCCTTGAAAAAAATTCCCAGAAATCAGATTACTTTTTGCCATCATCGGGGTGGGGCCTACTTGATATTTACATGTTCCAGACTCATAAGATATTTGATGTACATATTATTACAAATCAATAGAAGTCAGCATGCATTTTTAATCCGTAATTTAATGAATTTAAAAGAAAACTGTCAAAACACGGTAGATACCCCTACACAATACTCATTGCTGAATGTTCTAAAGTTTGTTTGAGAAGAATCGCTTCAAAAACACTGATATATCAGAGAAGAAAACTTTGCATTTCTCACGACAACATGAGAAATTCAGATTTTTAAATTCCACCTGTTACTGAGTACATGCAGATTCTACACGAGTCTTGCTTTGTAAGATACGAAGCTCAAATATTCTTCTCTAAACATGAGCTGGTACTTAAAAGCCCAATGAAACATGCATATGTATTGATAATTCTCAAAATTGGAAGCTCAATGATTTGATCATAAACTGATTTCAAGTCTATAAACATTAAGCATATACTGTACTTACAGGCACATAGTCATTCTGCACCAGGTACTGCTGGGCATCCCTCGGGAGCATGAGAGGTCCTCTCCCTTTCTTCTACATGGGGATGTTGGGTCTGTGAAGCATCACTGCAAGTAGTGACATTCCACAAAATTCCTATAGAATGGAACACAATACAATTTTTTTTTTCAACTTTACGTATTTCACCCATTCTCTTTAACATATTAGATATGATGTATTGTATCAGCTCTGACAATCCCTAACATTCAGTTTTCGACTTATTATCAATATCAGTCTATGAAGAGCAAACTCGTACACATTCACTTTCCTGAAAAGTGTAATAGCAATGAAGCATAAACAAATGAGTAAGTTTTACTCTTACACTTTGGACAGAAATTGTTCCAGTAATTATAATCAATGCCACAAGATCTATGAGGATTGGCGGAAGGACTTACTGTCTCCATCCATGTCTTCACATCTTCTTACGATGTCTTGCAACTAAGGGTGGTTTCGCTTGGCAAGTGCAAGATTCTATTGACGTAAAATGGCCCCCATCTGTTCACCATCTCCTGCACTTTTCTCGGTACAACTGGGCAAAGTCCGCATTGATCTGAAAATAAACACAAAAACTGTGAAATATCAGTGATAAGGAAGTGGAAAATGAAAAACAGAAATGCTTGACAAAAAAAAAGGAAGAAAACAAATATGCTTCGGGGGTATAAACGGTCGCCATAGCCACATTTCTAGATTTTTATGTAATTAATTATTTCTTATTGGTCTCGAGGGTTGTATTTCATGCTGGAGGAAAAAATGAGACCGATATCTCTGATTTTTGTTTCAGATGTTATCGTTAAAATCAATTTTTAGAAATACCAGGGATGTCTTGCATATCTAAACACCAAGAAGGGATAGTCCTGACAGAGAACTCCTTGGAGTACAAATTATACAAATAACAGGTAATTTGCATTCCCTTTATCTTAAAAAATATTAAAAGTAAAAAATTAAAAAAAGGCCTCATATATTGTAAAACTTCACTACATTCTCTCACTGGTGTATGTGATGCTTAATGCATACATCTCAGCCAGAAGTGTAGATCTGTAGAATTTTTAAGTCTAGATCCTTCTACTCAAACACAGATCACCACATTGATTATGCTACAAAGAGAAAGACTGGAGTAGAATACCTTTATCCAGGTGCGAAATCTTGTTCCATTGCACGAGTTAATCCCATACATTATTTGTTTCATACAACGCCTTCAACAATAACACTAATAAACAGACTTAGAACAGCTACTAGTTCAAGAAAGAGTCTTGAATTCAGTGCAGAAATGGCAACCATAAGGCCTAGGTGTCCAGGCCTACTACTGAGTGGTAGTAATAATAATAGAAGTATTTTCATGGAATGCAAATCAGTAGCACATTCACATTATGCACTTGTCAATGTAATGACGCACCCCACTACCCCCGGACATGGGTGCGTCATGGTCATTTTTTGACTGACCACACGGGGTTTTTGACGGACACCACAGTCACTTTTTTGACGGACATAACGCTGCAAGTGACGAACACCACAGTCACTTTTTTGACGGACAACACGTTGAAAGTGACGCACACCTCGGTCACTTTTTTGACGGACATCCTCGGTACATTTGACGCACCCCCGGAAATACTGAAACGATTTTTGCATACGTTTTATTCAAGCAATTTCATTTGCTGTTGGTTCGTACACATAATTTGTAAAAGTTTCGGCAAGTTTCCCTTACCATGTAGGGGAGAGCGGGGAGAAGTGGGACATTATTTCAAGTTCGCCGATTTTCTTCTTATATCTTTTTATAGAAGAGATTATTACATTTCCTGTTGGGCTTGCATGAAGGTTCATATGGTAGGTTACATAAAGAGCTATAAGCTGGGGGTAGCACTGTTCTCAATTTTCTGCAGTTAATGAAAAGAAAAAAACTTATTTTGGGGGAGAAGTTGACCCACCCGTGGGTGAAGTGGGACAACGGCAAGGGAGAAATGGGACTGTGGGGGTAAAGTGTGACATCCTAGATGGTCTATAGAAATGTCAAAGTTGGAAGGCATAATGAAACATTGGTAATGAAAACAGTCAAACATGCTTTAAAATGATCTTTACTTCAACAAAACAAGTTTGAACAACATGTTTGAAAATCTGAACTGCTTTACACTGTACATGTAATGCTATTATGAGGGACAAATGGGACACGTTGTCCCAACTGTCCCTCACATGACATATACATAAATATGTACGACTGCTCAGTAACCATGCAGGCATTTGTCAAAAACAAGTTATATTAGTTGCATATTAATAAGGCTCACCACCAGCTTCAATTGTGCCCTTGAAATCATGAACACAAAGACAACAGGTTAATTAACTTGATTTTAAAAAAACATTATATTTTGGGGAAAATTTTCAATAGCAATTTATACATACTTAGAATTTGCCGAACTGCATGGCTTTCTTAGTGTGATGTATGGTTGCTAGGGGCTTATTGTAGATATAAGCCAATCGCTGATTTGTTGAACAGTTTTTGATTCAGAGAACGTGTCCCACTTGACCCGCGTCCCAACTCACCCCGCTCTCCCCTAAGCACCGTATTGTCATTCACCGTACATCACGCTGCTGCTCCGATATTCCTTGCAGTGCAGTAGTATGTATTCTGTGCATGCAATCCATACATGACAATAACATGTGTGCAGAATGCGCTGTGTGTGCGCGGCCATTGCTAGTGCGGTGGATGCATACTGATGCAGCGCAGGTAGGTACACACCGCGCCACGGCATTCATATTCCCGCTCGAGTACTGCGTAACTACAGCCTAGTCGCGGTACTAATATAATGTACGTAGAGATTCGCACAGCTAACAGCGTCGCGCGCGCGTCTGGCCAGCTGGTCGGGCTATCCCGCGAGCAGAAAATGGCATGCGGCAAGCAGTTCTTCTGCTGCCGTTTCGACAGAAAAGATTGAACTAAGTTGTTACATCGCTGAACAGTCCCTGGTTTGAGATTGAGTATGCATGATTTCATGGGTTTGTTGGAGGGAAAATGTAAGGAGAAAGGGTGGCTTTTAAATTCTTTGCTTGCCAGATTCTGGCAAGCATTTTTTCCTCTTATTCCAAAACGCTTCCCGACCTTGATTTTCACTTGCCGCGGGAAAGCGCTCACTGTAATTTCACTCGCGGTACGTGTATCCAGCGTGCAAAAATGCGTGTTATTTTCCATAGCCAAGTGACGTACCATGACGCACCCCTCGGTCAAAATTTTGACCGACAATGATGGGATTTTGACGCACCCCTCGGTCAAAAATTTGACGGACAAAGCTGGTAAAATGACGAACACCTGGGTCACAAATTTGACGGACCAAACGAGGAAATGACGCACCCATGTCCGGGGGTAGTGGGGTGAGTCATTACATTGACAAGTGCATTACATACACATGTACGCAGCCGAGTGCAAGTAGCATTGAAGTTGATTATTCCAGTAAAATGAGTGACATGATGCACGCTTGATAGTAAGAGTGTTGAGTGCACACGCCAAAGGTAATTGTTAATTGTGACATCAGACTCAGTAGACCTAGTCATGCAATGGAACAGAAACTGTTTATTAATTGTAGACCCCCTACTTTAATATGGGAGTCAATGGAAATTGGTGATGTCAGCCAATATGGCCCATGCGATAGAAGTTTTTACAGTTCAGAGCTTGACGCCACTGCACTGGCAGTGCAACATTGGCGCCCTAAACCCTGGGGCGCTCATCACACAGGGGGCTTCGTGTTTGGGCTGGTCGCAGTTCAATTGTAGCGCCCATAGGGTCTACGTACTATTGGTGGCCTAAACACAACGTTAAAAATAAAACCCATCTAACAGCATATGCCCTACATTTTATCACAGCATAGTGGGGCATGATAAGGCCTAGAACTGTGCCTTTCTACGTAGAAATTGATAAATTAAACCTTACAAGAGTGTAGGAAGGGGTGAACTGACACTAACTTGTTACTGTTACTCAGTGTTAGACGACAGTTAGGCCTACGCTACAGTAGCCTGTTATGCCCGTACTGGGCCATAGCTTTACCTTTCAGTCAAGACACCAACATCGTAAGTCATTAGGTAGAATGGGCGCTTTATAAGAGTCCCTGTATTATTATACTTGTACTTGCAGTTTCACCGAAATAGAGCCCCCACAATACTAGTATAACGTTAGCCTACATGTAACTTGTTACAATGTTTGGATAGACACATTAGCCATGAACAGCTAACGTTAGCACTGGCGCTTCAGGGATGGACAGCGCTGTATAATACAGTGGCAAGGCTCAAACTCGCCAAAAATGTAGGGCGGTTAGTGCACATCTTAACATCTTTTATCTTTGGTTACTGAGTCCCAGAGTTATCAAACACATTCTTAAGCATTCATACAGTAATATGCTCACCTTTAAGCAACTTGGTCAAGCTTCCGTCAGATCATGCCCTCAAAAAACTCCGGCCTGCATGACTTCTGCCTTCAAGACCATCTCAACTGTTCGAGTCAATAGCGTTTGTTTGCAAATGGTCGATGGTAGGTACAAGTACTATAGTACATATTGTACAATGTACATATTGTGCACTGAATGTGTGTGTATGACTACGCTATCTAGCATCGCATGAAGCAAAGTGACGGCCAGCGCCAATTCCGGTTTTAGGCGGTTCAAGATAGCGCATGACGTCATTTACAAGTCATCTGATTGGCTGAAAGTTTAAGTCCTTGTTAGATTTAGATTGCGAACAGCTTCGACACTCAACTTTTAATCGAAGCCACCTAAAATAAGTCTTAAAGACTTAAAATATTTTAAGTCGTAAGAAAGATTTAAAATTTAAGTCCTAGAAATTAAGAGAGTAACATACCTATAGAGATGACCCTTGGTTGCTAAACATACCGATTCGGCAGTCCAAATCAAGGAACCAGCCAATAAATGGTATATATTTTCCTTCTCTAATTCAATTCAATGTATTAATTTCTTTATTTCCATCTTTGAAAAGACATGATTAAGAAAAAACTTTGAATTTCAGAAACTCAAGTCCTACAGGCCTACCGGTAATTGCAGTGTCGTTGATTTTCAATTGACCATTACAAATGCATGTCGCATAACTCACATTATTATCAAACATAACTCTCTAAAAAAAGATCGAGTGAAAATATTCACTCTCGAAGGAGTGAATACAAAAAAGAGTGAATTTAGAGTGAAATTGGAGTGAATTTCGAGTGAACATGTTCATTTTCACTCATTTTGGAGTGACCGCAGGGATCACTCGAAGATTTTGGACTTTGCCACAATAGTTCCGTAACAGTAAATTAACACAAAATCTATAATCATCGTTTGATGATAGGAAACCAAGTGTTGTCTTTATCATATTCTATAAATACTTCACGTATACGTTGTGAGGGTACTACGTACGATACCTGCCCGTAATATGGGTCATTCACGTAAACAAAAATCTCGGCCTCGAATTATACGATTGATAAACAAAAGCTATCATTGATTTGAAATTGTAACACGACATTTCCATAAAGAATAATTAATAAACCTAAATAAAATGTCTTTCAGGGGGTCTTACTAAAAATTATTTGATTAAAACATTGTTGATTCCTCCGTACTGAAACTTGTGTATGGTTCTATCACATCGCCTCCAACGTATACATTGTTTATAACAATATAACGCTCAGTAAGACTCAATAGGCGCTTTCACATCAGCCCGATGTTTCGAAATAGCGCGCTATTTTCTGACTTGGGAAATTAAAAAAATATCTCGAGCTTGCATTTTTATCGGGCTAATGTGAAAACGCCTATTGTGAACCATAATAAGCATTATAACTCCATTCTGTCAATATCGCCGGTGGAGCTCTATTGTAGCTCGATCCATGGCATGGGCAAGTCAGTTTGTATGCTATGCACAGTGAAATCAGTGAAATCTCGACCACTATAATTATACTGAACAAAACATACGATCCCATCGGTGACAAAAACCCGACAATTGATAGTACAAGTATATATAGCATTCTAACTAGAAGTTTCCATGAAGTATATACAACATAAATATGTAATTAAGTCACTGCCAGGGGGTCTTACTTAAAATAATTCTGATTAAAATATTTTTGATTCAAATGATTCATCACATCGCGTTCGGTACGTGTTTACTTATTTTGTTTACACGCGCTAAGCAGAATAAAGCAGAATGAACCATTTGTCAAGCAGGTAAGTCATATTATTCATGACGCGATTGACAATACAGACTTTGCCACAATAGTTCCGTAACAGTAAATTAACACTAAATCTATAATCATCGTTTGATGATAAGAAACAAAGTATTGTCTCTATCATATTCTATAAATACTTCACGTACAAAACGTTGTGATACCAACGAAGTACTCCGTGATACCTGCCCGTAAATGGGTCATTCACGTAAACAAATCTCTGCTCGTTAGCTTTTTTTTCGGCAGTTGTAACGGGAAGTGACTGTATGCGGTAAATTTTGATTAAAAAATGATAATAAATGACCGGACGAGATTGCCTGAATTTCACCCCAGCATTTTTTTTTTTGGGGGGGGGGGGGTGCTGTAACTTCACAATTAATTTCTATAAAAATGTAGTGTCTATACCAATGTATTTTGGCTCATTTGGAGGTTGAAATCTTGATGCAAACTTCTTTCGTTTCATGTGTGTGAAGCTGCAGCCTGCAATAGGTGTAGCGTTTCAAATATTGGCGTCGTCTGTTTGGATACTTTCTGAAATGTCTGTTGACACACACACACACAAAAATCGGAAGTTACCGATCGAGTTTTTTTCCTACTTTTGGGAATTGTGAGGGTGGCTAGTCGCGATTATTCAAAAGTGCCTCACATGCGCTGATCAAGCCTGTGTCAAGACAGTCACTAACATATCTCTGAGCTGGCGGTTTGAACATCAAAACTTCAATCGAAATCCATCTAGGATCTTTTTTCTGTGTGTGTGTAGTAGCTAGTACACGTGTGTCTAGTCTTCAAACTTTCATGTTCGAGATGATAAAATCGTTGATGCCGGTGGTTCTCAAATACAGACATACGTGAAATATCTACAGTCGGTGCCATAATCATTCAATTACAGTACTTTCTTCGGACTCACAAAGTTTAGTACCCAATGGCACAACCTTGGATACATAGTATTCAATGGATGGAGCTGTACATTACTAGACATTCGGATTATTTCCATAACCAGGTAGGCAGGGATACTGGTATCGGCGACCCAACACGTTCAATGGGGTTACGATACCGGTGTGTGTTCCACTGTACACCAAATGAAGCAAGTGGCTGGGCATTGGGTATTGTGTGTGTTTCTCTGGTGTGTGTAGGCCTGTACGGCGAGAGTTGGGAGAAGGGGAGAAAGATTCTGCCGAGAGTCCTTGGGGAGCTCGCAGAGTAATAGGAAAGCCTAAAAATAGATGTGTTTCGGTCAAGGGGTCAGGAGGGCCTGTCGCTTGGTGAAATGGAAGGCGTGGAAGGTGGCTGGAGTTTGGCTCGCAAAACGCAGAGACAGTATCGTATTGCAATGGAAACGGCAGGTGGCGCTCTGTATGTAACGGTCATCCTGATAGATGTTGGAAAGATTTTGCCTTCTTGCAGCAAATTACTATGTACTAAATTCGTAATTTTCTCATCTATTTTACCCTGTAATGTGAAACGAACCATCGTGGATGTTGATATTATCCTTCCTCAACACAATTTCATCAAGTATTCTGCAAATACTAGCAAATAGAATTCTGATACGCCACATAAACAGGAACAGGACCATCCCTTTAAAGGGGAATTCCAGGCAATTTTGATAATTTTGCATCATGCAGTATAATTGACAGCGCCATGTGAATTTTTACAATTTATTGTGATCCGTGAGCAGAGATCCAATACTTTGAAAAACCTTCAACAAATTACACTGAACAATGTTGATGACAAAGAGGAGGCTCACATATTTCAGAAATGTAGCACAAACTTTTCTGCCAGTCTGAAAGAAATCAACGGAAGATAAACGTCTATCCAAAGGATAAAATGTAGCAGAGTAATCCCATTACAATACCGCTTGCTTGCGAGTTCACCTGTGTATAATCTATGCATGCCTGCTTTTGTTCTGCTTCCTTGAGCCCCAACTCATGTATTCTTGTGGTGAGGCTGCCATACCATCATCCTTGTTCACTGCGATTTGTTTATAAATTTTTGAAACATAAATTCGTTTTCTTCATCCCAATTATAAATTCTGAAACTCTGTACTCAATATAAGTGATTATAGTTGTTCAATGTAAAAGTCTGAAAATCATCCGGAGATCTCCTATAAGAAGCTGAGGATGCGTTAAGGATTGCGTGACCAATTAGTGAAGATCGCAAGAACGTATATGTTATGAAGGACTGATCCCTACCTACAGAGCTTGGATTGTACGATATGCTTTCACATGCGTATTGTCAGACAGTGGGTCGATTAACCGATGCTTTTAAACTGATAGATGAAACGTTTTCCCCTTTAGGTCCCACTAACGCTGAATTTCTTTCAAATCTTGCTTTGTAGGGATTAGGTATTGCTATGTCGGGCAAGTCTCGGAATGGCTTTCTGCTTGTCAGATGGAGAAGTACATGTGCAGAAGAAGGTGAAGTTGAATATGATGTAACGAATAAAAATGTCTGCTTGAAGCCATAATAAAAGTCTTCCCGTTACAATATTTTGTAAATCATAATGGAAAAATCAGGAGCTGCTCTGGGCTTAGTGCCTTTTTAGCTTTAGACGCAGACATGTTTTGTGCATGACTTCATCCAAGCAATGTTGGGTCATTGTTCCTCATGTTTGAAGTCTGAGTGCAACGGGAAAATGGCAAACCTTTTATAAAAGACTGTCTTGTAGGTGGAAAGAAGGGAACCTATACTGCTGCGCTTTTGTCCGGGAAAATCTCACTCGGTTGGTTCAGCAGGTATGGTTGGTTCAGCAGGTATCATTACTGAATTGTCGAAGAATGGAACCCGAGTTTAGTCCAGCCGTGGATTGAGATAGTTAAGCCGTGAAGCGTGTTTATTCGATCTGTGAATAGATCAAAACCGTAAACAACAAATATTAGCGCCTTGTTGCTAATACACATGCAATAACTTGGACATGTGAATCACATTTCATGCATGTCTTGTACACTATACGTTTGTATATGATTAAATCTTTGCATTGCCTGACATGCATATAGACTCAAACACTTCTCTTGTTGTCACTGTCTCTTGTTACCTTCATAGTATATTGTATTATACACAACACCTGGATTTATATCACTGTCACATACTGAAAGCGACCAATAAATCATGTTTCCATTACACCGGGAGTATCAATTGAACATGCTCATTGAATGCTTGGAGTTTGCTACTACACTTGTATGCTAGATGTATGCTAGATGTATGTAGGAGTTTGCTACTACACTTGTATGCCAAAAATACAGATTCTTTCTGTCTTACTGAAAGAACAGCTTTGTATAATATATAATACACTGACTCATTGTGCTCATTTACTCTGTACACATGCAGCTTAATCTGATCACTTTATTTGGCACTCTTGAACTTTACTTAGCTGTATTGTGCATATCCTGTCTAATTTGTACTTCTGCACAAACATGTAATTTTGTACAAAGAGAACATGTATTGTGTTAACACCCTTTAACTCTCAGTGACTTGGCTTCATACACTTGCAGTCACAAATCATATACGGATATGGAAACAGAACTTACATACAGCTGTATGTACAAGTCAAACCACCTGTACTTATTCTTCTGTCAAACATCCCGTGCATCTACGCTCTGATTGTACTGTAGACACTCATAATCTCACTTTGAGCTAGGTAAATTATGCAGAATATACTTAATGTAACACCTTACAACAAATCTACAACCTGCATTTCTGTATTCGCTAAGCACTATATTGTACACTCAACATTGTTACCTCCATACCATGGATTCTACTCCAAAAGGCAAATTAAACCTTACAGCACACCATTGAGTAGATTCTTACACTTGAGATTCCACTTTGGGCGCTACATACGAACTGCTTTCATTACACACAGTTCTGTAATTACCTTGCAATTTGTCTTGCAATACAAACATCCACACTGATGCATGTCGATAAATCATACACGAAGAACCTATTAACGTGTGGTGATCTTTTCCCACCATCAACTCTATTCACCAACACCTTTGTCTCTTTGAACCATTCTTCGATTATTCAATTACTACCATTAAAAAATTGGTCTGTTGTCTGCTAATTCATTCTCGGGCAGAATTCAAAGAGAACAAACACTGGTGTGTAGTTTGGTCCCGTCAGCTGCGTGACGTCAGGAGAGAGTTGCAAAGTCCGCGGAAAAGGCTGCATTGGTTCGTAAAGTTGGTACATGCAGGGGCGGCGCACCTTTGCTTGTCAGCTGAAGAAACCCTGAAGCTGAGGACCTTTTTTTTTTTTTTTTTTTTTTTTTTTACTTGTTACTCATGAAACCCGGAAGTGGGCCCCCACACTTTTGAAAACACTGCGCCGGCCCTGACACGTAAGGCGTTTACTCGTTGCATCGGCCGTTTGTGCTTAGCAATGATAAGTAAAAAAATATTCTCTCTCAATTTGTGCTATAGAGAGGACAGCGTTTCGTATACATCGCAAACGCCGATAAAAACCTATACATTATCGATATACATCTGAACGATAACTACTGATCACCGATGGAGTACAAGAAATTTTTAACTGATGTCGCCTCGTCGAGGAAGCCATCTCCAATTCACGTGCTCAGTGAGTAAAAGAATTGCTCAGCAGTTCAAGCTTCGCAGAATCGGTGTACTGCAGTGCACTCCCGTTATAACGAACACAATTATAACAAATTCCGGTTACAGCGAAGTAAAAATAAGGGCCGCAGAAGTATCCTCACCATGTATTTTGATTGTTTATTTGTTCGGTTATAATAAAATTTCGATATAACGAAAGAAAACTGCCAATCTCAAGGACTTGGTTATAACGGGAGTCTACTGTATGTCCTTTGATGTCAGTGCGGGTCTATCCTTTCCATGCAGGCGCCTAATATACAGAGTCACAACCGTAATGAAAGCGGATAGGCTAGTGCGTTTCGTTTTTGTGATTTCAGTCATTGCGCCGAGAATTTAATTCTCTGTCATTATTACTGTCAATGATCAGGCATAGAGAATTATACATTATTTTGTTCACCCGAAATCCCCCTTCCCCATATCTAGAGACTCGGATGTAATAAGATTGTCAAAATTCCCATCGCCAAGGGAGAAGGTTTTGTTTTTATCGGCGTTTGTTTGTTTGTTGGTTTGTCCCTGTGCAAAATACTCAAAAAGTAGTGGGCGAATTTGGCTGAAACTGACAGTAAAGGGTGAGAATGACACAGGGAACAGGTGTTTAAATTGGGGTAGTGATCCAGGATGTTGTATGGATTTTACGACGGATTTTTGAAAAAAAAAAAGAAAAGAAAAAAAGAGTGGCTTGTGCTCTCACCAAAAAGGCGACTCCAAACGTCTCCAAACAAGATTAAAACTTATTCGCACTGAAGTCGCGGGAACGTCGCCACGACGTCTCCGGGAGTCGCAGCGACTTTTCCGATACGTCTTCTCAGTTGCGGAAACGTCTCCGCAACGTCTCCACAATGTCCCCGTTAGGTCGCCATCATTGGTCTCCGCAAGGTTGCGGAGGCATCTCGGAGACGCGGCGTAACGCGGACTCCAATATCAGTCTACGAGACCATTTGGAGACTTGAAAATCTCCGGGGAAAAAATGAAACATGTTCGATTTTGCGCGACTCCCTGGAGACCCACGAGACGTCGCGGAGACGTCTTCAGTCAGCGAAGACTCAAGTTGCCGCCAGGTCTCCACTTAGTCTCCAAGCCAATAGGCCCATTTACACTTGCTTGGAAAAATCGCGATTTTTCTAAAATCGCGACATTTGGGTGTAAGTTGCTAAGCAACTACACCCAAACGCCCTCGAAACATCGCCAGAAAAATCGCCAGCCGGAGTGCGATTTTTTGAAACATCGCGAAGTTTGAGGCGAAGTTAGCGAGTGTAAACCCAAGCTGCAGAAATATCGCGATTTTTCATCACGTGACTTTCGGTATCGGATTGCACCGGGAGTTTACGCGGGCTCGACCCTGATCCCTCTTTGGAACGTGTAGAGAGTACGTCGGTCACTGGCCAGAGTACTAGTACACACGGTATAGACAGCTGTGTACAGGTCTAAAAACTAAACGGCCGATCCTCGATCGGCTCGTGGTCTCTCACCTCCCTCTCCCTGATGAAACTAGTATGTGAAAACTACTACTAGTAGCAAACCTGAAGTTCTCCAACCACGTATTATTACCCCATGATGTTCTCCCAGAAAATGCGTATATTCAGATTGTGGGAGTGCCCGTACTGCTCTCCATATACGTTGTTTGTGGAATACAGGAGTACGTAACAAGTGTGAGTTCTTGCTGTCGCCTTATAAAATACTAACCAGTCCTAACTTCCAAGTCCTACTTCTCACTTTCGTCATATCGGCAAAATTTCATGATCTTCCTGAGTGCTGCTGTAGATGAGGTTTTACACACCTACTACGTATGTGATCTAATATAGCAAGCTCTATAGTTTTACCGTAAGTAAACTGTCTCAAGAAGCACACATTTATGTGTGCATTGCACTGATAAAAAGCCCTGGCTCAACATTCCAACCAGCTAGCTGTGATCACAATACGTGTATACTGCACTCACTGCAGTGAAAACGAACAGAATAGCGCGCGCTTCCACTCAGCTACCGTGTTGAGAAGAGGTAAATTACGCATGCGCACTACCGACCAAAAAATCGCGATTTTTCGTGAAGCTCAAACTTCGCATGCTTTTGCGCAAGTGTAAACGGTGGACCAAAATATCGCGATTTTAAAAATCGCGACGTTAGTAAGTGTAAATGCGGCTAATGAGACCACTTTAGTTTCTTGCACAGGAATTCTCTGGTCATTCATCAGTTCTTGCCAGGTAGGGCGTGCTTGTGAACAAATCATGCATAGGATTTGAATACTTACAAAGAATCGGTCTGTTCTCCTCCTTGAAAATACATATAGGGCCTACCCAGATTGCAATGCTGCGTTGGCCCTACGTTGGTCCAACGGCATACATGTACGTCGGGCCAACGACAGGAACGTGACGTCGCTCCGACGTCATTTTGGCCATCGGGCCAACGTTGGTCCAACGGTAATAGCCTTATGTTGGGCCGATGTTTGTACAATGTCTGACCAACGTTATACCAACCATTTTTCCACTTTGCATGATGCACTGGCCCAACGTTGGCCCAACTACTTATGTGTATGTTGGCACAACGTCAGAAACATGACGTTGATCCAATGTCAGTTTGGCCGTCGGGCTAACATTGGCCCAACAGTGAAATCTTGACGTAATACTAAAGTTATATCAAGCACTTTTCCACCCTGTTATGACGTTAAGCTAAACCAACCACGTTTCCACTGTAGTATGACACTATCACACAGTTAACCCATTTCCCTTTTCGACTTTGTAATGACGTTATACCAACGTTAAACCAACCACTTTTCGACTCTGTTATGACGCTATCCCAACATTGGACCAACGCTGCATCGACCACTATTCCACATTGTAATGACGTTATCCCACCGTTGATCCACCATATGTTAATATTATCTCTACGTTATACCCACCACTTTTCAAAGGTGTTATGGTGTTATTCCAACCTTAGACCAACGTTGCATCAACCACCCCACAATGACGTTACCCCAACGCTAGACCAACGTTGTACCAACCACTTTTCCACCGTGCTATGACGTTATCCCAATGTTAGCGCAACATTGTACCAACCACTTTTCCACCATACTATGACACATTCCCAACTTTATATCTACAATTTTTCAAACGTGTTATGGTGTTATTCCAAAATTGTCCCAACGCTGGACCAACAGTTTATCATTCACTTTTCATCGCTGTCGGCCAACGATGTACCAATGTTGTTCCAACGTCATCCTTTTACTGTTGAGCCAACGTTGGTCCGATGACCAAAAAAGCTTTTTCGGCCAACGTCAAGTTTCTGACATTAGGCCATCGTAGTCTTGTTTCTGGGCAGAAACCACGTGAATTAGAGTCTATTCCTATAATTCCTACAATCTACCCTATCCTAAACTTCTACATCCTATACATATTCCTATACCTCGACCTATTCCTATACCTAGCTTTTTTCTTTATAAACCCCTGCGTGATGATGTTTCAAGACATGGTTACTAACTGGATGACACTTTCATTACATTTTTATCGAAATTCCATCAAAACATCGGAATACTTTTTCAAACGCGAGTGGAAATTGTGCATAAATCAGCAATAATTTGATGACAATTTCTAACACAGTTTACAGGTTAATCCCAACATCAATACTTTTAAATCTAGCGTTTTCAATATTTTCCGCCAGATTTGAATTGCAAATTCTCTCATTAATATCCATGATCCTTGTATGTCGTTATTCCAACGTTGGGCCAACGTTGTCCCAACTGCTTTTTCACATGATTATGACTTGGAAAAAAAAAATCAAATACAGTGTATTAAAAGTGTCTTGATATCATGAACATATTGCAATAATACAAGTAGTAAACACTTAAATAGCTTAACAGTTTAAGGTTTCTCTTTTCCGTTATGACAAATTATCATTTTTGTTGCCATGACGAAGTGTACATTTTTAAAAATATTATTCGTGTCATTTTTATATTCTGTTCGGTGAAATATCATGCAATAAATGGAAGTCAAATTGACAGCATGTACGGCTTTAATTTTTTTTTCTTTGGTGGAAATAAGAATAAAACTGTTGAATCTAAAACAAAGCTTAATCTTGGCATCAATATATTTTCATTTAATGTCTTTTGTCTATCTTCACTAGTTTTCAATTTACAGACTCTCTTATGATAGATAAATTAATACAGTAATGGAAATGACGTTTATCCCAATTTCAGACCAAGCTATTTAGTAGAGCAGTTAAGGCCTCAAAAGCTTGAGAATTGCGCAAAATTTGACAAAAGCATTAAAACTTTCACCAGTGTTAGTACATACCATAAGATTCATTTTAAGATCGGGAGGTAAGTCTGATTTGACCTCTGATGACCTCCAGTGGTCAATGAACTTTAAATATTATCAGAATATTGATGTTTGGAGGCATTTGTGAATGATAGGCCTAGATCTTGGTTACACTGCACTAAATATGCATCTGTACTACAAATCTTCCGATTCCACAGGGCATTGACAGGTTTCTACCTTTGACCTCTGATGACCATTAGAGGTCAATAACCTCAAAATACCATAATATTGATCTGTGATGTTACAAATGTATTAGTTAATGATAAACATCGTTAAGATGTGCAAAACAAGTACATCTGTTTTACAATGAAATTGTCTTGATATTCCAAAGAGCAAAGACAGATTTTTACCTCTGACCTCTGGGGACCTTTAGAGGTTAATGACCTTAACATATCATAATATTGATCTGTGGTTTCATAAGTTAACGATAAACATAGTTTAGATGTACAAAACAAGCATATCTGTTTTACAATGAAATTGTCTTGATGTTCCAAAAAGCACAGACAAGGCTCTACCTTTGGCCTCTGGTGACCTTTAGAGGATGTACAAAACAAACATATCTGTTTTATAATTGTAGCCCAGATGGCTACTAGCACATAAAATAAAGAAGAGAATAGAATAGGATAGAGAGTAAAAGAAAACAGAACACTGCATTCGTTTTCCTTGTCACCCTGTGACGTCAATATGCTCAGTATTTTCCCCTTCATGGAGTTTATGAAAACGTTTATCTTCCTTCCAGCTATTTCCCTTTTTATGTTGTTGTTGTCGTCAAGCCCCCCCCCCCCAAAAAAAAAAATCTATTGGTATTCTATGGACATAGGAATTTATGAGTTAGACATTGGCTATACTTTCCCCGCTAGTGATCAGTTCCAATGGCTCTCCATCCCCAGAGTCCCGCACCAAATTACGGGAATGACATGATGGCGAGTTTTTACCCTCTGATCCCCAAACATAAATGATCTCCTGAGCTGGAAGGTGGCCCTCCTGCGAGAATTTATCCCTCTAAAGGGTTTTTTATTTTGTTATTTTTGGTCCCGCATGTAATATATATATATATATATATATATATATATATATATATATATATACACACACACACACACACACATATATATATATATATATATATATATATATATATATATATAAACGATGATGAAGTAGGGTGGTAATGCATTTCAGTCCAACAGTGCTATCTATTCAGACCAAATTTTCGTCGAATACATTCGTCTTCCTCAGGGTCGACAATACAATCAATTATTATTGTCGACCCTGAGGAAGACGAATGTATTCGACGAAAATTTGGTCTGAATAAATAGCACTGTTGAACTGAAATGCATTACCACCCTGCTTCGTCATCTTTTCTGTACTGGAACTAACACGTGGAATACAAGTATCATATATGTATATATTATATATGCATATATATATATATATATATATATATATGGGTGAGAATTTTGAACAATGTACAATTGCCAATTTTCG
Organism: Diadema antillarum; assembly: GCF_040938485.1. Taxonomy (NCBI): domain Eukaryota; kingdom Metazoa; phylum Echinodermata; class Echinoidea; order Diadematoida; family Diadematidae; genus Diadema; species Diadema antillarum. Next base: position 736,629 of record NW_027271986.1, on the reverse strand, counting down.
CACCTTTTGACATTCTTTCCCTTAGAACACGCCAGGATGATCTAAGAAACCAGATTTTTTCATGCCATCTCAAAGATTGGTAAATTTCCTTTCAGGAAATACATGGTTTGGTTGACTTTTGTCTGATAGTTTTCATTTGACAAGGACTTAAAGCATAAAAATACGGTAAAAATGCTATTTTCACAATAATTTTTGTTTTTCAAACTAATGATGTGCATTTTTATGGTACTTGGCATCTAATATCTGACCATGTTCTGGATCTGACATATCATGGGTATGTACCACAAAATTATAAGAACTTTATGAGCACGTATAAAATTACAGAGAACAATTGAAATATAAAAGTCCTAAACAGACGAACGTCCGTGATGCTTTTATTTCTATCGCTCCTGCAAATTCTACTTTGTTGTCCCAACTGTAACGTATACGAAAATTTGGTGTTCCACCTAATGAACATATCCTGCAAAAATTGTACGTCTGCTGGCTGTACATGGGACGTAATATTCTTTTATGCAAAATTATACTCAGTTTTCGTCACGGACGTGCTTCCGCTATTTTCTAATAAAGATCGTAGCCCATTAAACGTTATTGGCGATATTGTTCTGAGTCGTAATCAACTAAGATCTAGCCACACGATGATATGTTTGTTTTGAGTTTCTGTCCATCCTTTGTCAAATAGGAACCGAAATTATATTTCTAGACGAACCTCCGAGAAAAAAAAGAACGTCCGTGATGATTAAAACGTTTTCGAGTGCGACACCATCTTGCTTTGATGGCGAAGGTGCATTTTACCTTTGGCTCTCTAGCCGAGGAGCTGCATGTCATTTTTGGAGCGGACTGAGGTTCGTCCGCAGTTTTTGGACCATGCAATTCACCAAAAACTAAGCAAATAATTAATATTTTCTCTGAAAATTCACCTTCTGATCCCCCTCTGAGCAATACATATGTTGTAAGGATGTCAAATTTCTTATAATTTGCATTGACAATACCTTTTCAAATTTTTGAAAGAGTTAGGAAGGCTAGGTACTCTCTGCCGATTAGTTATCCGTTCTGGAACATGACCCTAGTAGTAGAACGAACGTCCGTGACAATTCCAGCGAACGTCCGTGACGTATGCAATCCCTCCGATAGGGATAACTTGTCCCGAAAGTGTCCTGTATTCTTTAAAACTTTTGGCTCCAATAGCGACAAATAAAGTTTTAAAACGTAAACAATAAGTTTAGAGCAGTAGTTTCAGAATTTTTAAGGCGTTATGTGATCATGATGAACAAACAGTTGAAAATTTACTAACAATTTTACGCTTTTTTTCCCTCTAATTATACAAAAACAGCTAAACACTGAAAACAAAGTTATAGGAAAATGGAATTTTGCGTAATCTGTAATTTCTGTGCATTTAAATTTCTTTCTAATGAGGTTCTGGAGACAATTTGTACTGTTACAGGTTCTGAAAGTTTCGCTCACGGACGTTCTGTCCGAGAAAGGAAATTTCTGATAATTACAAATATATCACTGCACATAAAGTTAATGTTAGTTGAAAATATTACCAAATCACCGAGCCGCTCATACCCGAAAGTGAATAACGTTCATCACTCAATTTACCTGTAATAACAAACGGAAAACGTTTTGGTCACGGATGTTCATTGGTAGAATAAGTCAATGGATTACATAGTAGAAGAAAGAGGATCAGTGCCACTTTTTAGTGACAGGTGCCCCAAGTGTTTATTTTTGAGTATGGTAGCTGCCGTCTCAAACAGAACACAACCAGTTTTGGTCTCCATAACGGACGTTCGCTGTAATTGTCATGATATTAAATGCCTTAATTCATTCTTATTTTTCTCTTCATGACGATTTTTCTCTCATTCCCTCAATAGCCTGAACATGCTGCGACCAAACAGAAAACAAAAACAAAACAAAACAAACAAAAAAAAATCCGAAAAGTGCTAAGCAATCACATTCAGGATAATGACGGAAGAAGTCAGTAATGTGCATGTGTTGAATAAGAAACGGAAAAGTTTCAAAAGGACGTGGAAGCAGTTGAATGAAAATGACTGAGAAACAGAGAAGGGATCGAGCTCCAACACACAGAGAAAAGAATTGCCAGTGCACTAGATCCCGTTATACAAAATTCCTCTGGAGAAGTTTTTGTTTGTTTGTTTATGTTTTTTATTCATCGAAATGCTGTCACAAGCGAACAAAAATAATGCAGTATACAATTATTGTCTGATGAAAACACACAAATACTCCGCTTATCATCACATGGTGTTGTTTTATACTCATCACTGAAAAGCAATGTTCATTTTTGACTCTTTCCAAGATTTTTTTTTTCATTTTACATTTAAGAGACAGAGAGATCGTCAATTTGTTTGTGCTTTTGTGCTTACTTTGAAAACACATGTTAAAAAAGTAATGATTAAGAATAGGTTTAAGGTTGCACTCTGATACGTTCGCTCTTCCAAAGATTCGTTACCCCGATGTCCAAAGGTTTATTATTCCGAAAATGCAAAAAAAAAATGTTTGTAGTTAATTCAGGAGGTTTGTTATTAAAAAAATGTTCTTATTCCGAAAGTTTGTTAGTCCGAAAAATAGATATTAAGGATCATTATTTTTAGGTCCGTTCTTCTAAAAGTGGAATGGGCCTGATATTCGTTTAGGTGAAAACGGTTATTATGAGGTTTTGAAATTTGGAGGATTTTAGTTGTTAATTTGTTTCTCCACATTTGGATAAGCGAACTTGATTTTTCATGTTCCAATTAATAAACCTTTCGATTAACCTTCGGAGATTACTATCATTTACCGAATAAAACAGCTTCATGATTATACGAACTCTATTAATTTTCGTATTGACAAACTGTATGAATAACGAGCCTCCGAAATGACGCGCTACAAAATGTTTGTTATAACAAACCATATTGTATAATATCGAAGTCACAAACATCCATCCAAGTTATATGGACTTATTGTGTCTTGTTACGACGAAACTTCGCAATATGGAACCTATTATCATTTCTGACTAATATAATAACACAAATTCTCCTCGGTAACAGTGTGTAACACAAGGAGCAAACACAGAGGGATTTCTTCCTAACGTATTCGTTTGCCCTCCCCAGCTAAACTTCGTATTTCTATAACGGAGCACATTTCTGTTGTTTTTCCATGTTAATTCTTTGCCATTATTTTAGCTGTGACCATGTTCGTTATAATCAAATTTTGCATTGTAGACTTTATATAGCAAGTTTAGGACCTGAATCTTTACTTCATAATTACGAGATTTCCATAAATATAATAATTCGTTCTCAAGGATGGACTACGTCACTGAGATTACACGTACGTTTGTACGTTCATTTACGAGAGATGGAAAAATTGTTTTCTTTGATTCCTCAATATGAGAAGATAAACAAGCTTATATAATTGAGAATTGGTAATATCTATTCAGGATTTTGCAGAGGAGTTTGTCTCGACATGAAATTGCTGTTTGTTGTGAGTGGGATGCGTTTCCAACTCAAGAGAGCTGCATTGTTCAATATCTTCTTTGTTCCGAACGTCCGTGAGCTACATGTGAACCTCCGTGATGAAAACTATGCTATGTTTTTTGGGTAATAGAGACTGCCTAGATCAGATACATCTTAAAAAGGTATGTTATTATTTGGGAGTGAGGATTAAAGTATGGGATAGTGAAATAAGAGGTCAAAATATTGAGTTTCTGTAAAATGCGCGTAAAGTGGAGAAAGTGTTTAGCAGGAGAACAATATTTCAACAGAAATGACGAATTTAGTTAAATCATCAGTTGTCTACCATTACGTACAGGTTAAGAGTACAAGCTTGATATTCTGCAAGCACGTACACATGCCCCTTAGAATATTTCGTTAGGATTTTGAACTGAATCAGATCTTTGCAAACTATGTTAAATGGTATTCAAATGTATGTGCAGTACTATTCCTCACGGACGTTCGCTGCTCTGGACATGGTAAACTTCAGCGGTGAATAAAAACTTGTTCCTCTGGGAAAATCCTAGTATAATTGGGTTCATATTAAAGCTTGAGTTATACTCTTTCAGGTAAGATGAATGATTTGGAGAATTTCCTACTTTTTAAATTTTGCCTTGTTTTGGCTCAATTGTACATCGTTCAAAATTCTGACCCATATATATATTATAGACTGCGAGAAGGGGTCTCGACCATTTACAGCACCATTGTAGCTCCTTCATTATTTATATTCAGTGCGAGAAGAAGAGCAATCGTGGACGTAGCTAGTGGTCAACGTGCGTGTTTATTGCCGAGCTTTCGGTCCCGTTAGGACCTTCATCAGGGCTGTAACGATACAAAAATGACTCACTCGTATGGCTACACTAATGAATATAATACTAATATAAATCTAACTGGCGTGAGTCTATGACTATGTAATCAATCAATCCGTAGTTATATAACAGAATCCAATAATAATATACATAATCAATTGCATATTATTGAATGCATTTCATATCAAACTCGTGTTATTGAGATGAAGGTATATAACAAAAACACCAATGTGTGTTGTATAAACAGAAGACTGTAATAATATCAAACTAGACATTTTTATGTTGTCGACAATAATACAGCATGTGGCAGCATTGCAAGACGTAAGTGGCTATATAATACAGTACAACAGCCACGCGGCATCTTCTGGCTATCGTATATGACGTAAATAATACTAACACAACCATTCATAAACATACAGTATAACATATAACAGAATATTACATAAGGTACAGAATATGAACGGTTCACATAATAAAGTAAGGATTTACCTTATTAATAGCGGATATAAAGGCTTGCGGTGGTGTATGTGTGGGTTGAGTGTGTCTGTTCGTGTGTGTGTGTGTGTGGGTTGGCGAATGGTTGCATATGCGCATCACATTTTTGCGCTTGTGCAGTTAATGGTCTGGTGGTTAAAGACCTAATAAAATGGTTTAGACATTTTTTCTTAATAATGTAATAATAAATGTCAAATTCTAAGTAAATTTATGGTCGTGCGGGGTTTTTTTACTGTTCTGAATTTTATTCTATATTTGTTAACATAATGGATGCAATTTCCTCGGTTTTGGAAAACTTATACTTTCGCCGCATGCGGCGCACTATCACTTCTAAATTGTGATGACGTCTAAGATCGGAGTCGTCGATATTTATTGTCCGACCAGCCTAGCCATAGCCAGCGAGCTAGCAAGGCTATACTAGCGCAGCGCAGCGCAGCGACAGCCGGCCGGCGGCTAGCGCTGGCGGGGGAGCGAGCTAGCGAGCGCATAGCAGGCGCTACGCTGCACTTTTTGTCATTGGCTAAGCCTTTAGACAAAAGAATATTTAATGAATTTTATCGGATTTAATACTGCCAATAATACAGATTACAACTGTGGTACGCTTGGATATCCATTATTTTCGGCAAACTCGTGAAATAGGCCCCACCACTGCGTGTCTGTACTAATACTACGGCGACTCGCCTGTTTAAATACTCGTGAATTCAGCCCCACCGTGTGGCGTTCATCGGTAGGTAACAGAGATGCCAAGTTCAAAAAACTTTTATGAGTGAGATTTTCATGACTCGGTATCTCGGCATGCGCGCGCTAACGAGGGGGGCGTCCCCTTCCCATGGTAGGGAGCTTTTTCAAATCATTAGCTCTTAATGATGCGATCTGGTGCATACTTAAGTGACTATTTTTTACTAATTTTGAAAGACAATGGGGAAATATACCTTCAATTGCAACTATCACTTTAATCTTTTGAGCTATGCTCCTTATTTTTGGCCCAAATTGCAGACTTCACCCGATGCGTGAGAAAATTGGGTGCCATGCGGGAGATCGTGAGACAGACCCTAAATGCTTGAGTCTCACGCAGAATGCGTGAGACTTGGTAGCTCTGAGGTAAGCACGGCGGTGGGGCTGCCTTCCACAGTCAATACTCGTGAATGCGGCGAAAATGACTTCCTAATATGTCCCTCGACTAATTTAAGGGCCAATTTAACCATAAATACAACCCTACCTAACCCTTAACCCTAGGACCTACCCTTGCTTGCTATAAACGCACGGGTATACGGTGCACGCGCACTGCGGTGGGGCCAAAGAGATTATACCTATAGAGTACTAGTAAGTAGTCGCCATACGCGTGCGTACAAATAGTGCGTCCAAAATTGAAGATGGAGCGCACACTCAGCTCCTGGCAGCTTTTTATTTTTAAAGACGGCACAGATTGGGGCATGGCGCGTGTTAAACCTATGGGAAAAACGTTGGGTTAGGGTTTTTGGTTATGGTTAGGGTTAGGGTTAGGGTTGGGGTTGAGGTTAGGGTTAGGGTTAGGGTTTGATGGTTAGGGTTAGGATTAGGATTAGGGTTAGGTTTGGGGATAGGGTCCCCGATAGATTTTTAGTTTCCCCAATCTGTGCCGTCTAAAAAAAACACGCGGCCGGGCTAGCTAAGTCGTGTACGCGCGTGTACCAAGCTAGTAATCTACCGGGTAATATAAGTGCTTGTGCTGAGCGGCGTCTGCTAACTGAGCACAACTCCGTGCTTATACGTCATCAGTCGGTTCAGGGGTGTTGGTCACGTGACGTATCTTTTTCGCAAAAGCTGCAACGAGGTCCTCCAAAAATGTGATATTTGGGGGAGTTTCTAGAAGCGATAACAACCGGAACGACACTGACAACATATTTACATTGATAATCATGACATATATTTTACATTTCTTTTGCATATTAAAACATTTTGCATGCATTTTATTAGGTCTTTAAGGATCAACATTGATGCCATTTGGCTGTAATGTTTTTAGTGTGGCTATCCAGTAGGATTCACGATTTAGAATCGCAGGGCGGGTCTTCTTGATTAGTTCAATGGCATTGATTTATAAGCAGTTCAGGCTGTGTTCTGGGAGGTTGAAGTGCCTTGTGTATGGGAGGTGTTTTGATTGTGTGTTGAATGTTCGTATTTCTGAGCGAGTGTTGTTGAGTCGTGTGTGTAGAGTGTGGTTTCTGTTTTGCCAATGTATTGCTTCTTGCAGAGTGTACATGTCAGTAGATAGATGACCCAGGTTGACTTGCAATCGATGTAGTCTGTGATGGGGTATGTGCGATTTGTGGTGGTACTTGTGAATGAGTTTGTTTTTATGCCTCCGCCACGAAGTGGTGCCGGAGGCATTATGTTTTCGGGTTGTCCGTCCGTCCGTCCGTCCGTCCTTCCGTCCGTCCGTCCGTAATGAATTTTGTGGACAAGGTAACTATCGAAACCTGTTGAGGTATCCTAATGAAACTTGGCATGTATGTGTATTAGGGGGTGAAGTTGTGCCTATCAACTTTTGGGTGCACATGCTCAAGGTCAAAGGTCAAAAGGTCAAGGTCAAATACATAAAATTTCACTATTTCCACCATATCTATTGAATGCCTGAAGATATTTTCTTGAAACGTAGTGTACACATGTTTTACCCAATTAAGATTCTCTGGTGAAAGTTTGGGTCATGAGGTCAAAGGTCAAAAGGTCAGGGTCAAATACACAAAATTTCACTATTTCCACCATATCTATTGAATGCCTGAAGATATTTTCTTGAAACTTAGTGTATACATGTATTACCCAATTAAGGTCATGAGGTCAAAGGTCAAAGGTCAAAAGGTCAAGTAAAAATATTAAAACTTCTTTTTTTTTCTCTGTACCTTGGAAAATTGTTCAAGGTATCTTCATGGAACATAGTATATACATGTACTGACTGGAAGTGATTATCTAGAGAATGTAGGGTTCATGGGGTCAAAGGTCAGGGGTCAAAGGTCAAGTGCAAGACTTCAAAATTACCCTCATATTTATGCAATGCCAGCAGGGTTATTTTTTTACACTTGGTGTATGCGTGTGTAACCTAATAGAAATTCTCTGGAAAGTTTTTTTTTCTCTTTTTGCCTCAAAGGTCAAAAGGTCAAAGATCAAGTGAAAGTGCTGAACTAACTTTTTCCTCCATATCTCGGAAGTGGCTCAAGTTACCTTGAAACTTAGTACATATTATGCATGTTCTACCTGAAAGTAATTATCTTATGAATTTTAGGGTCAAGGGCCAGATGAAAATGGTAACAATTTACTATTCAATTCAGAAATTGCACTTTTTCTCCACACCTGTACCTTGAAAATTACTCAATGCCTAAATGTATGAATGGGTCAAAGTCAAGTTAAAGTCCTTAAATCCCTAGATACATGCTCTCCTATTCATCCAATTAAACCTACGTCAAGGAAGGTGAACATTCAACACATTTGTGACAGACTTGTCATTCCAATATTTTGCCAATTTTGTGAAAATGTAATCACACAGTGTCCACATGTACTATCTAGACCTATTGGGAAAATCATGCATTATGGCGGAGGCATACCAGTCGCCAAAGCGACATTTCTAGTTTGTAATGTGTTTGTGTAGGATGCATTTGTTTGATTTGCATTTGTAGAAGCCAGAGTGGGGGTGGATGTCTGTGTGTTGGTGGTGTGTTTGTGTTTTCGGGTCTTTTGCATTAACTAAGATATCACGAAGTGATCTCGGTCGGCGGTATGAGATGAGAGGGGGTACGGGTTCGGGGAAAGTTTTCTGAAGTGATGGTGACGACTGTAGTGTTGAGAGGTGCTGTTGGATGATGCGTGGGATTTTTCCGTGGCTCTGTTGTATGTGACTGTGAAGATTGGTCTTTGTGTTTTTCTACGCTTGTGGTAGGTGAGGAGTTCAGGTCTGGGTTTTTGTTTTGCTCTTGTTATGGCATCATCTACGGTCTGTGGGCCGTATTTGCGTCTTACGAAATGGCTGCGAAGTTCTTCGAGATGATGCGATTCGTCTTCTGGGTTAGAGCAGATACGTCTCACTCTGAGGGCCTGGCTGTATGGTATACTGTGGAATGTGTGTTTGAGATGGCATGATGTGGGTAGAAGGTATGCATGTGTGTCCGTGGGTTAAATGAAGATTTCTGTGTTTATGGCGCCATTGTGAAGTAGGAGGTATGTGTCAAGGAAGGTGATTTCAGTGTCGGATGACTGAAATGTGAATTTGATAGTGGGGTGCGCTTCATTAAGGGCAGTTGAAAGTTTGACAGTGTGCTTCGTGATCCTAGCCATATGAATTGGATGTCATCAATGAAGCGTTTTCAACTACCTGACAAGAATTCTTGAAAATCAAGAAAATGTGTACGTGAGAATTCCGATGTTAAATACATGTGATGGGAAATGTAAACAGTAGGCCTATGCGCGAATGCTTCTATGTTTCCTGCTAAACTTATTTGTTAGTGAGGAAAAGAAAAGAAAAGAGAAGTCTCGCTCTATTGACCATGTCTACACCGCAACGTATACGGATATCTAACCTTGAGGTGGGTTGGAATGTCTTGTTTAGAGATTAATTGGCACGCTATCTTTGAAGAGAAACAATACTGTGTTTCACATTGTTAGTGGGAAAAGAAAAGGGAAGAAAAGAGAAGTCTCGCTTCGTGAGAGATGTTCAGATCCCGCTTTATACCACAGCGCCTACGGATGACTTTGCCATATGCCTGTTCACATACTGTTAAGCATCAACCCAAAATATGGTACTCCTCTCCCCACCTTCCATGTGTAAGCGTGCAAATTTTGTCCAGTGCAAATTGGATAATGTTGCACATAATTTCATGCAAGCTAGGCTGCATTACTAACCCAATCATAAATATTATATTTGAGGTCACTGCCATCACTGAAGACACGTAAGCTTCATTTCTGAAGCAATTGACCGCTCACATTCCTGAGACCTTTTACCAATGTTGGCCCGATGGCCAAATTGACGTCGGAGCGACGTCATATTTGAAAAGCTGTGCCAACGTACACACTTTAAAATTGGATTAACATTGGACAAATGCAGTATTCAAAGTGGAAATATGGTTGGTATAATGTTGATTTGACATTGGGCCGACGTCCCATGTTGGCCCGATGGCCAAAATTACATCGGAGCGACGTAATATTTCGAATGTTGTGCCAACGTACACACTTTCAAGTTGGATTAACAGTGAACAATTGTAGCATTCAAAGTAGAAATATGGTTGATATGATGTTGGTTTGACATTGTGACAACGTCAGTCCAACGTCAGACTTTCACTGTTGGACCAGTGGTGGCCCGACGTCCAAAATGACGTTGAGCCAACGTCATATTATGATGTTGGGCCAACATAAACGCATGCCGTTTAACCAACATTTGGCCAGCGCAATATTCAAAGTGGTAATATGGGTGGTACCCCGTATATTGTCGGTCTGACATTAAACCAACGTCGGCCCAACGTGACGCTTTCACTGTTGGGCCAATGTTGGCCCGATGGCCAAAATGACATCGGAGCGACGTCATATTTCTACGTTGTGCCAACATACACACATTCAAGTTGAATTAACATTGGGCCAACGCAACATTCATAGTGGTATTATGACTGGTATGAAGTTGATTTGATATTGTGCCAACGTCAGTCCAACGTCAGACTTTAACTGCTAGACCAGTGTTGGCCCGACGACCAATATGACGTTGAGCCAACGTCATATTCTGATTTTGTGCTAACTATGGCTGCGTTTATCAACTCCTTTTCTCGGCAGAAACAGGTTATCCAAACAGCTTTCAAGGAATTTTTACGAGTTGATAAACGCAAAGCTGTTTTGAAAGCCCTTTAGGAAAGCCTTTTACGAAAGGGTGCGTTTATCAACTCTCCTTTCTCGGCAGAAACGGGTTATCCAAACAGCTTTCAAGGAATTTTCACGAGTTGATAAACGCAAAACTGTTTTGAAAGCCCTTTAGGAAAGTCTTTTCGAAAGCCCAAAATTTGTGACGATCCAAACAGGTTTCCTAAACAGGTTATCAGAAACCTGTTGGTAAAAGCCTTTCGAAGTTGATAAACGCAAGGCTGCGTTTGTCAACTTTCCCCAGTTTAAACGACTTTCGAAAGCCCTTTCGAAAGCCCTTTCCATAGCCCTTTCGAAAGCCCTTTCCATAGCCCTTTCGAAAGCCCTGTCTACTCTCTGTACTATTAATGTGCCGCTTGTTTTCGTCGGCTGCGTTTATCACCTTTCGATAGCCCTTTCGATAGCCCTTTCGATAGCCCTTTCCATAGCCCTTTCGAGAGCCCTTTCCAAAGCCTTGACTGCCTGTACTATTAATGTGCCGCTTGATTTCTAAGACGTGACGGCGAAAAGCAATTACCATCATAAAGACATAATTATCTTCCTTTGAGAGTGACGAGTCATGATACAATGCCACATGAATCAATTGTCTGGCCTATCTGTGAGGCAGCTCCAGTTTAGCACATACTTCAAATATTTCTGAGTGGCGGCACGAGACATGGGATCAAAGGGAATGAGACTGTTGTTACTCTATTTCTCAAACCTTGTTGGTGAAAGAAACACCTCCTTGTTCCAAGCATATGCGTGCATTACACACAGCTGTATACACCTGTGTACACGTACTCGTGTGCACTTTACGTGGCGCGCGTCTTTTCAGAAACCGGAAACGCATGGTTGCGTAACCGCAGTAGGGCGACCTAAAGGGCTTTCAAAAACAGCTTTGCGTTTATCAACTTCGAAAGGCTTTTACAAACAGGATTCTGATAACCTGTTTAGGAAACCTGTTTGGATCGTCGTAAATTTTTGGCTTTCGAAAAGGCTTTCCTAAAGGGCTTTCAAAACTGCTTTGCGTTTATCAACTCGTGAACATTCCTGGAAAGCTGTTTGGATAACCTGTTTCTACCGAGAAAGGAGAGTTGATAAAAGCACCCTTTCGTAAAAGGCTTTCCTAAAGGGCTTTCAAAACAGCTTTGCGTTTATCAACTCGTAAAAATTCCTTGAAAGCTGTTTGGATAACCTGTTTCTGCCGAGAAAAGGAGTTGATAAACGCAGCCACAGCCATACACGCATGACGTTTTACGAACATTGGGCCAACGCAGCATTCAAAGTGGTTTCATGGTTGGTATAATGTCGGTCTGACATTGAACCAACGTCGGTCCAACGTCAGGCTTTCAATGTTGGCCCGATGGCCAAAGTGACGTCTGAGCGACGTCATATTTCTAACGATGGGCCAACATACAGACATTACAGTTAAATTTACATTGGACAAACGCAGTATTCAAAGTGGAAATATGGTTGATATGATGTTGATTTGACATTCTGCCAACGTCATTCCAACGTCAGTCTTTAACTGTTGGACCAGTGGTAGCAAGACGACCAAAATGACTTTGAGCCAACGTCATATTATGATTTTGTGCCAACATACACTTGCATGACATTTGACCAACATTGGGCCAACGCAGCATTCAAATTGGTATCATGATTGGTATAATGTCGGTCTGACATTGAAACAACGTCGGTCAAATGGCAAGCTTTCACTGTAGGGCCAATATTGGCCAGATGGTCAAAATGACGTCGGAGCGACGCCATATTTCCAACGTTGTGCCAACATACATACTTTACGCTTTCGCTGTTGGGCCAATGTTGGCCTGATGGCCAAAATAACATCAGCGCGACGTCAAATTCTTAATGTTGTGCCAACATACACTCTTGTAAGTTGAATAAACATTGGACAAATGCTGCCCTTTTAGTGGATATATGGTTGGTTTGACATTGTACCAACGTCACTCCAACGTCAGACTTTCACTGTTGGACAAGTGGTGGTCTGACGGCTAAAATGATGTTGAGCCAACGGCATATTTTGATGTTGTGCCAACATACACGCATGACGTTTGACCAAAAGAATTTCAATGTTTGGCAAATGTTGGCCAGATGCCTCAGATTAGTTACAAAAGTAAGACAATGAGCCAATGTTGTACCAACGTAAGCATACCAACTGCGATCATGCCGTCCATCTCCAATGTTGGCCCCACGTAGAAATAGCCCACCAATATCCATTTGGCATCAATGACAAAAGTGAGACGGGTGGTCCAACGTTGTGCCGACGTTATCTCACCAGCTGTGCGAAAACAAAAATTGCCAACGTCGCCCCAACGTAGGTTTGCCAAATAATTTCCACCTTCCCTCTAACGAAAGTAAAACAATGGCCCAACCTTGTACCAACATTAGCTTGCCGACTGCGACCGTGCCGACCATTGTCAACGTTGCCCCAACTTAGGATTACCAACCAATGTCCATCTTGCATCACCGACAAGGTGAGACGGTGGCAAAACGTTGCGCCAACGTTAGTTCACAAACTGCAACCCTACCGACCATCACCAACGTTGGCCCAACGTAGGATACCCAACAATATCCACCGACCGCAAGTGGCGACCATAAAGACATTGGCCCAACGTTGAGCCAACGTCATCTCGCCGACCGCGGCCATGGCGACCATAAAAACATTGGCCCAACATTGAGCCAACGTCATCTCACCGACAGCGACCGTGGATGGCGACCATTGCTGACGTTGGCCCAACGGAGAATTGTTATCTGGGTAAATGTCATGAAAGTAGTATCAGTTTTTTTTCATGCATTCATCATTAATATGAGGATTCCGCTGTGTGATTAGACTCATCGAGTATTTCGAATCTGAATGCCAAGCGTTATCTGTCTGCATCTGCTCATAGTTGCACTTTTTCTTCTTATCAGAAGAAATGGAACTATTCTAGGCCGTACATTCAGGTATAGGACTACTATTTGTCTGTCTTTTCGTCTGTCTTTCATACCTGTAATCCCTGAATTCTGAAGGAGAAGAAATGGAAAAAAGGAAGAGGGGAATGGTGTGAGGATAAATCGCAAATGCATAACATTTTATCGTAATTCAAGATAAAGCACCAACCTCGAGAGATTTCAGCGCTTTTAAGTTGTTCAACTCAGCGTGTCGATCTCTATCCCGCTGATTTCTTTGTCGATTGTCACAAAAGATTTTTGGCTGGCTTCGGTAGTTGTACGTATAGTAGCTCCATGGTTCTATCTTGTCAGTCTACGAAATTGTGTACGCTGTTTATACCCCAGTGGACCATTTCCTAAATGTATTTCAATCATAATGTGGATATTTCTTTTTAGTAACGAAACATTTCATTGACCTGGTCCGTCAAGACAAGTTCCAAACCCAGGAAATCACTAGTTATTGCTCGATAGGGCAAGTCCTCGGCAAGCTTTGTGATTGTTACGAGCAACTTTTGTGAACAAAGCAAGCATAGAATTGATTAAATTACCGAAACGGTGTGTTTATGAAGGTCGAAGATGGATTATGGACGTTTCCTGAACAGTCGCAGCTCTTCGAGAAGATTGTCGGAGATCCAAAATCTGAGTAAGCGTCTTGATTGTTACGTCACTGCTGTGAATGTGGCTCTTCGATCTACCGGTAGTGTTGTGGGCATATGTGATGCAATTCTGTTTTATTTGCGTGTAAGGTATAATCGAACTGCACGAATGATCATCTAAACATAGGGAAAAGCATGGAGCAAAGAGATGAGATCTTATGTCCCTGTGTGTGGGTCGTACAGCAAGATTCACTTATGTTGTATGTGCGTATTTTGGTCAGGGAGCTTTGACTCGCATCGAGCGAGATTTTATATTGTAAGTTGTATTTGGATGCGGCGGTCCCTCGTTTCAAAGCGTGAAGCTGTCTATAAAGGTCATGCTGTGAGGTCAGAGGTCATTATAGGTGTACCTGTGTGAAGCAGCAGACGGTAAATCGCCGATTTATGATTAGTTCGTGTTCCTGTTTCGCAAAATGACCTTTTTTTTTCTGTCTCTCTCTCTCATTTGATTTACCACTTCACTCTTTCAGAGGGATGTTTTTAAGCTTACCCAACTGTCCGTCCGTCCATCCGTCCATTTGATTTTGTTGATGACCTAATTTAAACCGTATCCAAACGAAACTTGGGTCACGTGTATAGTTAGTGAACGAAACTGCGCCAATGAATTTGAGGGTGCACTTGCTCAGGGTCAAAGGTCATAGGTCATCGACCTTAGAAATTCTTTATTTCCCAGTGTAAGCCCCATGGTTCCTGTGTACTGTGAACATATGTCAACATGTCATATGTCACCAGATAAAGATTCCCTGAATCTTTAGGGAAAATTTTAGGGCATGGGGTCAAAGTTCACATGTCGAGTGAAAGCATTTCATTTTTTTTCTTTCTTCATGTTTCAGACATATGACAAAGATATCTTCATGAAACCAGGGGCGTCACCAGCTTTTTTTCAAGGGGGGTGCGTTTTGACACTAAATGTTTACGAGATTTTTTGGACAGACATTTGAAATATAGGAAGCTCTCAAACTGTTTTTTGAGGGAAACCAAGCGGGGAAAGGGCACCGGCGCGCCGGTAGCTAGGATTTCATCTTGGGGGGGGGGGGGGGGTAGTATGCGAGCGAGCGGAGCGAGCGAGCTTGAAAATTTTGACATTTTACAGTCCAAAAACTGCCGTTTGTAGCCATATTTTTTTGCTTTGTAAATTAAGGGGGGCGCACCGGGCGCAACTGCTGGCAATTACTGGCGGCAACATCAGGTGAATGGCATAATAATTAAATGCGAGCGAGCAAAGAGAGCGAGCTTGGAAATTTTGACATTTTACAGTCCAAAAACTGCCATTTGGAGCCATATCTTTTCGCTTTGGAAATAAAGGAGGGGTGGGGGCGCAACGGGCGCAACTGCCGGTAATTACTGGCAGCAACATCAGGAGAATTGCATAACAATTAAATGCGAGCGAGCGAGCGAGCGAGCTTGAAAATTTTGACATTTTACATCAGTCCCCAAACTGCCGTTTGTAGCCATATTTTTTTGCTTTGGAAATTAAGGGGGGGCGCACCGGGCCCAACTGCTGGCAATTACTGGCAGCAACATCAGGTGAATGGCATAACAATTAAATGCGAGCGAGCGGAGAGAGCGAGCTTGAAAATTTTGACATTTTACAGTCCCAAAACTGCCATTTGGAGCCATTATTTTTTCGCTTTGAAAATAAAGGAAGGGGGGGGGGGGGGCGCACCGGGCGCAACTGCCGGCAATTACTGGCAGCAACATCAGGAAAATTGCGTAACAATTAAATGCGAGCAAGCGAGCTTGAAAATTTTGACATTTTACAGTAAAAAAACAAACAAACTGCCGTTTGTAGCTATATTTCTTCGCTTTAGAATTTAAGGGGGCGCATCGGGCGCAACTGCTGGCAAATACTGGCAGCAATATCAGGAGAGCATAATGATTACATTCGAGCGAGCGGAACGAGCGAGCTTGAAAATATTACATTTTACAGTCCAAAAACTGCCGTTCTTTCCTTAGCCATATTTTTTCGCTTTGGAAATTAAGGGGAGGGGAGGGGCACCGGGCGGAACTGCTGACAATTACTGGCAGCAACATCAGGTGAATTGTATAACGATTAAATGCGAGCGAGCGAAGAGAGCGAGCTTGAAAATTTTACATTTTACAGTCCCCAAACTCCCGTTCTTAGCCATATTTTTTCGCTTTGGAAATTAAGGGGGGGGGGGCGCACCGGGCGCAACTGCAGGCAATTACTGGCAGCAACATCAGAAGAATTGCATAAAGATTAAATGCGAGCGAACGGAGCGAGCGAGCTTGAAAATTTTGACATTTTGCAGTCCCCAAATTGCCGTTTGTAGCTATATTTTCTTGCTTTGGAAATTAAGGGGGGGGGGGCGCACCAGGCGCAACTGCCGGCAATTACTGGCAGCAACTTCATGAGAATGGCATTACGACTAAATGCGAGCGAGAGGAGCGAGCGAGCTTGAAAATTTTGACATTTTACTGTCCAAAAAGCTATATTATTTATTTTTTTTTTTCGCTTTGGAAATTAAAGGGGGGGGGGGGACGCCCGGTGCGCCCGGTGCGCCCCTCTCCCTGGATCCGCCACTGGTAGTCAAGGGTGTGGGTTTATGTTCATGACTGGGGGAGGTATGACCAGCGAGGTGACGTCGAAGTGACCAAGCGGGGAAAGGATGTCCAAAATCTGCACTTTAGAGCATCCCCTAAACTAATTGTGCGTGTGTGTGTGTGTGTGTGTGTGTGTGTGTGTGTGTGTGTGTGTGTGTGTGTACTATATGTACATGGAAAAGTTAGGAATTGGCCCAGGTCAAGTCTTTTTATTGGCAATGCAAGACATTTTTACATAGACTAGTATGTAAAGCAACACTGCAAAATCAATGATCTAGCTTTGATACAACGAAGCGTAAGGTACAAAGGTGTACATTCTACATCACAAAAGTCATTGCGCAACATTGTAGCGACTCTTCGTTCGGATGTACTGAGTACACTGCGCACATCCTGCTTATATGCAGAATGCCAACCAGGAATCACGCTGAATCACAATCTTTTGTCGGGTCCGGGCTTTTTTAACAATGTTTCACACTATATACCTATCTAATTATGGTTAAAAGAAATCATAAGATAGAAAAATATCTTATTTCTTGATCACCCTTTCATTCAAAAGCAGTTTACTAACACTTGAATTACTATTTCGGTAAGTCTTTTTTTTTTTACCAGCGGATTGGGAGGGGGCGCACCCCCCCCCCCCCCCCCCTCCGTATAGTTACGCCACTGCTTTTGGGTGAAATAATTGGACAGATTTCATGAATTCTAACAAAAAAGCAAGAAAATCTTCTCATTTCGGGAATTATTGATTATGGGGGTGCAAAATTAAAATATGCTTGCCCCTCCAATATTTTTATGGGGATAACTTTTTGTTTTTCTGTCAAAAAAAAAGATAAGAACATCTTCTCGTCTCTGGAAGTATGGAGGGGGGGGGGTGGGCAAAATGATATGCTAGCCCCTCCATTTTTTTTTTCATTTTTTTTAATGAGGCTAAGGCTCGCTCTTGGGCTGGCAATATGGATTGGTCAGAAGTAACGTACATAGACCCTACATACTTGTAAGTACCTTAGGTGTTTCAAAAAACATTTCCCACTTTTGATCATTGATAGTCCAAAAACTATTCATCCGATAAATTTGTCATTGATATGAGTAATAGCTGAATAGTGTACAATTTTGTTGAAGGTAATTTGGATGTGAAAGCATGAATCAGTTTCATTAAATCTAAGATTGATTTTGAAGTAAGGTTTCAGATTTTGGTCAAATTTTAACCCTCTGTACAAAAATGAACTTTGCACAGGAACCAATGATGTGTATGTGAGTGTGTGCTGACAATGGCCCTGAACAATGGACATGCCTGAACCACCTGTTGACTCGGCGTCAGTCTCGCGCTCCCAGGCACATGAATGCTTAATCAATAATTCATGTTGATTGCCCTGGGCACTGCTAGTCTGAATTCATGCACGATAAAGGGTAAAATGCATGCACATGGAAAAAGTAAGCACATGCTTCCATCATGTGCTCGCAAACACCACATTTCATTCCAGCTGGCAATCATTTTCAAATTTTGCTTCACATATCACTAAATCTGGGATATAAATAAGCGTAAATGATCTAAAGTTTTTCATTTTAATACAACTGTTTACTAATATTCTGACAAATTTGTCGATTTTTCGATAAAAGAGATCATTTTTGGTAAAGAGTTCAGCAGCATTTTTCATTGGGGCGATTTGTTTCACAGTTGTGAGTAGATTTATTTAAGGCTCCGTATACACAAGTGTATACTCTAACTGATTTTCTTTGCTTCCTGTCACCTTGTTTACGACAGAACAGAAGGTATTCATTGGAATTTCGTTTTTCAGAAGTAGGGAGAGCACTGTCGCCACTCAACGACAGTATCGGCAGGCGTTTCACTTTACACAGATACTGCCAGAGGCTGAATAAAGACTAGTTGTGATAGTGGAATTTCTCATGAATAAATAATAAAGCATTGAAACCCTGGCCATTGTTTAGGACCATTGTCAGGGTGTTAACCACACACTCCCATACACAACCATTGACCCCTGTGCAAAGTGAAGTTTTGTACAGAGGGTTGAAAATAGAGCAAAATCTGGAACCTAACTGTGAAATTAATCGTGGATTTCATGAAACTGATTTATGCTTTCATATTTAAACCACCTTCAACAAAATTGTACACTATTCAGCTATCACTAATATCAATGACAGTGTTATCTGATGTATAGTTTATGAATTATTAAGAATCAAAAGTGGGAAATTTTTTTGAAACACCTAGTATATAGCACACGTACATGCAAACGTGTATAAGTGCTCTGTATCGTACGGATGTACAGTACGGTCGATAAATAGTAAACACTGTAGAATACTAATAGATATGTATAAAATCAGTGCTGCCAGAACCAGGGGTGCGAATTGATTTTGTGTGTGTGTGTGTGTGTGTGTGTGTGTGTGTGTGTGTGTCCCTGGTGCAAAATACCAACAACAAAAAAGTAGAAAAGAGTAATTATTTAGCGTCCGGCGTTGAGGTCGCTCGCAGACTGATATTTTTTTTTTTTTTTTTAAGGATCTGAAGGGGGGTGCGTTCGCACCCAACGCACCCCCCCTGGTGACGCCCATGTGAAACGTATATATAGCGCCTTGAGTATCTTTTTTAGGTAGAAATGTGCGCTTTATAAGAGTCTCACTATTATTATTACATGTCGTATTGCGTGACACTGATTCTCTTCAGAAGCTTGGGGTCACCAGTTAAAGTCAGGTTAAAATGCTAAAATTACTCTTGTTAATGCTGAAAATTCGCTATTTTCTCAACACTGGGATCTGAATATGGGTGAAGTCCGACAAGGTCAAAGGTCAAGATGTCTATGAAATAAGCACCATACAGTATTGTGGTGTGCTTTCCACAGATTTGAGCAATGACAACCAGACTCACACCACAGGTCAAGTTTAAATGTAGGTGTAGTCCAATAAGTTCAAAGGTCAACATTATATGGTTAATGAACTTTAACTGATGAGCACTTTACTCATGGCATTGTAATGTACTGTCAACAACATTCTACAGCTGTGAGCTATGACAATTGAATTCACAAAACCTACATTACTGAAGGATGCTGGTCATGTTTGAATATCAGTGAGTTCTGACAGTGTCAAAGGTCAAAATGTCAATGAACTTTCCCTGATAAGCACCACTGTGTGTTCTCAATTTTTCACAGCTTTGAGCTATGACCACAAAACTCACACCAGAGGTAAATGTGTACATCACCTAAACATGCCAGTCAAGTTCAAAAATTGGTGACATGGTCAAAGGTTAAAAGGTCAATTAATTAGCTTACATTGAAACACACTGTAATCACAAATTGTCATATCCAGGGAAGACATCGCTTTACGTTTACCTTGCGTGAAGATGACACATTCCTCCGACTTGTTACTGACATACAATAAACATTGTACAGTATGTTAATGGTAGTATCATTCCTTGTGCTTTTTGAAAGAATTAAGTTTATTGTTCTTTCATTATTCTATAAAAATGAAAGTATGTTGAATTACTTTTATGTAATGTTCTCTGACTCTATCATTGTTCTGCAGTGATGTCAAGAACTCTTTTAGTCTTCTTATCCAGCGATAGGGGCACTGAAACTTTAACAATTCATAACATTTTTAACAGATTGCCCGATTTTCCTTAAACTGTAATGATGTGTTCTATTGCTGCATGCACTCAAGCCACATGTATATTAGCATAGTTTTATTAAAGTATTACAATACAAGAATGCAATGTAATACAATTAATATTTGATACACTCTTCTCATGAGGCTCAGAGTGCATACAAAGTTATAGAAATGGCACATTATGAATGCAAGAATTACGAATAGTAAATGAATGAATGAATTCAGAATGATAAATGAAAAACATTACCATCATTATGTGGATATGTCCTGGAATGTTAGTTTACTTGAGATCCAGTGTTGTATTAAAGTATATATTCATTCACATCTATGACTTGGTCTTTTTGATTTTCTTAACTCATTAGCTGAGCTGCTGCTATCAGGGCCACCAACACTGATTTCACTGGCTGCTGGAGTTCCTAATGTGGATCTTTTCCCATTTGAAGAGGCCACAGTCACCCTCAAGTGAGTCACAATAGAAATTACATACCATGAAATTCTTTCTTATAAATTATGGCAATTCTTGGATAGATGGTGGAGTGCTTTATATTGTCAGCGGTCATACGAACCATATGCAATTTTCGCTTATCCCATTGAGGATGGGTTGATTTGGCTAAAACACGCATTTCCCGTGGACACCTGCCCAAGTATACTTGGGACTTGTCCTCAACGGGTTAAGGATGATATTTCGAGATAATCACGTTTGAAGTTTACCCATTTTTTTTTCAATCATGATTGTCGAGATTGTCCAATTTTCCTCAAACTTCAATGATGTGTTCTATATGATAATAGTAATAGTAGTAATAATAATAATAATAATAATAATAATAATAATGATAATAATAATGATAATAATAATAATGATAATAATAATAATAATAATAATAATAATAATAATAGTGATATATAATTATAACAGTAATAACAATGATAATAATAATGATATATAATTATAACAATAATAATAATGATAATAATAATAATGATATATAATCATAACAATAATAATAATGATGATAATGATAATAATGATAATAATAATAATGATAATATCGATTAGGTCATATTTATCCAGGGAAATCTCTTCTGTGCTGCCACTGCTCTACCAGATTGCCCTGCAATTATTATTACCCTAGCATTGCCAGGTACCCATATATATGCACCTGGGTTGAGAGGGGCATAATACTCTAGTGGGTGAAAAAATCTGATCTTGTCCAAGCATGTAAGCACAGGGCTGGAATCGAACTCGGGTCCTCCGATAGGAAGTTGAGAGTCTTATCCACTATGCCACAGTGATGGCCCCATGATGATGCATAAACTCAATCCACATGCATGTTGGGGGAACCTCCCCTTTAATTTGTTTTCTATGACTTGTTCACCAGTCTCATCACAACCGCTTGAAGATGTCTGAGAGGAGAAACCATAAGATGCCATGCTTTGTGAAGAAGACAAAGAGAACTGTGTCAATGGCTTCCTTTCGTGCAGACACAGTGAAACTCTAGGACATTATATGAGTTGATTCCCTTTTATGACATCCTGCGGCCCAGCATCCCGTAAAAGCAATAGTTTTTCTTTCAAAGTGGAGTAATACCCAAATATGTATATCATGTATGGATTGAGTAAATACAGCAATATTTATATCTGGACACGATCAGTCCAGTTTGAGAAAAACTGGGCAATTCGTTCAGAAGTTATAATGAGTTTTTAAAATTTTGGTGCTGCCATCTCTGGATGAGAAGACTACAACAGCATTTGTGATGTCACAAATGGAAAATGATAAAAAGAGAGCATAAAGGAGTTTTAATATATACGTGTATTTCTTTCTTTTCCTCTAGCATAATGAAGAATGGTTTGACTTACCTCTTTCAAAAATAGGGATTTATATTACTGTTTACATTTGTCATCAAGAAGAGGGAAGATATGTTATTTCCATGAAAAATTGAATTTTGTTGAATTCTATTTGTGTTTTCTTTAAATCATTGTCCATGTGTGATGTCATAAGCTAATGTTGTTGTGTCTTATCCAGGGATGGTGGCACCAAAACTTTAAGATTACAACTATCAATCATCATTGGTGCTGTATGTCTGCATGGGATTCATTCCCCTTTAGTCTGGTATGTTCTGTTTGTGATTAAAGAGCGTCAAGTGTCAAATAAACGACAGCAGCTTATTATATTCGCCTTCATGTTTTGGTCAGAAGTAACTGTTGTTTTTTTTTTTTCAACAAACATTGTTCTTCACAATTAAAAAAATATGATAAGCCCTTACTGATCCAGATTTTAAAACAAGGTGTACATCCACATATTTGGCTGTTATGTTATTGGTGTGCCATTGATTTGTACTCTGGTTCATCTAACATATTACATTTGTATGTGTCATATTCAATTCAACATATACCTTGTTTTGAGTAAGATGCACAACAATTAATCACAACATAGTTGCAACGTTCTTAGCAAGCCTCACTTATTTTTTTTGTATAAATATTCTATATTATTGTCATGAAGTATGACCCTTGGTCCATGTCATACTACAGCATTAACAATATTGTTTCAGAAATGTTTGCCATGAAGCAATCTAGGAAACAGTCTGAAAGCTCAAAATGAAAGAAAAATTACAGATGCACGAGTACCGGTAGTTATTTCCATTTCCTCGATTCTCACTTCCTGACAAACACCACCTTTACCTCACCCCTCTGCACAGGAACAAACATACCCACATGTCCGAATGAAACCACCCAGGGCATTTAGCAGAAAATCATATTCATGCTCCAGATCTTCCTTAAAACTGCTAGAGGTACACTCTAGGTAGACTGTGTAGTGTTTGTGTCAGGTTTGCATCATTGTGACACACTCTGTCACAATGACAAGTCCACCTTCATAGACATGTGATTTGAGTGAATGCTACAATATTAGTAGAACACATCAGTGAAAGTTTGGGGAAAATCAGACAATCCATTCAAAATGTATGAATTTTCAATTGTGCAGTCACTGCTAGATACGTAAGAAGACTACTATAGTGTATAATATATATGATGTCACATGCGTAGAACGATAAGGAAAATATGATAAAAGAGACTTTCACAAAATTTTACTTTTGATAAAAAATACACAATTTCCTCTACTTGTCACTGACATGTGTCAGGGGTAATATTATCCCCCTTACCTTCTGAAAAAGGGAAGACAAGTGTTCTTTTATTATGCAAGAAAAGTGAAAATATGTTGAATTTTCTTTATTTATTGTCTTTATATTGTTGTACGCATGTGACATCACAAGCTGTATAGCAGTCTTGTTATCCAGCAGTGACTAAGCAGAAACTTCAAAAATGCATAACTCTTGCACGGATTGTCTGATTTTCCTCATAAAACTCTCACTGATGTGTTCTGCTGATATTGCTGCATTCACCCAATCCACATGTCTATGAAGGTGGACTTTGAATCAGTTGTATTTTTGTCTCATTTCTTGAACACACTATAGTCATACCAGTGTGGCTCCCATTCCATCGCTGTCATTTCTACAACCTGATGGACTCCCCTCACTATAAGGATTCCCTTCTTCTCTCCCCATTCTCTTTTATTCTACTCCCTCCCCCTCATCAAGGACAGATCAACAAGAAACTCATGCACAGTGACTACTCAACCATACCTTTAAAATCTACTTGTAAAGGTATCCATTGCATAGCTGATACACTGCAAGAGGTATTGAATTCAGTTGTAAGCTGGTCTGTTCTGTTATGTCTTGACTTCACAGAGATGGAACTGTGTTGGCACTGTCCCCGCAAGAGATGCAAAGAGCTCAGCAGTATGGCATCACACAGGGGTAAGCTCACTTGGAGTGAAACCTAGTGATTAACCCTAACCAGGCCGGGCTTTTTTGGGTGTTCTGTGGCCTGGGAGGAGTTGATTCAACCCCCCCTCCCCCTATGAGATCTCTGCCGTCAAATGCGCAATTGCCATGAAATTTGGCACGTGCATTACCTGTGGCGTAATCTACCAAGCTATACAAAAAGAAATGGAAATTTTTATCATAATAATTAATTATGCTAATATATGCATAAAATCACACATTTTGCTTTAAATCAAAAATTAAAGCTCCCAGAATCCTAATTTTTGGTGAAATTTTTTTTTTTGCCTTCCCAACAATGTACTTAAAAAAAAATTGGTATCAAAATAATTTCTTATGTATTGTATTGTTTTATGAATTTCTTATGTATTTCTTTGTTTTTTTACTTTTGTTTTATCGTTTTTTTCCGCAAAATTTATGATGGAACCTATTTCAAGTATAATTATGCTAAAATTCATTAGTTTCAGCCTATGAAAATGAAAAATAATCATATCTTCGCCAGTATATATTGTGTGTTGTGTAGACGCCCTCTAGAGGCGACTGTATTGTAACCATGTTTCAGCCTGGATCTCCAATAAAGTGGAGTGTTCTTAATTTCGCATCCTAAATCCGATGTGTTATGTTTGTCTGTTTTACGGTAATGGCGTGGTGGCAGCGCTCGGATCGTTTTCCACCCATCAACCAAGGCTTGCAGGCCACATATGGCCGACACATCAACAGTTAGATACAGTAGCTGTCGTGATTTTTGCGATTTGAACTGGCTGTTCATCACCTCCATCAGCGTTAGCGACACACAGGTAACGCTTTGATAGCCCCACGTATACATACGATACGATGGCGCGGTCAGCTGCGGATGCGCCCGCACAATGGCGCTTATGTCGGGACGAGACTCCCGAGTCCTTCCTAGCGTGGAAGAGTAGTCTCATGAGCACACTTCGTGCATACCCGGAATTCTCTCCATTCCTAGCGGAGGGAGTTTCTTGGAAAAGGAAGTCGAAGGCAAATCGTTTGCGCGGTTTCGTCGATGATTCCTCTGACTTGTCTGGCGGCAAGACAGCCGCGCAGAAAGTTCAATTGCTAGAATTGATGCTAGGTCAAATTTCAGCTTTCTGCCCAATCATTTCTCGAGGTTCGATTGTCAATAATTCAACTTCCCTGGCAGACATTTGGCACCTGGTTTGCATCCACTATGGGTTTGATAGACAGGTAGTTGATCATGACATACCGGTACGTAACTGTGATTTTGTTGATGGTGAATCTGTTGCCAGTGATGATGAACCAGTTAATGATGTTGGGCCATTAGAGGATTATAATGATAGTGAACTGAGAATCATTGATGAGTCTGAATACGAGATTGGGCCCAGAGCAAATAAAGAAAGCAATCATGATTGGTTGAATGTGAGAAGTGTAGATAATGGGATAAGTTATGCCAGATCTAGTCACAATTTGGATGAGTCACAAAGTGAACTGACTAGCAGTACCAGTTGGGATATGTCTGTTGGACGTGTTGTACGTGTAGCTCTACCCATTGGTTGCACAGGATCTAGATCTGTTGCAGACTGTGATCATGATCATACCGCTGTTCCCCCTTATGGTCTAGGCCAACATTGCACGTACACTGACAAGAGGTTGGTAGTAGATAAAGTCGAGCTCCCTGATGACATTCCCAATATTCCTGGTGATCATAAGCATGTGGAGAGTGTGTCAGTGTTAGATGAGGGTATTCTCGGATATTCTCATGGTCTTGAACTCGCTCTTGGATGCGACTGCCCTTGTCACATGTTGGCACATGTTGGTTTGTCAGAAATCAGTAATGTTGAGTTTACTGCCAATGTTGACAACTGTTTTTGTTGTGTTGGGCCAGTAGAGAAGGGTGAAACTGTCAAAGAAGCGGAGTTTTGTGGTAGCGTCCCTGTATTGCAGGCTCAGTTCTCTTCTTCTTGTGTCGATGAGTCCCAGTGTTCTGTAATGCTGCACTCTAGGCGTACACACACTCAGCATTCACACTCACGCAACATGCACGCTGTATTTGGTAGCGAACATCACGATTTCGCCATCACGCAGAACACCGGTCCAGCCAATGCCTTGAGCACTCATCATCCGGATCTGTACGTGGACCAGCCATTTCCACGTCAGCCATCACCGCTCGATAGTCCACCCCCCACACTAGATCTGGGTGCTACTCACGAGCACGTTACGGCAGACGGCCAGCTCTATCCGTGTGTTGATGCTCCTCAGCCCTACACAGACCAGGTCCAGCTCATTGCTGTTCCTGATCATCCTTGTTTCTGGGATACACGTCCACAACATCTCTGGTGCAAAGCAGCGCAGTCGTTCCTTGATGACGCGCACATCTTCATATACCAGCCAACCAGTCCCGTCCACCCCACCCCCATTATGGTCGATGTCGAGGGAACTCAACTTCAGCTTGATATGAATCAGGCTCCTCCAGGCCGCCCTCCTGACACCCCCGCTGATGGGACCCACCTTCAGCTCGATGTGAATCGGGCCCCTACAAACTGTCCTGATTACCCTGCTGATGGGACCCACCTTCGGCTCGATGTGAATTGGTCTCCTCTAGGCCGCCCTCCTGACACCCCCGCTGATGGGACCCACCTTCAGCTCGATGTGAATCGGGCCCCTACAAACTGTCCTGATTACCCTGCTGATGGGACCCACCTTCGGCTCGATGTGAATTGGTCTCCTCTAGGCCGCCCTCCTGACACCCCCGCTGATGGGACCCACCTTCAGCTCGATGTGAATCGGGCCCCTACAAACTGTCCTGATTACCATGCTGATGGGACCCACCTTCGGCCCGATGTGAATCGGTCTCCTCTAGGCCGCCCTCCTGACACCCCCACTGATGGGACCCACCTTCAGCTCGATGTGAATCGGGCTCCTACAAACCCTCCTCCTGATACCCCTGCTGATGGGACCCACCTTCAGCTTGATGTGACTCGGGCTCCTTCAGACCGCCCTCTTGATATTCCTGCTGATGGGACCCTCCGTCAGCTCGATGTGAATCGGGCTCCTACAAACCCTCCTCCTGATACCCCTGCTGATGGGACCCACCTTCAGCTCGATGTGAATCGGGCTCCTTCAGGCTGCCCTCCTGATACCCCTGCTGATGGGACCCACCCTCAGCTCGATGTGAATCGGGCTCCTACAGGCCGCCCTCCCGATACCCTCGGCTGCCAGCAGACAAGCGGTTCTTACTCCACCCCTCCCGTTCCTGACACCATTGCGACCCATTCTCCAGGCCGCCCCCCTGATGTCCTTGACTATCACCCTGCCTGTGGTGCTACAAAGTGTACCTTTGTTGCTGTCAAGGGTAGCTGTTGTGGAACCTACCTCTTGTGTGACAACATGTCATCTCCTCCAGTTCGTCCTCCGGACATTCTGCAAAATGACATCACCACCACTGCAGCACTAGGGTTGCTGTTACTGTATCTTTGCATACCAATGAAGATGCCTGAGATCATCTGCACTATCTTGCCACAATATCTCCTAAGTGTCTCAGTGCTAACTCAATCCATGTTTGCTGCCTTGCACTGATCATCGTACAGCATGTTTTTGGCACTGGACTGTTAAAACATGTTTTAGTTGCAGGCTTTGCCTGTTTGCTTTGAAATGTTAACGCATTTATCAGAAACGATGATGTATTTTTGCATATTTTTGATAGTTATGGTAGCCTGCCGGCTGTTTTGTATGTTGATTCATCTCTTCATACCACTTTTGACTGAGCAGACAAATTGCTTGTTTAATACACATGCATTTGGTACTCGGATTTATATATTATGTGTATGTAGGTTCTACATATTTACCAATCATTTCCTGTTTGTACTGAGTGTTGGTAAAGTATGACTTTATCATTTGTGCAGGTTGTCGGAATTTTTGTGTGTACTTTGTTTTATTGTCTCTTACGCTCATACTCGTACACTTGAAAAGAACTTTCTGCGAATTTGTTGATGGTTTGTTTAGAATATTACAGCACTACTGTAATGTTGTTAATGGGATTTTTTTTTTCTCCATTGGGAGGTATTTTATTGACCACTGTATTTTTGAAGGCTTTAGTGATATAAGTATTTTGGTGTACTCTTATCGTTTATGTACATGTTGTATGCTGTGATGATACAGTTTTGACTAGTTTTATGTCTGTGGTTATTTTTTCCAATTCACAGTCCTGAATAGTTCAGGGGAAGGGATATGGAACGTGGTAAAAGAAGGGAAGAGCGTATAGCTAACAATGCAGTTATACAGTGTACTTGTTTTATGGGGGCAAATATGTATAGAAGTTCGGGTAGTGAAAGAACAGAGGAGGTAAGGGAAGTAGTGTGTGTGGATAGGACCAATGAAGATATTATGACAGAGGAATAAAGAGAAGTTATGATGTGTATACAGAAGCTACAGTGTTTTGATAGGACAGAAGATTATAGAGAAGTTATGTTGTATTGAGGGAAAGAATGATGTTATGATTTAATGGATAGTATACAGTAATTGACTACTGTCATAGGACAAAAGAATGTCAGATGTGGTGAGGTACAATGTAATGACAGGACAGAGTAATGTACAGAAATTTCAGTGTAATGAAAGAAAATGCTGAAAGTTGTATGGATGAGAAGAAGGGAGATAATTTCATGAGTTATTCACAGTTTTTTGATGCATTCTGAATATGTTAAAGTGTAGCATGCAGCACTTACAATACCCTAAGTGTATGTTGTATTATATTTGGAGATATACAATGGTTCGGTGAATGTAGGGTTTTTTTATTTAGGGGTTCCAGTTTGGGCTTACTGGATTGATAAAAACAGTTCGCATACTATCCCCTCTTTTTTCATGGAATACAGTGTTAGATGTTGTGTGATGGTACATGTGTATTGTGATGTTAGCGCTACACTCGTACTACGGTCAATCCTTGTTTTTTTGGTTTGGTTGGCTAATCACATAAATTGTTAGAAGATAGTAGATATTGGATGCATACAAGTACTGCTTGAGCTATTTTTGAACGTGTATGTATAGTATGTATGGCAGTACACCTGTAGTTCAGAATATAGTACAAGTACCTCACAAGTTTTTTAGTATTTTTATAGTTTATACAATAGGCCTGTATATACGTGAAAGGTAAAAGATGACATATTAAAGAAAGTTTGGTGAAGTAAAAGGCTGCTTTGATGCCAACATCATACACGTGTTATTTTACACGTCTTATGTGAGGTTGTGGAACACGTGACATCATATTTATTGTTAGTTATTTTTAATAGAAAGTTCTGTCTCAAAAGCAACACATGTTTGCACTACGTACAGTACATATTGCTTTTAGTTTGTTGGAGTACGGTACAAAGTGTCCCCATACTTGTGATACATTATTCTGCACTACGTACAGTACATATTGCTTTTAGTTTGTTGGAGTACAAAGTGTTCCCATATGTATTCATTATTCATGGTATGCACATGTTTGCACCATTCCCAAGAGAGGAAGGAAAAACAGAAAGAAAGAAAGTAGTCACGCCAGTATATATTGTGTGTTGTGTAGACGCCCTCTAGAGGCGACTGTATTGTAACCATGTTTCAGCCTGGATCTCCAATAAAGTGGAGTGTTCTTAATTTCGCATCCTAAATCCGATGTGTTATGTTTGTCTGTTTTACGGTAATGGCGCTTTATGAATAAGAAGAGAGAACTCCATCTGCATAGACTTTATACACCAAATCACGTTTTTGAGCCATTTTCGTTCTGACAGGCATGTATAAAACGTCATGCAGCGTCGCAACGATATTCGTGATTTTTGCAAAAATGGTGTCAAAAGATGCGCGAGACTTGAAAGTAAAAAGTCAGCGAATGGCGTGGTCAAAAAATTTCGCGCGGCGGAGTAGTCGCGAAAAATGTCGAGGGGGAGGTGATTCAACCCCCCCCCCGGCCTTTTTAAAAGGATTAAACCTTATTCAAATTCATGAATTTCTTCCGTCGAGATGTTTTCATTGC
Source organism: Diadema antillarum (assembly GCF_040938485.1). Classification (NCBI taxonomy): domain Eukaryota; kingdom Metazoa; phylum Echinodermata; class Echinoidea; order Diadematoida; family Diadematidae; genus Diadema; species Diadema antillarum. The sequence continues at coordinate 706,392 of NW_027271986.1, read as the reverse complement.
AACTGATTGACAAATTGCCCTACATCGACGTAAATAAGCACTGAATTGATCAGTGTTTTAGTAGTGGCCATGATAAAAAATCATGGGTGTACATACTCGAGCAGGATTCGAACCTACGACCTCCTGATCACCGGACAGGCGTCATCTCCACTAGACCACCGTTCTAATCCTTATAGCATGCAGCGGGTACTGCTTTGTTAAAACATTGATCAATTCAGTGCTTATTTACGTCGATGTAGGGCAATTTGTCAATCAGTTGCAAGGATTAAACCTTTCGTTAGGAACCAAAGGGAGAGCCCCTTTTTGTCATCTCCTAGACATTTCTGAAAATGATCTTCTGAGAACTGATAATGAATTCTCATGATGTATAAGATTCCAACATACACTGAAAGTGTCTCTTTCTAATGAAACTTACCCCCTCGTAAATCACTTGCGGTATTCCATGCAGACACTGAAAGAGTAAGAAAAACTGTCATCAAATACGGCTGTTGCTTTAATCACTTTGCCTTCGTGCAAGTAAGACAGGCCAGGGCATGGAGATGGCTACTATATCCATGACCAATAATATGAAAAGAGATACAGGGTGTTTCGTTTTCATGTTAATTGACAAGGTAACAACCATAATTGATGAGGCACGATACATCACATACACTTACTGAAGACGTTAATGTGTGTCTCACATATACTAGTACGAAGCATGCCTATGTAATTATTTTGTTCCCCTGAATTCAAGAGTTGTATGATTGATCATATCATGTCTTTGTTGTCTGGATGACCCACTTCTGTGTTTTTTTCCACATCTCTGACCCATAAATGACCCTTGACCTCCTCTCTGACCCAGTGACCTCTTGCTCCACTCTGACCCACATGACCTCTTGCTCATACATGTATGTGTCCCATTTTAAGACTGCTGGCTGTCTCTGACACAATGACCTTTAAGTGCTTTTCTTTATCCTAGTTTGACCTCTGGCTCCTTTCTTACCCATTATGACCTTTGGCTTCTCTGATCAATATGAACTTTGACTCTTCTCTGACCCACATGACATCTGACTCCTATCTGACCCATTTACCTTCTGGCACCTCTTTGACCCCTATACCCTCTGGCTCCCCTCCTACATTTACTGTATCCATGTGACATTTCTCTCTGACCCATATGATCTCTGGCACCTGCAGTAAATGACCCATATGACCCTTTACTCCTCTGACCAATATGATCTTTGACTCTTCTCTAACCCACATGAGCTCCTCTTTGACTCATTATCCCTCTAGAGACAACCCTGGCTCCTCTTTGGCCCAGTGATCTCTGCCTTCCATCTCACTTGTACACCATATGTCTCCTCTCTGACCCATATGAGCTTTGACTCTTCTCTGACCCATTTATCCTCTGGCTTCACTTTGACACCTATGATTTCTGGCTCCCCTCTCACCCATATGACATGTCTCTCCTCTCTAACCAACATGACCTCTGCCATCTGTCTGCTATATGTGATCTTTCGATGCTCTCAGACCAATGCGACCTTAATCTCCTTTCTGACCATCATGAAGTTTGACACCTCTTCCATGTACTGTCTGACCTTTGACTTTTCTATGACTCACAAGACTTTTGGTTCTCTTTGATTTGCATTTTTACGTTTTCTTCTTCTCTGACCCTCCAGCTTTGCAGAGCTAAGAGACTGGTTACTGGAGCTCCAACGCCACCTTCATAGCCCCCCAACTCAAGAGCGTACGGATGGAAGTCGTCTCCACATGGTGATCACACCGGGTAGCCAACATGGTCTCAGCATGGTACCATCCCTACACCTTTTTCTAACTGTTAAATCAGGTTCACAGATTTATTACCATTTCGTACAAGGTTTGATTTTATGATGAATCAAATCTGTAAGAGTCTTCACTCCTGTCTTCTCAGTGGAAATGACATCACTATATTCTATACCAACACATGTGCTGTAATGAAACATCCTCAAACTCAAATAGTAATGGCAACTAGCAAATCTGAATATATCGAAGATAGATGAAGAATGATCGCATATTTTGTTCTTACTAGAAAAGACATGTTTATTTCACATTGTGCCGAGAGTATAATATCAAGTTTTTCACTATGTCCCTGCATCTTTTCTCTTTCTTCCTGTAAGGCTTGTGAGGCACTCATTACTCGGGGTGATAAAGTCTTGGCTGGAATCCCCATGTACTCAGGAGCAATAGCAATTGTGAGTTCCTCATCTTCAAGTATGTGCATGTGTGTGTGTGTGTGTGTTTGTGCGTCAGTCTACAATGTGTATGTATATCCTTGTGTGCATTATGCATGTTTTTATGGTAATGGTATGCCTTTGTTGGTTATTTTGAGTTGCTGTGTTTCTTTGCCTAGGGGTGTTTTTATTTGGGTACCGTAGCAACAGTATCACTCTCGACATGGTCATTTTCCTTTTCCTGGGATCGGTTATAAAATTCATATTTATGTAATTTTTTTCCCATCTAGACTAGTGGGATAGCAGTCGGTGATTAGATGCAGACAATATTATGATAGTGGAACATTTTGTTCTTCCAATCTTTGAATCAAATGTTTTAATGTAGGTCCTATAGTCTTTCATGGGAAGGTCTTTCCTCTAAACAAATGGCAGACTAAATGAAAGGGTGATGATGTCTGTGGTGCAGTTGATAGAGTGATTTTTAAAAGGTTTTGGGAGTGCCTAAATTTACTTCAGCTTCAGCAGTGTTTTCCCCAGCAAGTTGTAGAGATGTGTTCTTAAATATACTTGAAACAACTACATGTATGCATAATGTAGCATAACGTCGCTGGGGTGACAAGACCTCTTATCTCAAAAATGACAAATGTTCAGGAGAGCAAAAAAACATGGCGGCCAAAGTACTGTAGTGAATGGGAAAGCCTTTCCTTTGACATGTCATGGTGGCTTCATTTTTGGAGTAAGACAGTTGGGATTTGGCCAAGACATCACTTGACCCATTATTTGACCATTAAGCCAAAAAAATTGTTTTTTGACATTTTTGAGATACGAGGTCTTGTCACCCCATCGACGATAAGTATATGCATGATGCCTTTGGTATTTAATAACATGTCTACTGTTCAAACCTGAGGATTTAAAATGCTAGTTCAGGGAGGTTAAAAGTACTAGGTGTGATAGGATTTCAAGTCATTCAAATGGAACAAGCTGTAGTTTTTAGTGCTTTATGTGGCCTTTTTAGAACCACTCATCCTCTGTACGTGATATTTTACTTTTTTTAAAAGAATTTAGACAGTTGTTAACACAGATGATATGAAAGTGAAAGTAAGCATCAAAGCAGAAATTTGTGTGCAGGTATTTCAGAGTGCATTTTCAGTTCTGTCTATTTGACAATATCAAATTTTACCCACAAATGAGTTTGCCGAGTATGTGATGATTTGGTGAATATCACTGCCTGAAGGCTTTTGCTTTCAGGCGCTAAAGATAGAACTTTGTCCTGATGAAGAACACAAGTGTTTAGTCTTTAGTCATGAAGATTTTTATGCCGTAGTGCATGACAATAAATGATCTGAATTACAATAAATTGACTATCTACCTCCATGTGGTCAAACCTGCTTCCACTGCCAACCTGTTTTACAATCCTCACCAACATCACTTTAATATAACTTGCCTCACTCTCCAGCATTTGTGACCCTGCATCACAAAACCCACAAAAAGTTGCCAGATATGGATTTTTAGTTCAGGGCATATTCTGAAAGAGCAGACTCAAAGCTTTAAAATGATGTATAACTCAACTCAAATGGACTCCCCTAACCTATCTAGATACTGGGAAGAAAGCACACACTCTGGAAAAGTGTGAAGTGAGAAAAGAGCCTCTGAAGTACAGGGTCTAGCTGTGCTAGCTGTGTGATGAAAGGGACAAAACACAGGATGTAAACCACCTGAGCAACAACAGTGAAGGGATTATCAGATAAAGCTGAAATTGGGCATGCTCTATTAACACATTCTGTCCATGATTACTGCCAACTTTCAAAGCAGTAGCATTATCCATTCAAAAGTCATTAGACTTGAGAGTGAAGAGTGTGCAAAGGATTTCAAGAAATGAAAAGGGGCCTTTCAGACATACCTGATCATTCTACTAACCCCCAAAATAGTTGTAGAAAACCTGCTGAAAACACACTTGCTATTCATGTTATGATCCCAAACTAAAGAATGATGTAGAAGAAGGATAGCTCTTTCAGAAAATATAAAAAACTCAACATTGACTCGGTTAACCCATTTCACCATTTTTGAATCCTCATGTAAAGTCAAGGGCTGTGACTTTTTGTTAATTTTGTGATACAAGGTCTCATTTTGAAAGTGCCGTAATTAGGACCAGGTTTAAAGAGTCCAAAGAAGCTGTCAGTTGGTATGGTTGTTTTCTGTAGTTCTCTCTACAGACAAGCAGAACAGTACATCATTTGATTGTATGTGTTTTTGTTCATTTTGATTTGTTCTTTTCTGTTCTAACTTTGTTTTCACTTTATTGAGGCAAATCTTGTGTTTCTGTTTCGATGGACTTTCAAAATAAGTTTGTCCTGACACGATGAGAGGGAGGGAGTTGCGTGTTTGCGTGATGAGAAAATTGTATTCGTGTAAGTTGTTGAACAATCCACTTTCTGTTTTCATATGAGTGTCTGTAGGCCCTGTATTTATAAATAGATTTCATTTATCTTCGCATACATCAATACCTTTTTATGCCTCCGCCACGTAGTGGTGCCGGAGGCATTATGTTTTCGGGTTGTCCGTCCGTCCGTCCGTACGTCCGTACGTCCGTACGTACGTCCGTCCGCTTTCGTTTACGCGATAACTTGAGTAGTATTTACTGGAATTTTACCAAACTTGGTCCAAGTATGAAGTATGATGGGGCAATGATTTGATTAGATTTTAGGTGAAATCGGCTAAAGGTCAAAGGTCAAAGGTCAAGGTCAAATCATGAAATTTATCCGTTTACGCGATAACTCAAGACTGTATGGAGCAAATTTCACCAAACTTTGTTGGAGGATGATGTATGATGGGACAATTACTTGATTAGTTTTTCAGTGAAATCGGACAGGTCAAAGGTCAAAGATCAAGGTCAAATCCTAAAATTTATCTGTTTAATTACGTGATAACTCAAAACTGGATGAAGCAGCTTTCACCAAACTTGGTCCAAGGATGATGTATGATGGGACAATTAGTTGAGTAGATTTTAGTGACATTGACAAGAGGTCAAAGGTCAAAAGGTCAAGGTCAAATGCTAAAAATGTTGCTATTTCCCCCATATCTATGCAATGCCTGCAGTTGTTTTCTTGAAACTTAGTGTAGACATGTACTACTGCATAAAGATTCTCCAGAGAGAGTTTCATGTCATAAGGTCAAAGGTCAAAAGGTCAAAGGTTAGGTGAAAATGTTGCAATATCACTTTTCTCACAAATGGTTCAATGTATCTTCATTGAACTTGGTACATATGCATGTACTGACTGGCAGGGATTATCTAGGGAATTTAGGGGTCATGGGTCAATAGTCAGGGGTCAAAGGTCAAGGTCAACTTCTCAAAATGTTACTATTTCCCTCATATACGCCTGTACTAGTATATGCAATGATTGCATTATTAGTTTTAAAATTTAATATATGTACATGTATTACTTAATGGAGATTCTCTTGGAAATTTCCAGCCAGAAGGTCAAAGGTCAAAGGTTAGGTTTAAATGAAAAAAATATATGTATATTTTGTACTGGTAATTACACTCTCTCTTCATATTTTGAAAATTATACTCAATGCATAAACTTATAATAAGGTCGGTCAGAAGTCAAGTAAAAATTTCCAATTCCCCAAATATGTGTACCTGCACTCTTTGATAGACAATTAAAGCAAACCCAGTTCATGGAAAGTGAACATTCAAGATATTTCTGATAAACCTGTTATTTCGATATTTTGCCAGTTATGTGAAACTGTCATCACACATTGTGAAGACATTGTACTACCGGTATACACCTATTGGGAGAATCATGCATTATGGCGGAGGCATCAGTCGCCGTAGCGACATTTCTAGTTTATCGTCTACTTTCAGGCTTAGGGGAATAATGATTATTGTATTGAATAGTCATAGGGAACACCAGGAATTCATTTTAGTGCCCAGTATCAAACTGGAAAGACTTTAAACGGCAGAAAACTACTATGAATTCTAGATGGCTGTGTATGTCTCCTTCTGACCACCTTCTTCAGGCAAGATCAGATGCATTCTTTCAAAAATGATTTACTGGAGGTGCTTTGGTCCTGGTTACAAGGTAGCCTCTTCAGTACAGTGCACTTCCGTTATAGCGAAATTCCGGTTACAACAAAGTGAAAAAGTCGGACCACAACATTATCCACTCTGTGTGTTTTTATTGTTTATTTGTTTGGTTATAACAAAATTTGGATATAACGAAAGAAAACTTCCAGTCCCCGTGGACTTCGTCATTATGGGAGTCCACTGTATAACCTCTGTTCTCCCTGTGGGTCATAGCATTATCATCAGGCCTACATATGTAGGCCTACCCCAGCATTGCCAGTTGGTCAATTGGATGTCAGTGGAGAGTACATTTAGTCCATTTAGTCCATTTAGTCCCTTTGAGTGTCTAGAGCCTTAACCACTGAACCACATTGCTTTTCACATCAATAAACCACCTTGTGTCATATGTTATTACCCCCTCCATACAGATGGAGCCCCTTGGAGCCGAGGTTCTACCAGTGAGGGTTGATGGAGAGGGCCTGGACCCGGACCACATGGAGCAGATCTTGTCTCAATGGGACCCAGAGGAGGCCAGGAAAGGAGGGTGAGACTGTAGCAAGTTAACCCTTTGAGTGCTGGCTGGCACTGAAAACCCCATAGCGTTGTACACACTGTCCAAAGTACCTGGTACAGAAGGGGTTAATTTAGGGATATCAAGGATGAGGTTCTTAACCCGTTGAGGACGGGCTGATTTTAATCCAACACACATTTCCCATAGACCCTTACCCGAGTATACTCGGGACTCGCCCTCAACGGGGTAATATCTCCAGTCTGCCATGTCCTTTATCACCTTTTTAAACTATGGTACATGTGTGATATGATTATGATAAGAGTGTACTGTGTGAAAGAAATGTGGCAATAAAAATTGTAGAATACTTGTCAACTTTAGGTTACAAAAATGCCCATTAAAACTAGAATTGATATATGTACTTGGAAAATGTGAATAGTGCTTCTGGGAAATCAAGTCTGCGTAATTTCTTCTTTGCCTGTAATGGCCAACAGAATAGTTTGCTTTTCTAAGAAAGTGTATTTCAAAGTGAAAATGCTCATCAGTAAAAGCCAGCTCTTTCATTTTGCTGAAGTACTTTTGACAGCATGTTGAGAAGTGTGTACTCTCCTACATCATAAGAAACAAAATGGGAACAGAACTATTAATTCTTTAAGAGCATTTGATTCTTGGAAACTTAAACAACTTTTGAGAAGCATGTTTCCATCGTAGTGCAAGCCAAACATGGCTTTATCCCACTTGAAAGGATATTCCAGACGATTAAATGTATATACGTGCCATATAGTGAGTCTAATTGGGACTTCCTGACAATTCAGCAAGTTGTTTAATTCGTGATTGTGGAGTACGGTACTGAATGGAAAAGTGTATATGTGTACATCACACTCATGGTGGGATCAGAGTCAATATTTTTGCACGTTTTAAATTTGTGAATAGCAACCAACTTGCAAAATTCATGAAAATGAAAACTTTGCAAAATATTTTGTATATGAATAAAGTACAGCTGTACCATGTGTAGATTTGTGGAATATATTGTGGTCCTTGAGCATAGAAACCAATACTCTGAAAAACCCAAAACGTAAAACACTGCACAAAGTTGATGATTTAGCAGGGCCATATCTATTCTAAAAATGTAGCAATGTAATTCAATTACAATACCACTTGCCTAACAACTTCACCTGTGTAGACTTTATGCGTGCTTTCTTCTTTTGTTCTGCTTCCTTGAGCATGGAATCATGCCTTCTTATGTGAAGCTGCCATGTCATTATCCTCATTTATTGTGATTTGTTATGAATTTTGAGAACGTTTTCTTTCCTCATTCCAATCACTATAAATTCTGAAAGTCTGTACCCAGTATAACCAGTTTATAGAATGATGTTTTATGCAAAAGTCTCAAAATCATGAAGATGTCTCCTTTAACCCGTTGAAGACTAGTCCCGAGAATACTCTGGCAGGTGTCTATGGGAAATGTGTTGTTACTGTATACGCTATAATTTTCGCAAATTGCCGCTGTCACACATTTTCGCAAGTGGTTAAATTCGCGATTGGGGGACCAGAGAAAATATGAAGTGGCAAAGAAAGTGTGAATTTTCAACTTACTAGCAAATAAGAATGATATACTAGTTATACACTGCATGAAAAAAAACTTAATACCAAACTCTGCGAACTGGTAAGTTAGAATTCAACATTTTGGAAGTGGTTAAGTCCATCGCGCTAGATTTCTGATGAGTGGTCCCCTTGCGATAATGGATTGGCTCTCTACAGTATTCGTAAGTAGACGTGGACGTGCGTAAACAAGCTTAGCTAGTATGGTCTGTTCGGTAAGCCGTGACATGGTACACTACAGTATACTAGTACTGAAATGTTCGTATCATCAAGGCAAGGGATTCATTTTGGAAGGTAATATTTTCGCGTGTTGTTAATTTCGCGAATAGCTCCCGAATCGCGAAATTCGCGAATGGACTTGGTAGGATGTCAGACCAAAGATCCTTCACACGACATAAGATGGTCAAGTCTTAGTCTAAAAGTGAAATGCTGTGCTTGGGATTGTGGGATTTTTAAGAAGTGTGCCGCTAGTGTTGAGTGGGGAAAGTTCTCACGTGAGCTGTACTTTCCCGATATGTTTGTGTAGGACCAAGACAGGCTAAGACAAGAATGAAGGATTTTTTCGTAAAGAATCATGAGTAAATCTAAGAATTGGTGCAGTGCATTGAACTGCATGTAATAGCTGTAATTTACGTGTACACCAAACCATCAGCAGGTTTATCATTATTTCAATTTCCAAATACTGTGCACAGTGAGTTTTCGTCTCACCTCCCTGGTCACAGCGAGCGGTAGATTCGCACACAGCTCGCTCAGCTCTGCCCGCAGGTCACCATATTCGCTTTGACTGTGCACGTCCACAAATTATTGCGAGTTGCCTTCACAAAAAAGGCTAACGCTTGTTCGACCTACACCCGCCCACCACCAGTGGGCGGCAGCCACTTCCGTTTCATCCATGTAAAATCAGAAGAGTTGATCATCTTTTATGGAGTGTAGGATCTTTTGTCAGACTATGTTATTTATTCTGTCTGCAGTTCTGATGCTCCGAGACTCCTCTACATCGTGCCTAATGGTGACAACCCGACTGGAAGCTGTGTCACCTTAGAGAGGAGAAAAAAGATCTATGAGCTGGCCAGAAAATATGACATCATCATCATGGAAGATGATGCTTACTACTTTCTGCAATTTCAAGAGGTATTTGACAAGATTATATCTATTAAAATGATTCCAAAGATCCACATGATATTGCTTATACTGGTGGGAACTGGTCCTTTGAAATTATGTCTTCCATAATTGTGTATTGGGCACTCTAGAAAAATGATTTAACAACTTAAAATTGGGGTCTTAACGTAGATATGACCTGAATATGAACCAAATGAGACTGTGTACATCAGTACCCAGGGGATGTTTGCTATTTTTTTGTAAATGAAATGTAAAAGTTACAAAGTAATAAAAGTGATGCCAGATTGTGACTGTGATAATTACAATAATGACAGAGCTGTGATGTCGCTCTGTTGGTAGGGCATCTGCTTTTCAATCCAAATGGCTCTGGTTTGATTCTTTTCGAGTCTAGCTGAGCAATGTTGTGTGTAATCATACAGCTGTACCTTCCCCTCTTGTAAGAGGAAAAAATATTCCATCCCTTGGGTAGGACATTAAATGGAGGGCCTGTGTTTGAGTTATTCACAACTCATGTACATAAAACATCCCAATTCATTTATTCATTGCAAAGAGCATGGTTTGATCCTTGTGCAGTGGTCCATGACTGTACCCACATATGAAAACAGGTGAATGATACCCACCTCTCATTGTTCGCCACAGGTGACATAGCAGTAATCAGCATCAGCCAAGTATTAACCATGCTCACTGTAAGCAGTGAGCCATAAAAGGAAAAGAAGAAGAAGGGGGGAAAAAAAAGACAATTATTACTAGAAAGCACTCGGAGAGCACAGACCTTTTCAAAGCAGCTCTTTTCCACAAACATACCCATGCTGAAAGTTGCCCTCATTTCTCACTGATAAAGAACCCTTTCTGTTGTGTCTCAGAGTTTACTGGTTCATCAGAAATGAGTTGCATGCTAGTACTGAATTGAATTGAATTGAATTGATAAGGTTTATTGTTCCTGAAATTAGCAGCCCAGAGGCTGAAATACATGTACATTCAGTTTACAGAGTACATGTACAGTGTGTACAGGTATATAGATAAAAATCACAGTGCTTCACAAATAACATTTGAAGGTGTTTACAATAAACATATTGAGAAATTATACATAAGATCATACAACTGTTAATCTAAAACAACAAAAACTTACATACATGTATACAGTCCAACAACGGAGAAAAAAACACTCAAACATGCACTCAGTGTGTAGTGTGTATGCACACCTCAAAGTCACACATCTTGAATTTGCTCATTTGTTGGCCGTATTTGCCAATGATAATCCTTAAAGAAAATATGATAAGAAAGGTATCCTGGATCCAGACAGCTATCCGGACCACGACCAAAATTTAATCTCCCGTTCTTGTGCCATTATCAATTTTTTAATATGCAGTCATATATGGAAACTATGTTTTTCCTCTGAGCACCAAAAATGTATCAAATGAAAATCAGCAAATATCTTGTATCTCATCGCCAAATGATGTGGTGACTTGATTTCAACAGCAGCCAGCAGTAGAAATAATACATCTCCCTGATTCAATAGGACGCTACCCTGTTATTCCCTCAAAACCTTACTAACAGAGAGTGAAGGCCTCTCTGGTTTGGGAAGCAGTATTGCCCAGATGCATGTTGTATCACACAATGCATCTTCATTTTATTGGAATCTCACTTATTTTCAATTGACATGTGAAACTTGGCAAACCTGATGTATTTGTGCTCTTGATGATGCTTGCTGACTTATCAACTACATAATTATTCCATGGGAAATGGGGCAAAGTGCCAATGAATGTTGACCCAAAAACCTTTTCCTGGGTTTTTTGTGCACGAGTACATTTTCCCCAATTTTGTATACATATTGTTTTATGGTTTCGTGTGAGAAAGTAACTGAAAATCTCTTTGCCTCTTTGTTCTAACAATCAGGAATCATACAGAAACTGAAAGTTCTAATTTGTGCCGCATTTGGACTGTACTTTTCAGCAAGTTTCAACTCTCTGTTTACATGTTGTGTTACAAGCGTGCGTGTGAGCATGCTAGATGGGAGAGCAGGGAATTCTTAGGACAAAGGTGAATTTCTGGGGTAAATGTCATGGAGTTTATGACAAAATACTGAACACATTCTTGGGCAAGCATCTTGAACAAATGATAAAATCTTTCTTTGGAAGGAACATATCGAGTATGAGTCTAATGCATTCATACAGGTTTGATTCATACAGTTAGGCACATTATTTTTGAAATCAATGCACACTAGCCATATTTTAGAATAGTCGTAGCTTGCTGTGTTACCATGTGATGTCAGAAAACTTTATGCCATAGTTTGAAATATCCAGCAACTGTTTCCTTCTTTTACTGCATGGAATTGCCATAATAATTCTCAGTGTCGCCATTACCTAGCTAGGTGCCGTGGGCAGAGCAGCATTTTAAAGGCATTATGGGATAGCCCAGGAGACTTGCCCAGGTTTTGGCTGCATATGCACTCAGGTCACGTTCCGTCTCTATCCAGGGGTAGTTTTTGTTGAAGATTTTTTGGCTTTCCTCCATGTGACCAGCACAAGGAAGCCTTGCAGTAGTGAACCATGACTCTAGTGACGTCAAATCAGTAAAATTTCTGAAATTTTAAATCTTTTTTTTTTTAGTTGAATTCTAAGCAAAGAAAAAAGCAGCAATAAAAGAAAAGGAAATGAAAATTGCATCAAATTCCATGGGAAATAAGACTCTAAGCACCGATGAATCCCACAGTGCATCTGTCACAGGACTTTTTAGTATGCGCATAGATTTTCCGTGCTTGTGGCGATACGAGAATCCAACTAACAATTTAAACTGAATTTCCCAGGTCTGAATGAGGGAGAAGATTGAACTCAACTTTGACACATTTAAACCTGTCTTCCTCTGTCATTCCTGGATGTTTACTATTCATCCAAAACACTATATTCACATAGTTTAAAAAGAATTGCAATTTGATATTTAAACCTCAAGTTGTAATTTTCTCATTATGCAGTTTAGAAGTGTGACCCAAAGAGGGAAAGTGATAGACTAGTCAGGAAATTCTTTAATGGGGGAAGTAGTGAGAGTGCAGACAAATAAACACATTTGTGATCCAAGTGTAATAAAGGTCACATTTTGATGGCTTACTTCATATCAAATTTATTTTTATTAGGACAGTGGCCTGTAAAGGAAAGAGGAACCTTGAGTTTAAAAAATTATGGAAGGACAGCTGAAGTTATGGGAGCTTAAAGGAAAGCATGTTATGACAGGAAAAAACATGCATGGCATATTTAAGATGTTAAGACTTTGCAAGGTTTTAATGTTGCAGTTAAACAAAAAAGAACAAATTAAAATCTTTATATTCATCAGCCCATAATATGCATTCAAAATCTTACTCTATAAGAAATCTCTATAGCTTGTCATTAGTATTTATTTCAATATTGTTATTATCATTTCATTATTATCAGAATGGTTTATTTGGTGAAAACTTGCAAAATCATAGCCCTATGGCTAAAAGATATTACTATGATGCATATTAAAATATCTTCAAATTAAACAGAACACATTGAGCTATCATACATTCATAACATCCACGTGAGAAATCTCAAATATGAATTTGTTACACAAAAAGTTACCACATATTTTACCAATGATTCAGAAGTAAGATTCACAAATACATGTACAATCATGTATATCAGACATAACCCTGGCATAGACAACTATAATGTATGTTTACCTATCATGAACCTCATTATTGGTGGAAGGAAGAGACTTCTATAGACTTCCTGTATAATTCATGTACATTGCTCACGTTTGTTTGCATTCCAGAAATGCCCAAGTTTCCTCTCTATGGATGTGGATGGGAGAGTGTTACGCTTCGATTCCATCGCTAAGATCATCTCAGCCGGGTAAGCTTCCTGGTGGGGGCGTGTCTTAGAGTGGCTGACTGTCTGCGTGTCTGTCTTTAGTGTTTCTGTCCGTCATGTCTGTCTGTCTTTCTGTGTGTGTGTGTCAAGGAATCACCATCTCTGTCAGTGTTCCAGAAATCGTTTAAGACTTTCCTTTTCAATAACTGATTGATTCATTTTGTACTTTTTTTCTTTGTCTGTTGTATTTTTTTTTTTACTTTTCTCCTACCTCCCAAGTGTAAGGGATTTGTGAAGTGCTGTGATACATGTGCACTCATTGTAAGAGCGCTATATGAATACCAATATTGTATTGTATTGGATTGTATTGTATTGTATGCGTGTGTGTGTGTGTGTGCGTGTGTGTGTGTGCGCGCGTGTGGGTGTGTGCATGTGTGTGTGTGTGTGTGTGTGGGTGTGTGTGTGTGTGTGAGTGTGTGCATTTGCGTGTGAATTTGTCTCCATGGCCACATCTGGGTTAATTTGCTTGAATGTGTTTGAATGAATGTGGGTCTTTCTTTGTGTATGTCTGTATTTCTGTCCATGAGTGTTTCTGGGTACATGTCTGTTTGTTTGTCTGTTTCAGAGTGCATGCATGTTTGTTTGTCTATCAGTTTGTTTGTGGTGTATGTGTGTGTGTTTGTGTTTGTGTTCATGGCTATATCTGGCATGGTTGTGAGTCAGTGTGTGTATATCTGTATGTCTGTCTTTCTTTGTGTGTGCTCATTTGTGTTGCTCTTTCTATGGCCATTTATGCAGTATTTTTCCATTTGTATGTCTGTGTGTCTATTTGTGTGTGTATGTCTTTTCCTCTGTCCAGATGCTAATTGCATGCAAAAGCATTATCTTCATGTACTTGCTTTTAATACTTCCAAGTTTATCTTGACCAACATCTTGATTGGAGCCTACAGGTGAATAGGGTGATAAAAAGCACAGTGAAAAGTCTGCATTTATTGAAAAGAATATGATTTTGTGTAGCAGAAAAAACTGCTCTTGTATTTTACAAGTCAATTATTCAGAGTAAATTTGATTATTACCTCCGCCAAGGGAGGAGGTTATGTATTCGCTACCGTTGGTTTGTTCGTTTGTTTGTTTGTCCGTGTGCAAAATAATTCAAAAAGTAATGAACGGATTTGGATGAAACTTGCATGAAAGGTTTACAATGATACAAGTAACAAACGATTAACTTTTGGTAGTGATCCGAAAACTTTGGGGGAATTTATGAAGGAATTTTGACATTTTGGCAGGTAGGGTCAATGAACTTAGGAGTTCAGGCTGCGCGTATTGATGTTTGCATGCGCGCACTAAAGTGCGTGCTCTAGTTTGTGCTAGGGCAAGGCGCGCCGTGCAGCTAAGGGTTTACGACGTAACAAAGGCTTCTATATTGGGGAATCGGGCGACTTTCAGCACACGCGGGTGGAAATCACAGATACAGTGGACTCCCGTTATAACAAAGTCCTGGGGACCGGCAGTTTTCTTTCGTTATATCGGAATTTCATTGTAACTGAACAAATAAACAGTAGAAATACATAGAGTAGATGACATTGCAGCCCAAATTATTACTTCGTTGTAACCGAAATTTCGTTATAACCGTGTTCGTTATAACGGGAGTGCACTGTATCTCTGTGGAAGAACAAGATCAGTGGTGGAAATGAGCTGCATGCTTGGTGGAGGTCTGCGCTCTCAGAGTGCTTCTCTAGGTGATTCTGATATGGAATCTGAAAAGTTGCAAATTATTCAAAATCAGAGTTTTGAAAACTGTCCTTTAGGTTCAACCAAGATACTCAACCTCAGCAATCTAGAATCATTTGTCATTAGATACTTTGGAAAAACATAGATATAAAAATTACTACATGTTATGTATAACGTTTCTAATGGAATGCTTCCAGAATGTCTATTTCAATATTTTGAAGAACCTATAACACATTATTTTCTGAGAAACAGTATGAAGAAATTTATATTGGGTAAGGTAAAAATAGAAGTTGAAAAAATAACTCTTTCCTGTAGAGGAGTCCAGAGTTGGAATCAGTTTGCTTATAACTTGAAATGTAAGTTCTCTCTGTCCAGTTTCAAACAATCTCTCGATATATCTCTGCTGTAGCCTAAACAACTGCCCAGGATTTTTTTTTTTTCACTCCTTTTTTTTTTTCTCTCTCTCTATTTGATTTTGTTGAAATAACATGTTACCATAGGCATTTGCTGTGTTTTCCTTTTTTGTAGTACTTTTTTAATGTTTCGTTGTTTATGTTGTTACCTGAAGCTTGTTCCTTTCTTCATTATTGTATATGTAGTCTGTATTTATTTCTGCTATTTATATGTTCTCATGATTCGCAGAAAAACAGCTTTGATGAAGCAAATTGCCGTGATTAAATAAAATAAACTGAAACTGAAACTGTGCACAGACATATTATTCTAGTATCATTGTGATATGGACGAACAAGATACAGTTTCCTGTAATAGGCTTGGAGGACCAGGCTGATTCTGTGAGGTCAAACCCACTGTACTTCCAGTATTTAACAGTCTTTGAGTGTGAAATTTATGGACATTTGCAGGGGCGGATCCAGGAATTCCATAAAGAGGGGGTGCCTTTACAAAATTAAAGGGGGAGGGTGCCCCCCATTTTTTCCTTTTTATCTCTTTTGTTTTAAAAAAAGGGGAGGGGGCACATGTCTGATGCGCCCAGCCTGGATCCCCCACTGCATTTGACTCATAAGCACAGACAGAGCTGCCAAGTCTCACGCATTCTGCGTGAGACTTATATTTTCCTTTTGTCTTTCAAAATAAGTAAAAAATAGTCACTTAAAGGGATGGTACAGGATTGGTGGAGATGAGAATTTTGCTTTTAACTTTTTGCAATGTCAGACCAAATATTGCTCAAAAATGTGAATTTGTGTACAATTTCAATGCAAACTGTGCTTACAGGCAAATTTCATAAAGGCATGATTATTTGGGTGTTTTATTGATTAAAATCAATGAGTAACATATTTTCTTGTTCGGAACGATGTCGCGGACAAATTTCATCAACCCCCCCCCCCCCCCCCCCCTACCTAAATAGCCTGGCCTAGTTAGGGTTAAGAGGTATTCAAAGTTTATTTGATGAAAATCAGGTTTGGAAGGACTAAAACATCCAAAAGCAAAGTAAAACAAAGCGAGCGTAATAAAGTGTGGGTCCCACACTTATTAGAATCGCTCTGTTTTGGATATCTCAGCCATTTCACAACCAATTTTCATCATAATAAATGTTGAATTCCTCATGGAATTACATGCTCTTTCATATTTCATAAGAGGTTTCTCATTATCTCACACAAAAAAAAATGTTAGAAAACTGAAATTAGGTCTCAACCAAAACTATACGATCCCTTTAAGTATGCACCTGATTGCACCATTAAGAGCTAAAAATTGAAAAAGCTCCCTACCATGGGAGGCCACGGGGGGGGGGGGTGGGGGGGGGGGGACCCTCCCTCGCGCGCACATTCGCTTGCCGAGATGCCGAGTCATGAAAATCTCACTCATAGATTTTTTTGAACTTGGCATCCCTGCACAGAATAGGTCAATGATACAAGGAAGGAAATTCATTTGAGTACATGTAAATATATGTCAATTTTTGCTAATGATATCATTAGAGCAGATAGCATTTTGGGGTCTTTGATTTTCTTTTGTACTTTAAAAGTACATTCAACTCATTGATGATAGAATAGCTATTCTGGGCACAAATAGACGCGTATGTCGTGAAGGTTGTTCTCTATATGGCAAGTACAAATTTAAAATTTACAGATTTTTGTGTTTTCCACTATCTCCTCATCTGTTTGAATGACCTGCAGACTGCGTGTTGGCGTGGTAACCGGACCACATGACTTGGTCCATCGCATCATCATGCACATGCAGTCTTCGGTGCTACACACCAGTGTGCTAACTCAGGTAAGCCTTATCACTGTATTCCACTCTGATACACCAATACTGCCCTCTACTGTCACTACACTGTACATGACAAGTGAGCTGTCAAGATTAGCAGGAACAGTGTTATACATAATGAGTCAGTGATAGAGAACTGCAGAGTCTTCAAAGTATTCACCAGTTAGTTGACTGGCTGTGGAAGTAAGAATCTTTTCAGAATAACAGAGTGTTAAAGGTATGGTACAGTATTGGTGGAGATGAGAATTGGGCTTTTAACTTTTTGCGAGAAACCAAGAAAACACTTATGATATAGTACAAAGCATACCATTTTAAGAGGATTTCAAAGTTTATTTGATGATAATCGGGATTGGAATGACTGAAACATCCAAAAACAAAGTAAAACAAAGTGATGGTAATAAAGTGTGGGTCCCACACTTTATTAGAATCGCTCGTTTTTGGATATCTCAGCCATTTCAAAACCAAATTTCATCAAATAAACGTTGAATTCCTCATAGAATTACATGTTCTTTCATATGTCATAGGAGGTTTCTCATTATCTCACCAAAAAATGTTAGAAACCTGAAATTAGGTCTCAACCAAAACTATACGATCCCTTTAATTTGAAGGAGAGGATAAGATTATAAAGTAACTGAATGGAGGTGGATTTATTCTGTAGATGGAATTTGTGTGTGTTCATTCATACTAGTTTTAAGTGTGTGAGATGTGTCTTAAAATAATAGCTTATTAACCCGTTGAAGACAAGTCCCGAGAATACTAGGGCAGGTATCTATGGGAAATGTGTTTTATTAATAGCAAAATCAGTCCGTCCTCACTATAGGTTAAAGGGCCAGGATCATATTGAAGTTGAAGGTGTGCTAAGATTTTTTTTTTTGATCATGTACAATGTATATCCATTCATGTTTTAAACGGAACCAGTATGCAAATACAACAATTTCTTCCTTGCTCATTTTCAAGATGAAACTCGCAAATTATGTTTACACTAGATCTGTTACACTAGATCTGTAATTTATACTCATTCAATATAAATGCATCATAGTAACCATGGTGACAGTTTCTCCAAAATACATCCCCAAATTTAATTTTTCACATTCAGCATTTTCTCTAGGGTGATTTAGTTAAGACATTGTGCCAGCCTGAACCTTTTGATAACTAATGTGCATCTGATGTTCATTTCCAGCTGACTTTGTACAAGCTGCTGAACAACTGGGGCGTGGAAGGGTTCCTAAAACACGCCTCAAAGGTCTGCGCTTTCTACCAACAGAGAAGAGATGTCCTGCTAGCGGCTATGGATAAACACTTGACCGGTCAGTTTGGGTAGTTACCTATCAGGCCTGCTTGTGACAAAAGTAATTTTGGGAGTTTTTTAGAAATTTTCTGAACTGTACTATGTTATTGTGAGTCGCAAACTTGACAGTGAAATCAGATAGAGAATGAAACAGGAGTTGAATTTCTTTTGTTCTACATCTTGTTCTCCTTCTTCTTCATCTTCTTCTTCATCTTCTTCTTCTTCTTCTTCTTCTTCTTCTTCTTCTTCTTCTTCTTCTTCTTCTTCTCGGGTTACTACACTCAACCCATCCAGTGCTCCACAGATCGAATTTCTGTCATCAATCCACATCATTTTGGTTACTCAGTCTGCTCAGGTAGGAGGGGTCATTCCAGGGCCCCATTTCATAAAAAGTTGCTGTGATAGCAACTCTTGCTGGGATGGCAATTGTCAAGGTAACGACAAGAATCCAGCTTCCTGATTGGCTGTTGCCATTGAAATTTGCTATTCCAGCAAGATTTGCTGTCCAAACAAGGTGTCTCATCATCTGTTCTTCCTCATCATCAAAGGGACATATGTGACCCGCTACAACAAAATGATCCTAAAGTCGGGCGAGGTCGATTATTTGAAAATTGCATGATATAATCCCCTAATCTTTCTGCTTTCAATTGATATATAACACATTTTATAAAAATAATCGGCTGCGGAGATATCGATGTTTAAAAGAGAACATGTCGAGACGTCTGGAAAATCACTGTTTCGAGAAAAGCACCCTAAAAGTCTTCCTTTCGACGCAATCGCGATCAAGGAACACGCAAGTCAGCTTTCACCTCTGGACAATAGAAGGTAAGCCCTAGCAACCCCCGAAGAGTTCATTCAAGCACATCAGCGTCGGTGGTCTCCTCACCAACCAATCAGTGACCAGGATGTGAGAAGCGGCTGAGCATAGCGCACCCCGCCCGCACGCACCAGTCGACTGGGCAGTGTGCGAGCTTTACGCTTCGGTTAGCAGCAAGCAGCAAACTGACCAATGAGATCACTCTGGTCGTTGTTAGGGGCGGAACCTATCTGTGGCGCTCAATCCAAATTTTCGAACCAGTTTCTGCTTCGTTGAAACGCCAAAAAACATGGCTCAGAAAAACGCTATTATTTTATCTTTCCTTTGATCATTTTGCTTCAAAATTTCGACAGATGATAGAAGACATGTTAGACTCCAATAATATATCAAAATCAGAAAATCGTAAGTTTTGACCAATTTTAATGCTCTGACTTCAACTCGATTTTCACGGCTTCGACCGTACGCGACTTTAGGACCTTTTTGTTGTAGCGGGTCACATATTGCTTTCCTTACTTTTGTTCAGAGGAAAAACTTTCCCTAAACAGTGATATTGATGAGTGAACAGTTTTAAAAATGATACAGGCATAAATCAGTGAGCTTTTCAATGAGTTTAACCCGTTGAGGACAGACTGATTTTGCAACTACACGAATTTCCCATAGACACCTGCCTGAGTATACTCGGGACTCGTCCTCGACAGATTTCTCAAAGTATAAAGCGTGTTTGATAATTCTGACTGAGGGAATGCAACAATTCTACTTGTGTCCCTGAACTTTAGCATTTAAGTCAGTACAGCGCCGTCTTCTTTTGTCAATAGTGGTTAATGTTGTCTCTTTACTTACTCTTGAATTTTAAGTGCTAACAGAGATCCGCTAATGATATGTAAATTTCATTGGCCTCTGCTGAGATATCTTATATCAAAGTAATATGTAGTGAGGTCTAAAGTCCTTCCCATTTGGAAAACTTAAAGTCTGGAGAGTAGCAAAATGTTGATTCTTTAAATAAACATGTTGGTCTCTTTCATAAAACCTCTTTTGATACCCACGTATGAATACCTGATCTTATCAACTTGCCTGCTGCAGGTCACATGTCATTACACACCAGGAATTCCATTCCACAACAGGTTGCTTTTTTATTGTAGAAACACTTCAGCGAATTGGAAGTGTGTTGTTTGTCGTCAAGAATTCTTTACAAAAAAATGCAATTTGTAAAGAATTCTTTGTTCTTTCTTCATTGTGGGATTTCATTCCACAATAGTTTGCTCTTTTATTGTAAAAAACACTTCAGAATTGGGAAGTGTGTTGTTTGTCTTCAAGAAGTCTTTACAAATGCATTTTGAACGTGAAGGTAACAGGCATGTCAGGTTAAGCTGAAGATGTAATGAAAGGGGCAAATGCACACACAAAACTCATTCATTTTTATCATTCATGCTCAAAGCTGTGAAAAGGTGGGCTGATTCAGTGCAGGCCTTTACTCATTTTCAGGGCTTTTGACTGCAGTTAGATATAAAAATGTGTTCTTTTATTTATTTATTTATTTGTCTACTAAGTGGATGATGAGAACAAAGGACTGACCTTACATGCTCCAAGCTCCTTATAGAAGTCATTTTCAATCATTAGCATGTCTTCATGAAACCCCCTAGTCTTTTATGATGTATTGTTCCTTGTTCCCTTTGAGGTAGCCTGTGTAAGTTAGTTCGACATTATTATAAACAAACACACAAACTAGTGCCAAAAAAAAAAAAAAATCAGCTACTAAAGCAGACATGGAATCATGGAAGCATTCTGACAATTTGTTTAAATTTTTTTTTTTTTTGCAAAATGGGATTTACTGACTTGTGTAGGTGGAAAATGAGTAACAAGCAGCATATTGTCAAAACTGTACTAAAAATAGACTAGTTGTATATATAGAGTGAAATGTTGATAACCACTCTTTTGAGAAAAACAGAGAGATTACAGCTGTGAGATATTTTTTTGGAACAGTGTTTGAAGAGCATTTGAACAGCTGAAGTAAAGGACGAATAATCAGTGGCCCAGGCAGGCAGATAACCTAAAGCATGTTTGTTCAGCTAACAATTATAAAAGGTCATGAGTAAACACAAACATTTTCTATTTCTCAAAGTGCGATCTTAACCGGTTCCATACTGAATTCTGAAATCCTGAAAGACTTAATACACAGGCCACCAGTTTTGGTAAGGAATGGGCTTAGAGAGAAGATCTGAAATGAAAATGCACACTCAGTAATCTGTCTTTAGGCAAGTGTGCTACTGCTACACAATGTATATTTCATCAGTTGTGTGTCCAACAGTGATAGCTAACAGAGGCTGTCTTCCAAAATGTTGTCAGTTGAACAAGATTATTAGGTTTACAGCTGAATGGTTGACACAGTAAATGAATTCATCAACACTGGTTTTATAAAATAACAGCTGGATCAGAAACTCATTTATGATACAGGCAGCATGCATACGGACTTACCTTGGAATAAACCTCTTTGAACAATGTAAAGTTTATTATGCATTCATCTTTTACATTTTGCTTTAAGGCATACTTGTTCAGCCAAAGTTTTGAAAAGATTCATGTTCTTAGAAAATTGCTTCTTTCTCTTTTTGCTTGAGTTTGTGCTTACAGGCAAATTTCATAAAAGCATGATTATTTTAGGGTTTTATTGATTAAAATCAATCAATAACATAATTTCTTGTTTGGAACAATGTCGCAGACAAATTTCATCGAAAAACAATGAAAAACATAAAGTCGAAAAAACAAAGAAACACATAAGAAATTCAAAAAACGATGAAATACTTAAGAAATTTTTTCTGATGACACAACTTTTTTCTCATACATTTGCTAAGGACACTAAAAAGAATATTAAAAAAATGTGCCTGTTCTGAGCTTTGTTTAGTGATTTATACCAAATTGTCTGATTTCATGCATCATGCATAAATTACCATAATTTAGCATAAATGACAATTTTTAAAAAAAATTAACTTCATGGTACATTAGATTACGTCATAGGCAATGTGTGTGCCAATTTTCGGCGCGATAGCGCGGTTGACGGCCGAGGTCTGGAGGGGGGAGGCCTGGGAGCCCCCCCCCCCCCCTCCAGACCCCCGGCTCTATCATCTACCTAAATAGCCTGGCCGAGTTAGGGTTAAAGGTTAAAGGGGATGGCTAGTAACCGATCAGTGGGAATGCTGAGGGATGATTGCTCCAATCCTTGTGGGATTCATTCAAGAGTACATTATATATCTATTGTTGTGTGAAAATTATTTGCTTCAGAACGGTCTCATATTCAAGTAATGTGCAGATTAATGCCCCGTCACTGACCAGGCACGCTAACCTGGAAACATTAAACTGCACATTACTTGAATATGAGACCGTTCTGAAGCAAATGATTTTCACACAACAATAGATATATAATGTACTCTTGAATGAATCCCACAAGGATTGGAACAATCATCCTCCAGCATTTCTACTGATTCCCCCTGATCAGTTACTAGCCATCCCCTTTAAGTGTATACACTGTGTCACCTGCATTATCAATACTGATTCAGTCAGATTTCCCCTGAATTACACACTTGTATGGATTATGAAAAGTTTATACATTTTTCTATTAGATATGGCAGCCAGTAAAGTTTGTGCATCTATTGTAGGCCCATCATTCAGAAATGGCACACACAAAAGGACAATTTATGACTTAACCCTAATCAGGCTGGGGGGCGGAATCCGCCCCCCCTCGACGTTTCGCGCAATATCTTTGCAGCGCGATAAACTCCCGCCGCGATGTTTCATGACTTTCTTCTTTCAAGTATCGCGCAACTTTTGAGAGCAAAATTGTTGTGCCCGCGCGTACCGTTTTGACGCGACGCCCGTTCGAAAAAAATTTGTCAACCCCAAAATTGCTCCAAAACGTGATTTTGTGTACAAATCCAATGCAAATTGTGTTTTTTCAATTAATTCACATAAAAATTCATATCTTGACTTAGAATGGACGAAATTAATTTATTTTAGCATAATAAAGCTTCGAAAAATGTCTGTGACAAATTTTGGCCAAAAACAAACAAAAACAAAAGGTCGAAAAACAAACAAAAACAAAAGGTCGAAAAACAAAGAAATACATAAGAAATTAAAAAAACAATCAACTACATAAGAAATTAATTTCGATACAGATTTTTTTTTATCCTACGTCTTAGGAGAATGATACAAGAAACATTTTTAAAAAGAAATTAGCTTAATTAGAGCATTAATAAGTGATTTAGAGCCCAAAACTGATTTTATGCATAAATTACAATAATTAATTAATATAAAATATAAGAAAAATTTTTGGAGAAAGCAACCATACATTTTGATAGTATACGTCGCGGGCATCGCGTGTGCCGATTTTCGGCGCGATCACGCGTTCCATAGGCGAGATCTGAAGGTGGGCAGAATCCCCCCCCCCCCCCCCCCCCCCCACCCGATATAGCATAGCCAAAAAATCCCAGCCTGATTAGGGTTAAAAGTGCACCCTGTATACTGTAAAACCAGAAACATTTGAGAATTGGAGTAGACAGCCTTTTTAGCAGCATAAACCTTTTGTGGATTGCTGACGATGAAAAAACAACAAGAAGAAAACAACATGAATGCAAAAACTAGCATGCACACTACTACAGTACCATATGTCCTATACAACACAGTACTGTCATTCAATGCATTGTGTAGACAAAATCTTTTGCAGATATTTTACTCTCATGAATCTTGGATCCTCGCAAAATTTTCAGAGTTTCATGTACACAAAAATTTCTGGTTTTACTTACGTAGTGAGTGGCACACAGTGCTGATTAAATGGTTTCATGACATTTGATCCTGCGACAATTGCTCCCATGAAATATTTGCATGCTAAGCCTAACATAAATTCTACCCTCGGATATAACCCTAACCTTAATTCTAATCCTCACACCAAACTAAACCTAAAACTCTATCACAGCCCTAACCCTAACCAATGCTGCACACTGGCACTGGTCCGATGGTCCCTGACCAATAAAAAACACTGTCAGACCAGTAACTTTTTCAGAAAACGACCAGTAAAAAATTGAAAAATTGGGTACCTACTGGTCCGACAGACAGGTCAGACCAGTAGAAAAAAGATGGGTTAATGTGCAGCCCTGCCCTGACCCTAAGTTCTTGGAGAAAATAAGACCAGAGTAATTATTGTCAGAGGAGCAGAATGTTATGTACTGTAAAAGTGGAAATTTTGGCGGTGTTGAAATTTTCGTGCATTTCGCGCAACCAGAAACTAGCGCGAAAATAAAAGCACACAAATATTTTTGTTTGCCATACCATACCGGTACATGTTCCTGTGTGATGTCTTGATTCCGCGGAAAAAAAAAACACGCAAAACTCTTCTTACGTGGAAAGCGTGAAAATTTAGTCGCGCGAAAATATCCACTTTTACAGTAACCGATTATTGAAATATACCAAGCAGCTGTGGTTGAGTCAAAACTTAATACAGATATCAGGTTATTGATATAGTTTTGACTACTGTGCAATCTTACTTTCCATCAGGTCTGGCTAAATGGCATGTCCCTATGGGTGATAGTGTTTTGACAAGTGTGCAATCTTACTTTCCATCAGGTCTGGCCAAGTGGCATGTCCGTACAGGTGATAGTGTTTTGACCATTGTGCAA
The DNA here is from genome assembly GCF_040938485.1 of Diadema antillarum. Classification (NCBI taxonomy): domain Eukaryota; kingdom Metazoa; phylum Echinodermata; class Echinoidea; order Diadematoida; family Diadematidae; genus Diadema; species Diadema antillarum. The sequence goes on along the minus strand of NW_027271986.1, from coordinate 681,371 downwards.
TCTTACTTTCCATCAGGTCTGACCAAGTGGCATGTCCCTACAGGTGATAGTGTTTTGACCATTGTGCGATTTTACTTTCCATCAGGTCTGGCTAAATGGCATGTCCCCATGGGTGATAGAGTTTTGACCAGTGTGCAATCTTACTTTCCATCAGGTCTGGCCAAGTGGCATGTCCATACAGGTGATAGTGTTTTTACCAGTGTGCATGCTTACTTTCCATCAGGTCTGGCCAAGTGGCATGTCCCTACAGGTGATAGTGTTTTGACCATTGTGCAATCTTACTTTCCATCAGGTCTGGCCAAGTGGCATGTCCCTACGGGTGTTTTGACCAGTGTGCAATCTTACTTTCCATCAGGTCTGTCCAAGTGGCATGTCCCTACGGGTGATAGTGTTTTGACCAGTGTGCGATTTTACTTTCCATCAGGTCTGGCTAAGTGGCATGTCCCTATGGGTGATAGTGTTTTGACCAGTGTGCGATTTTACTTTCCATCAGGTCTGGCTAAGTGGCATGTCCCTATGGGTGATAGAGTTTTGACCAGTGTGCGATTTTACTTTCCATCAGGTCTGGCTAAGTGGCATGTCCCTACGGGTGATGACCAGTGTGCAATCTTACTTTCCATCAGGTCTGGCTAAGTGGCATGTCCCTACAGGAGGTATGTTTGTCTGGATGGACCTGATCGGAGTGGAGGACTCCTACGAACTCATCTCAGAGAAGGCCATGGCAAAGGAGGTTCTCTTCGTTCCTGGGATCGCCTTCTACCCAGACAAAACCAAACCATCCTCAGCCATCAGGGCTTGCTTCTCACAGTGCTCTGACGAGGATATGGAAGAGGTAATTGTTAGGGCCATCCTGGCTTACTATCTTTCTTGCTGAAGCTCTGTATGTGACCCTGCATAAAAAAAAAAATGATAATAAGCCCTAAACATAACAAGACAAACCCCATCACACACTGTAAAAAGTTGCATGATATGGATTTACAGGTAAGGGCATATTCTCAAAGAACAAACTGTAAGCTTTGAAATAACATATAACTCCATACAAATGGACTTCCTAAATTATCTAGTAAGTAATTGTTTATATCCATCATCTTTTACTTTCATATTTAACACCATTATAATTATGGTTGTTGCTGTTATCAATATGATATGGACCAGCTTTGAGTAGGATACAATATTCAATGCTTGACGTAAAATTGTATTTTTTGAGTCGAAGATTAGGGAAATGTGATTGTAGTGAGGGCGATTATGTCCATCTCTCGAAAGTAGCCAGTCCATATTATCGTTAGTATTACTCATATCAGGCATCTTAAGCTGTACTAGAATTTTAGAAATTTATAGTAAAAAGGAAACTTTTCACAACTTCCCAGTGCAATGTAATAATTTTCCACTCAGCCCCAGCACAAGTGCTACAGCACAAGCAAGCAGCTTACGTATCAGTGGTATATTGCATGCAGTCACACATGCACTGACAACCAGAAAGTGGCTACAACAGTTGCATTTGACTAGTATTTCTATGTGTTAACGTATGGGAAAGTGCCCTCTGTCACAAAACTCTCAGCAACTGCAAACTCTCATCATTGAGTGCTCAAGTGCGCGGATGCTATATTCCATTCTCTCTTTAATAACACATAAATCCCAAAGGCTTTTGTCCAAGAGGGGAAAATAAAAAGTATATCTCTCTTTTCCCTACTGGCACTGAACTCGTTTAGGATGGACTGATTTTGCTACAAACATGCATTTCCCGTAGACACTTGCCCAAGTACCGTATATTTAGTAATATTCGGGACTCGTTCTCAATGGGTTGAAAACGAGAGTAATTAATCCAAGTTTGTAAAACCACAACTCAGATGTTATATCTGTAAGAGCTATTATTTCTATGGTCATCGTTGTTGTTTTCACTGTGAATAAATTCAATGCCAATCATTATTACAACATGTTCATATTCAAGTGTAGGTGTATCATGATTCCTATTGAAGATACTTTAGAATCTTATATTGCCATGCTTGAACAATCTTACCTGTCATATAAGAAAATGTGAAGAACCAGCTAAGAGGATCTTTACTGATTTCTCCTAATGTTTTATTTTGAGCAGGGAATCCGAAGGCTGTCTGTCCTGTTGAAAGAAGAACTGGCAAACAACAACATCAAAAAGGAGTAACGTTGGAACGACCAGGAGCTCTAAGCATTGGTAACACCTTGTTCACGATACAATGCAGTCAAGCAGTGAAGAAACAAGTTGGGGTTTTTATGTTTTTAGTTTTTTAATTTTTTTTCCTACCTTTAAAATCGTTAGACATGCTAGTCAGGTGTTTTAAGGGGTGACACGACATTTGCTCCTGCGACAATTGCTCTGGTCGTATTTTCTTCAAGGACTTTTGGTTAGGGTTGTGTTAGGGTTTTAGGTTTAGTTTGATGGGAGGATTACGATGAGGGTTAAGGTTATGTTTGTGAGTAGAATTTACGTTGGGCTTAGTGTGCAGATACTTCGTGGGAGCAATTAGCGCAGGAGCAAATATCATGGAACCGTTTTAAGGTCTCCACATATATGTCTTTATCATCTTGTTTGTTTACCTACTCATAAGTATGCGATAGACTTTTTTAACCCAGTGAGGACGGGCTGATTTTGCCACAACACACATTTCCCATAGACACCTGCCCAAGTATACTTGGGACTAGTCTTCAATAGGTTAAGCAGGTGAAATGACAAATGGTTGATGGATATGAAGATAATTAAAAAAGCCTGATGAAGGACAGAACTCAAAGATTGGGGCAGAATTCTTAGATATCTTGTTTTACTCAAGAAACTCAAGAAATGTTGATTTCAAACCACTTGATGTATGGCTAGAGTAGCATCTGTTGCTTTGATGGCAATCTCATCTACTTTTATATTTTTATTTTTTCCTTTTTTTTAGATTTCAGGTTATAAGATGACATTTATATAGTTTCATCGTAGTTGTAGATGGATACTATGATAGCTGTGCAAGCCAAATATTGTGCAAGTATTGATGAATATTCAAAATCAGAGGTAAAGAACGAAACCATAATTTTAACATTTAAAGCTGCATAGAAATATCATAGCAAGAATCTGCCAAACTTTGTTATATAGCTGTACAACAGCAGTACATTATGATGATAAGTGGTCCGATGCACAATTTGTTGTGAGGAAAATAACTAGATTTTCCATTCACTCAACGAATAGGGCATTTTGTGTTTATAAGAGCAAAATAAACCAAAAGTATGAGTATACTTGTATATTTTGTCCCTCTCTTCGAAAAGAAGGAAGTATATATATTGTCTCTTTGTTGTAAGGCTAGCACCTCTTTCATTTGTATTTGTTGCGGTGCTATCATCATCAGGTCATGTGAGCAGACAGCAATTGTGCTTTGAGTACCAGAGGTATACTATAATTATACGCTGAGTGCGTACAGATATTTTCGCGAATGAAGAGGTCAGGGACATTTTCGCAAGATGTTGTTTTCACAAATTGACACAGAGGCCTTCATAAGCACATTCTTACCTTTATAGCGCATGGTGACATTTTTTGTGTGTGTTGTTAAATTTGTGGGCCAAGTGTGATTCGTGAAATTTGCGAAAATTACAGCTTATGCAGTAGTTTGCTTCGTCCTGTCCTTTAGTGTTGCCTGGACAGTTCAGTGACACTTTGGCCATTGAACTGCCAAAATCTCTAGAAGAGTGAGAAAGTGATGTTAAATAGATGAGACTTTATTCAAGGAGGTAGTATCGATAATCATGGGATCGAAAGAGAAATTATATTTTCCTTGTCTGTGTCAGTTTTGCCTTTATCATGTTATTTTCTTCCCTTGTCTTAGGCAATCATCATTTCAAAAAAAAAAAAAAAACATAATTACTTGGATAAATGTAAGAAAAGTAAAGTACACACCATAAATGTTTTCACTCTTCCACTGTGTGTGATCAAAGCTTGTCTAGACAAATTGTGCTTGAACTACCAATGCTGTCTTTAAAGAAAAGATATTCGCCAAATTGTATTCGTTTTAGCTTCCATTAAGGCACTTGTACATATTATGGAGTCTCTGAATATATCTACTAGTACTCTTTGTATCGTGGTGTGTGTTTCTAATGTGTGTGCACAACCCTGCAAGATTTTGTTCACATTTTAAGGGTCATGCTAAACCTTGAGTCAAATTTGTAATTCAATTCACCACAAAGCATGTTCCTTTGTCATCTCTTCATTCTGACTTAAAAACATGTCAGCCCCTTTATTATAAGATAGCTTTCAGTTTTATGAAAACCATCACTACAAGATTCTCCAACAGTGATGTGGATCACCTGCCAGTGATATTATTATCTCTTCTTTGGCTTTGCTGTTATCAGAGGAATTGACTAGGTACATGTAGAGTCCACGCAATGTTTTCATTTACCAGTAGTTGCTGTGCTACAAATCAAACCTTCAGAATGTTTATATAGTATATGCCATGCATCAAATGTGCATCATAGCTAGTTTTCAGTTGTGGTCAATGAATAATAATACATAAATTTCTATAGCGCCATTCACCACTCTGATTAAATGTTCAAGGCATTCAAGGCTCAAGGCAAAGAATAACATTTTTCATGTGAAATGTCATTTGATTGACTGGCTGTTACAATGTGCTAGCTGAAGCGTACTTTAATATATCAAAGGGTTAACAGTGCACGAGTTCTGTGGTCAGTTTGGAGAGATATCTTGATATAGGTTATGGGAGAAGTGAATACACATTTATATGTAAGCAAATTGAGTCACAATGTCGCTCTACTATAAAACTCGTATGAACATGTACATTAATAGTGATCAAAGCTGACCTCAGTAGATTTCTGTGTTCGCTGTCCCCAGTCATCCCATTCAGGTGCCTGGTTTTGTGTAGAACAAAAGAGTCTGTGAGCCCATCAGAGCACATCCTATTCATACCTCACACCTGATCGAAATTTTCATTGTTCAAAGGCACATGAAGTTAACCTTAGAAAGGGGATGCATTTACCACTTGACTGCTTTTGCACAGGTGAACTATCAACCTGTCCATTCTCTGTCCACAGGCAAAAAGAATCTTGTTTGGGGGCAATAAAGGCACTCAAATAATTGAGGAAGGAACAAGTTAAGCTTGCCAAGCTTTTCCATCAGTATTCAGCTCTCTATCCAAACTTGACCTAGTTGTGAAAGTTAATGAGCCCACTGGGGTGTGGCACTGTGCCTTTGATTGCTCCACAGGAAGTCCATAGTGACATAAGAGGGATTAGGGGGATTAGGTAATCTATTCATTGACAATTTTTACCAGATAGTTTCCAAACATCTGTGCCACTTTAGGCATACACAGCCCTCTATTGGGCATGCCAATCAGGGAACGAAGCAGAGCAGGGATTAAAAGTGTCTGTCTACTGTCCTTTATGTTTGTAAAACAACTGTTAAACATGGCATTGTAGACCAGGATTCATGGATTGATAAGAACAGACTTTAAGTACAACTTTATTTCAATCTTTGTAAATTGCATTTCCAGGGATGCCAAGTTCAAAAAATTTTTATGAGTGAGATTTTCATGACTCAGCATCTCGGCGAGCGAATGTGCGCAAGAGCGACAGTGTGGGAGGGGTTTTTTCCCCCTGTAGCTTTTTCGATTTTTAGCTCTTACTGGTGCGATCAGGTGCATACTTAAGTGACTTTTTTCACTTATTTTGAAAGACAAAAGGGAAATATACCTTCAATTACAACTATCACTTTAATCTTTTGAGCTTTGCTCATTATTATAGGCCCAAGTTGCAGACTTCGCCCGAAGCTTGAGAAAAATGGGTGCCATGCCTGAGATCGTGAGATGGCCCCTAAATGCTTGAGTCTCACACAGAATGCGTGAGACTTGGTAGCTCTGCATTTCATGAGAGTGATGTTGGTAGAATGCGCATTGAAATAAATGTAGGCTGAAGTTTACAACAGATATAGTGGAAAGTCAGAGGTTTTGTTGAAATTAATCTTGGCATGACCTGTGAAAAAGTGTTATTTGAACACCTCTCCATACAGCCAAAGAGTGCGATGAAATCATGGTGAAAATGTGTAGGATGCTGGTAGTGTAACTAGTGTTTATGGAAGATTTTAGTTTTGCAGTCTTTCTTTATGGTATTTCTAAAAAATGCAATCTATTTTTGTATCTTTTTCCTTGTGCTTTTTTCTGTATTGATTCTCAGAAGACTGGGGTGAATTTTCCCGTGAAGACAACAACAATGGCACAATCATGTTTGAGAGATTGATTCAGTTCATATTCAAAGCAAAATGACAGATGTGTTGTAAAACATTTTTATTAAAGTTATGTCAGAAAATGTTCTTGCATGTATGTTGTTACAGTGCACTCCCCTTATAGTGAACACGATTAACAAAATTCTTGTTACAGTGAAGTGAAAATTCAGGTCCAAAATTTATCATCTATGCATCTTTAACACAATTTTCATATAGCAAAAGAAAAAAAATGTCCAAGGACTTTGTATAACGGGAGTGCACTGTAACATAGTGTCATACCATGATACATGTATATCATTAGCCTGGTTAGTGGCATACAAAAATGGCTAGCGAAAGTCTTCCCTTCTCCTTCCAGCGTGAGAGCCAATAGTCTGTAGAAGTATTTCTAAGTCGAAGTGATGAGATTATTCCCATTTCTTCAAGAAGAGCTGCTTAGTTTTGCAGATATGGAGGATTACTCCTGTGCGTCAACTTTGAATTCACCAAGATCTGGAAAGAAGCCATTGCTAATTCAGCTGTGCAGTTTCATTTTGGGAAGTCAAAACTGAGAGGAACCATTTATGACAGAGCAATGTTTGCTGCTGAAGCCATCGCATGTAGGTACGTGTTTATCTAGAAATGGTTTCATGCCCATATTATGATCACACATTTTTCTTTATTCTTCTTAGACGTCATTTAGGGTACTGTAAAACATGATATGTTCGCGGCACGAATTTTTCGTGAATTGGAGCTGACAGCCTTTTTCGTGGCATGAAATTTTCGCGAAGTGCCTCTGTCGTTCAATGCATAATAGTGTAAACAAGGACTTTCGCGTGCATTTTAATTTCGCAAATCTTGGCGCTCGCGAAATTTGCGAAATTAAAGTGCACGCGAAAATTCCTCGTTTTACAGTACATCAAGCAGGGTTTGTTGTATACTATCATCTGCAAAGAGAATATCATCATGTAGGCTCTTACTTAACATCAGTGTCTTTCACTTACAAGCAGGACAGATGCCCTGAGCTGATGGGTACCTCTCATCTTGAAATTGAAATTTTACTGTCCTGAAATTTTAAGTTCTCCATTGCATGTCTCTGAAATCTACATGCATCTTTGGACTTTTTTAAAGATAGACTGGTGAACAGTGTAGATTGGATCATGCAGTCATATGCCAAAAAGTTGTCACATCTTCATTGTTCTGCAAGGCAGGCTTAAAGGCAGCCGATCGCCATCCCTAATGGTACGTAAACTCCGAACGACCGAAGTTTGTGCGTGCAATTGCGCAATGGCAGACTCGGTGCTATATCCATAAACGTGTGGGACAATGCTACCACTGAGACAAGTGTGTGTGTGTGCGTGTGTGTGTACGCATCATACACAAACATTGTCACCGCGAGCTGCGGTGATTGGAGGAGAGAGGCCAGAAGACGCTGCGGCGTGTGTGTGTGTGTGTGTGTGTGTGCGTGTGTGTGTACGCATCGTACACAAATATTGTCACCGCGAGCTGCGGTGATTGGAGGAGAGAGGCCAGAAGACGCGTGGCTCTTTTGGCCTCTCTTCATGCGCATGCGCACTGAGAGTGTGCGTCCATTCGGAAGCTCTCGGGACAGCCATTTTGGGTTAGGAGATAAGCACAGGGAGCTCTCTTGTAGCCTACCGTATTTTCGCTGACCCATTGAGCCAGCGCTATTCTCATTCGGGGGTCACTACATTTGATACAGAATGGGGGAGGCAGCGTGTTGCGTTCGTCTCCGTGCCGCACAAACCACTCGCCACGACTGAGTGTCTTTAACTCCAATTTTGTTTGTGCTTCTTGTGTGCCCTTTTGCCACAGCTGAAAAAGGAAATCACCATTTATTTTCTCATGGAGATTGAAGACCGTAAGAGTAATGTGTGGGCAAGAAAAAAAAAGAAGTCATATTTACAGTCAATGTTGCCTAAGTTGAATTCATAGTGACCAGGGTAAATCCTTCAACTTATATGAATTTTGACTAACACCATATACTAAACACAGGTGTATATCCATCTATTGGAAAACCTTTGTCTGACTTAGCCAATTTTTCAACTTTTAGGTTGACCATGTATGTCATACTTATGTGCTTACTTAATTAACATGTGCTGCAAATGTTCAATAGGTATCTATTCACTTGTTTCATTGTCCATCCTAACTTCTTTGTGTTTGTTTTAGCATTTGCAAAAATGCATTGTCGTCTTTAATGAGTTACTGATACTCGTCTATCAAAGAATTTTACTGAACAGTGATTCATTGATAGAAAAGTTGTGATACAAAGAGAGTATCCAATAAAGACTTTATTTTCATTGGTATTTGGAATATTTGTTGATTTGTGTGTATGGTTATTGCTGTCAAATGGTCCGAGCAGTTTTTCAAACACGGCACATATACACACAATCACAGACAAACAGACAGACACACACACACTCTCACACACATAAACGCACTCAAACATGCACCTGTCCACTGTCCACTGGTGTGAAATGTGAAATGCATTCAAAGCTGCCTGGAGTGTAACACTACAATATCCCCGATGGAAGCTCTTACACAGTCCACTTCTTAACCATAAACTTGTCTAGTACAGTAACAGACACTTGGGTATCTGGTTTACAGACATTTATTTGTACTCATCTGACGTGTTTAATAATGAAACAAATTTTACACACATGAATACATGTCAAGCATCACATCACATTTTAGTACTTGCGATGGAATGTACTGAGGGATGAAATGGTTCACACAAAAGAAATGGATAAACAAACATGGCAATATGTACACAATGTATTTACAATGAAATGAAAAGGAAAAGTCCATCTATACACATACATGTATTCACAAGAAATGCGGTTCTGAATGGTAAAGGTAATATTCATGAATATATTAGAGCTGATAGGGTGTATTATTCACATGTATACAACTGTACTACGAGCATAGATGGGGATATCTATAGACCTACTTTAGCAGTGGACATTTTCATGGTGTGGAAATTTTCGTGCATTTTGTGTGACCAGAAACCAACACAAAAATAAAAGAACACGAACATATTTTCTTGTTCTATGTACTACTACATGTATGTAGTGTCTTAATTCCGTAGAAGTAAAAACATGCGAAATTCATCTTAGTACTCGGCTGAGCTTGAAAAACATCTCACGCGAAAACATCCACTTTTACAGTACATCTGTATGGAGAAGTACCACAAAACACCATGGGATATTGATAAGATGAGTGAGACTATTTCTTGTGACATTCAAACATTCTGGAAGCATTCAGGGAAGAACCTTTTTGACATCCCCGGGGCTGACCTCCACAATCACTAGTATCCTTTATAAAGTCTAATTTTGTATGATAGCCAACCTATCAAATGGTGCCACATTGTTACCCAGCCATATTGATATCAGTGTGTATAAACAAGGAATAGACTGTCACTTTGCAGTTTTTGACAGGCCTTAACAGCAGGAGAAAATCAAATATCATAACAATTGTGTGTTGTAATGAAATCCTGCCTCTTTTCTCAAGGTGAAATGCTCAAATGATGTGTACCACAGCTCTAGCGCATATGTTTTATCACAGCTTCTATCTGATGCTGAAAACTGTGTGCATGCAGTGCCCTGCTGGGTGGGGTACAACTTGGTGTGTACCTGAAAGAAGGCTGTACTTCAAACAAACATACACACATAAACACAACAATACTTTGTAATGCCATACCATAGCTACACAGTAATGTAGCTTATATGTTAAAACTACCACATCTCCTCTGCAAGGGTATGATTTAAGTATAGAGTGTAAATGCGTGTTAAAGGAAGATGAAAACTCTCCCCCAGTAAGTTTGTTGGGTTTTTTTCCCCTTGCACTACTGGCAATTCAATCGAAGCTGTATTGCATTAGGCAGGGTACAATCAAAGTATATATGTACACTGCAACATAATACTAAAAGACATCAATTCATTGTGAATTATCAGTGCTGTGTGAGCAAACAATGATAATGAAAAAAAAATTATCACACACACAGAGAACAAGTCCATAAGACAAATGTCCACTTTGCAACACTGAATCCTTGCTGGAATTCTACCTACCCCACTATCTTTCCTGTGTCCTAAAACCCTCTTTGCAGCTCATCTAGCGACTGGTCTACTCCTGCACACTGATTACATGTACAGTGTCTTCTTGGGTCTCCAAAAGCGTGTTCGACGTATTTACAAATAATATACACTGCAGAACATAGGAATACACATACAGCTGTAATATGCTCTCTCTGACTGGTTAATATAAACTTGTCTTCTTCATTATTCTCAGGAATTCCTGCTCGTTGATTTCGCCATCTCCATCACGATCTGCCTCGTCAATCATTTCCTGGAGAGAGAAGAAAAAACACAAAGCAATAACAAAATATCATGACAAAATGGAACAATTGACAAGCAGGATGAAAACACAGTGCAAGGAATTGTAAAGCAACTCAGATGAATACGTGGGTGACGATAACGTAACAATACTAGGGACAAAACAAAGTTAAGGACAGGCAGAAAGAGAAACAAGAAAGGAAGAAAGAAAGACAGCAAGAGCAGTGTAGAAATAAAGTAAGGAGGAAGTATAGAGAGAAGAAATATGAAAATGAACACAAAGAAAAAGCACTAAGGCAAGCAGGGATACAAGACATTATTAAAGAAAAAGTAAACAAAGTGGAAGTACTGTGGTACATCAGTAATGCTACACTTACACAATGTTCCAAGCAGCCAAAGCAGCCCCATTCGCTCAAAACATAATGCACCTTGGGTAGCTGTTTTTTTCCCCTCCATATTTTAGTCTTGTTCATTCCAGTCCTCACTCTGGTGAACATGTAGCTCTCACACACCATCCTTACAGCTTCTGGTCAGGATAGACTACTCAATATTTCCCGTCAAGTCCCAGTATGGAGAGCCTCCAAGTTCTGTTATGGCATATTACGTGCTGTCATATTTTTTGTTGCCTTCACCCCATTTTATTACGGCCTACAAGGCCTTATCATGTTAGTACTGAGACTTCTGTGGCAAATTTTTTGACAATCCACGGCAATCATGTTTGTCCACCCTATCCCCCCTCCAGCCATCCTCTTTTGTTTACGTTGGCCTGAAACATGACAGCCGTGGTCTGCGGGAACACGGTGAAAACGCAGCATAATGCTTTGAATCCATGAACCATAAAATCTGAGTGAGAATTCTGCCTAGAGCAAACAGTCTTGGACATGAAATTTAATCAAAATTTCAATTGCACCCTAGGTGTAAAAATGGGTACCTTGAAAAAGTTGGGATAGTGACAATGACCAGATGCTGATCACTTCTTACACTAAAGATACTATCCAAGATTTAAGAAGTAGGAGACTACGCAGAAAAAAATAAAAGTAGGCAAAAAAAAAAAGAGAAAAGCTGCTGGAAACTGCTTATCCAATAATGGTGAGCCAATGGATTAAAATGGAGTCAAAAGGGACCTGAGCTTTCAATCCTAGCAAAATCTTTGTCAGAGGCAAAATGACAGGGAAAGCAATCACAAAGCAAAGACAAGAACAGTCAGGGGAGGGCTAGAAACACACAACAGAGAAAACAAAAGGGACGGATTGGAAGTAAAGGGCAAGGAGCCCAACAAGTCAGGGAGGGTATTAAAGTAGGAGGGTGGACAGACACTATCACTCTTTTTGATGTTGCCTCCCTATTTATCCTTATCTTTTTTAGAATGTCCCCCTTAAACCCTGGGGGTCATCAATGATCCCTCCTCTGCCCTTTGTCTGTCCATCCTCCTACTTTAATCCTCTCCCCTACTTGTTGGGCTCTTGCCCTTTACTTCCCAGAGCCCTCTATTACAGAGTTTGGCCAACCCTCTTATGAGTTTTTCGATCTACGGTGCCCATTGCGTACAAAGAGGTTTTATTCTGTAATAGAGTAAGCCCTCACCATTCAGTGCGTACAAATGAAAACGGGGCAAATTGAACAGTGGCATGCGCGCACGAAAGAGGTTGACTACCAGAAACGTGGGGTACCCTTGCGAATGCTTGACTACTCGACCACTTTGCTGATGGCGGCAGGTCGTTCAATTGGCCCCGCTTTTATATGCGAGCGCCCCTTGTGACTCTAGAAAAGAAACAAGAAAGCAAAATGTCATTTAGTTGGTTGAAAGAAGAGTAGAGACGAACTGACCTGTAACTCTTCATCTGTCAAGTTCTCTCCAAGCTCCTTGGCAACCCTCTTGAGGTTCTTGAAGGAAATCTTCCCCGTCTCGTCATCATCAAAGAGTTTGAAAGCTTTCAAAATCTCCTCCTTGGAATCCTTCTCACTCTACGATAGTTTAAAGGAGATTCAAGAAAGGATCCAACAAAATATGTGGGTTAATCAAGGAGGGTACTTGAAATATGAAGTATTATTATAATTCTTTACTTGTTTCATACATGAACTATGATGACCAAAAAATCTGTCAAATAAAGCATTTTCCTCATGACTCTGCTTGATATATGTTATGAACATTATGTTCTGATATGGGTCAGATCATCGGGTTGGGTCAACAAACTGCAGATTTTTAGTTCTAGTATATGTCACAAAGGATGACCCAACCCCATAGACTGACCCATATATGATCTAACAGATCGACATCACACATGCTATGCCTTAATCAATTTTTTTAAAGTACATGTTTTACACTGCAGCAAACAGTGGCATACTCCCTAGATGGTGTATCTCAAAAAAAAAAAAAAAAAAAAACAGCAAGAAAATAGCACATTGTCCCTTTATTGTGAGATGATGAGAATCATCAGTGTATTTGAAGCATCTCTGTCAAAGAAAATACATTTTTATGATTGTTGTGCACCATCCCCATGAAATATTGTCAAAATTAGTTATAATACAAGTATGAACATGATGATAAAGACACCAGATAACAAGGAAGAATAGAAATGTAAAGTGTAAATTGCAGATTAAGCATTATAGCAATTACAGGACATGTGCATGGACATGTTGACTGTTTGGCAGCACTCATAACTCTTCCTTTCTAAATGTTCACTCACCATCTTTGCTGTCATTAGATGGAGGAAGTCATTGAAGTCGATGGTCCCTGATCCCTCCTTGTCAATATCCTGAATCATCTTCTTGATCTCCTCCTTCTTAGGCTCAAAACCTAGAGCCCTCATAGCAACCTAGCAATGAGAGGCAGACAGAAAGATGTAATGTAAAACAAATTCCTGCATGTGAACATGGCTGGTATGCCCTGGCTATAAAAAACAAAATAACAACAACAACAACAACAACAACCCTCTAATAGCAAAATAATGCATTGTACATAGGAAGACAGAGAGATACAGAAAGTCCTTTTTATGCATGTTATCCTAAAGGCCCACAATCTTCAGAACTTTTGTAGCAACCTAAAAACAGCGAAATGAGGAAGATCTCTGAAACTGACTTCATCATGTGCCAAAACAAACAGACTGACAGACAAGCTATTCATTGTTGACACATAATACTACATTTTGCCCAAATAAGAAAAAATGACAGTGCTTACTAAGCACTGTTGAGCAAACAGTAGCCAAAAAGTTATATCGACAAAATTGTTTTGTTTGTACATATAGTTTGAAAGGCAGCATCTCCTACAATGATGTTTTCTTCTCACTCTCATATATGTCAGAGTAAAATTCAAAAGTCAGAGAGAAATAAATTTGAGTGAATGAATAACATCTTTAGCACACTCTCTGAGTAAGTGAATGTGCAGTGAGAAGTGGGTCATAGTATTACGATGTGAGCAATCTTACCTTGAGTTCCTTGGCATCAATAGTTCCCGTGCCCTCTGTGTCAAAAAGGTCAAAAGCCTCCTGTATTTCCTGCTTCTGTTCCTCAGTCAGCTCTGGCTTGGGGCCTGTCTTCTTCCGCTGGGCTCCACCCAAGGTGGTCTTGTTGTATCGACTTGTCTGTCAAGATAAAAGTCAACAACACAGTCTTTACATTGCAGTCATGCTTTTAAAAATATACCATATACCATATTAATATACCATATCAACCATACCTGAGCAACTTCCTTAAAATTTGCAATGTCCTCTTTCTTAAAACATCAAAAAGCAAAGAGCCCCTCTCTCAGTGCTGGGTCATGCAGAGCACATATATACTTGCAACACTTCATTTTGTTTGAACATGAAAATTCAATCAGAAACAAAACAAAACAAAATTAAATTGAGTCTCTGTCACTCTATCTTGCTTCTTACACCTTTCTAAGTACAAACTGGAAGTATATTGTATACAACACAGATATTGGTGTATCAAAGGGCCATCTCTTCAGTGTATGCATGCTATCTGAGAGTGATATACTTCTACTTGAACTCTTACTTCAATACTTACAGGATCCATCACTCTGATTATAGCACCAAGGGGACTAGCGAGTGTCCCATGCAGTGCAGGCAGGCTGTGCTTATTAAAGGCACATGGACACGGTGGTTTAGTCGAATGCATACGTGGGCGCACAGCGCAAGTTTCCTATAGAGACCTACGCTATCAACTCCTCTTTAGCGCTTACGCTTGGACCCATTTCCCCCCCGAGTCCGAAGAAGTCCGATCCACTGTAGTCAGTGGTCCGATCACAGTTCGGCTCATGACTTGGCTGAGGGGGATGACGGCTTTAGCAAACTTCTTTTGTGATGTCATAAAGAAGCACATATGCATGCACCCTGGCATTACAGACTGTGTGATGCGCAGAGAAGACTGCTTAGAAATTTGGAAGTCAACAGTTATCTAAAATTTGAATGATGCACAAAACCCAACTACTCAGTAGTTCTGTGTGTCAGCCACACTTAAGCCTTTTTGTTGCAGTCTTCTGTATTTGTTATCTATAAACACAAATCTAAAAGTACAAAAGCTGATGTAATAACATATAGAGTGTGTGGCAAGAATGTATATAGAACTGTTTGTAAGTGTTGATGAACTTTCTTCACAAAATATACATGATGGACACACATGCGGTGCATGGGTCTGCAAAGGTAGCCTAGTAATGTACTGGAATTTACGGTGAGCCCCGAAAAAAATTCAATTCAAAATCTAACCGTCAAAAAAATGTACTAAATGTTACCTTCCACTTTCAATACTTTATGGGAGTTTCTAAAATGATACTCTCTTCAACATACCACTGTATTTATACAACTCTTCATTTAAGGCATGCAAATGGGATTCCCTACCTTTAACAAACTACTCAAAAACAAAATGACTTGAAATAGACTAGTTGATCACCCAATTTTTTGAATCGTCGAACGATCTCGCTATCAATTTTTTTTTTTCCAAACATGTCTAGAACAATAAAAAGTGATAATGGATGCATGCAATGTACGCGCGATCAGCTAACCGGCCAACATGGAATCTCAATATCAATATCATTCCTGAAGAAGTACGCGTATACATGTATGTACCTAGAACCCACACACATCACAGTACCGATGCTTACACTCTGACGTTAAGACTTAACTGTTAGAGGCTGCGACTGCTGCGCTGAGCAGAACTTAGAATCTACACGAATTCACACTGCATCAGTGATAACACAGATTGAATCACAGTCATGTTAAAATGCGTAAACGCCTACATGTAGCCTGCGGCCCTGGAGCTACATCAAATTATTTATGCTTTCAGGGACTATCATAGGTGAATTATAGTTGTTTTTTGTGTATTCTAGCTGTACACGAATTTGATTTCCAGGGTATTGGTACAAGTGCAACAATACTCTGCAAGAGGGGTGCACTAACTTGGAAGAAGAAGAAGAAGAAGATTTTAAAAGGCTTCTATTGATGCACAAAGATGATCTCACGTAGATTTGAATATGTGGGACTATTATCTGCTGAGCGTTAGCTTTTTAACTAGATTACTACCGCAAACTGAAGTCGGGTTATGATGAAACTGACAAATATCATATCTAAATCATACAATAAATAATAATTACCATGTCACTCTCGGATCAGACGAACAGGTGTGGAAAAAGATGACGTTTTTTGGTCAGCAATATGTTTGCAAACAAGCGCTCAGTTTCCTTCGAAACGATTCTGCACTACCATACCGTCTCTCGGCACCCGATTGGCTGCTTCCATTTCGATTACGATACCACATTACCATGTTATCGATACTCCTCCGGAGAGAGTGCAGTTGACATTTTGGGTCACAGTCTGTGGTGCGGCCCTTTTTGTCAGATGATGGTGCAATTTCAATCCTGAATAGATACATTACAAGCTCTCTAGACAGTTTTCATTTCCGGGATTGAGCCGTAGGTTATTGGGATAACTCTGCAGGTAGATGTTGATCGGTGGATGGGAAGGCTTTTGCACCGGTGACTCTACTTTACGAAACCATGAGCACTAGTCCCAAATATTAAAGCTAGAGGTTGACACATCATTTTAGCATACTTCATAACTGTCTTCATTCAGACTAATATTACATCGACATGAATGTTTACCACCAATATAGGGCCTACAAATGACACGGCCAGCAGTCTTTCAGTCGTACGGTTTATCAATTGTGAACCAATTAAAACTACTTTACACTCGATCCTTTCATATTTTGGGGAGCTTTATAATTGCCTCGTGCCTCACGGATATCCATGGTTTTGACCCATCATCTTCCTCTTCCTTCTTCCTTTTCTCTGTCCTCACCGAGTCTCCTCCTCCTCCTCCTCCTCCTCCTCCTCCTGTCATTCTTTCGCCATGCTAACTTATACCTTTCCTCTTTGTTTCTGTTCCTTCGTTGCATTCCCTGTATCATTAGTAATGTGTGTTCAAAAGTTTAACCTACTGTGTTGGAAATAGAATATAAAAAGAAAACGAAACGGAACTAGAGGTCTTTTAAATCAATGCGTGTATGTTCATAGCACGATATGACTTTTATTAAAAGCATGTAAAGTTTACCATTTGCAGATGAAACAAAATTCCAGTATTAGTGCTTTAGAATAGTTATAAAATGTGAGTTAGGGATAGAAACAACCACTGTAAAACTTTGAATACGTGTAATCGATGTAATAAGTATTGTTAGATACACAAAATGTGAACAATAGTTCAAGTTCTAAATATGTTTCCAGACTAAACCGTCTAGTTATGGTATATTGAGAAAAATACTGATATCTCCTTATGTTTTAGGCTTCATTGCGAAAATGTTGTATGGTACGATGTTTTGTGATACAACAGACCTACACCAGGGCTGCCAACCTTGAGTTAGAGTTTGGCGTGAGACACTGCACGAGCGAGGGAGCGGACAACAGCGTAGCCAGGATTTCATGTTAGGGGGGGGGGGCGGTTAGTCTGCGAGGGAGCGAAGCAACCGAGCCCGAGCGAGCGGAGCGAGCGAGGGGGGGGGGGGAGGGTGTGGGAGGGAGGTGTCCCCCCTCCCACGGTAAGAACTTTTTGCATTTGGATGTTGTAAATGGTGCAATTTGATGCATGTTTTTGCGCGTTTATCGACGTGAAACAGTCCCACTTGTTTATGGTAGCAGTTTATTTTGATGTAGATTATTATTGAACAATTTGCCTATAAAATGGTATGATTTAGATACACGTCTTGTATTAATTCTTTTCACTGAATATAATGAACGCGACTGAACCCGAGCGAGCGGAGCGAGCGAGGGGGTAGGGGAGGGTGTGGGAGGGGGGTGTCCCCCTCCCACAGTAAGAACTTTTTGCATTTTGATGTTGCAAATGGTGCAATTTGATGCATGTTTTTGCGCGTTTTATCGACGTGAAACAGTCCCACTTGTTTAAGGTAGCAGTATATTTTAGTGTAGATTATTATTGAACAATTTGCCTATAAAATGGTATCATTCAAATACACTTCTTGTATTAATTCTTTTCACTGAATATTATGAACACGACTGAACCCGAGCGAGCGGAGCGAGCGAGGGGGAGGGGAGGGTGTGGGAGGGGGGTGTCCCCCCTCCCACGGTAAGAACTTTTTGCATTTTGATTTTGCAAATGGTGCAATTTGATGCATGTTTTTGCGTGTTTCATCGACGTGAAACAGTCCCACTTGTTTAAGGTAGCAGTATATTTTAGTGTAGATTATTATTGAACAATTTGCCTATAAAATGGTATAATTTAGATACACTTCTTGTATTAATTCTCCTCACTGAATATCATGAACGCGACTGAACCAGAGCGAGCGGAGCGAGCGAGGGGGTAGGGGAGGGTGTCCCCCCTCCCACGGCGAGAACTTTTTGCATTTTGATGTTGCAAATGGTGCAATTTGATGCATGTTTTTGCGTGTTTTAACGAGTTGAAACAGTCCCACTTGTTTAAGGTTGCAGTATATTTTAGTGTAGATTATTATTGAACAATTTGCCTATAAAATGGTATAATTTAGATACACTAGTCTTCTTGTATTAATTCTTACACTGAATATCATGAACGCTGTCTGTTCAGCAATCAAACAGAAAAAGCATGCACACGAGGGTGTAGATAGGGGCATATCCCCTCCCACACGAAGGTGATTTTGCGTTTTCAGACCTGAAATTCAGCGATCTGGTGCAAATTTTTGGTGCAATACTTTTTCATCGAAGTGTTAAAATCACGGAATTTAGCTCTTATTCCGAATGTGCACCATCTGTGCGTATGTATAAAGTCTAGTGAGGTATAGAGCTTAGGGGAAGGGGATTCCCCTTCCCGCTCGCGGAGCTTTTGCGTTTTTAGAATTGAAATAAAGCGATCTGGGTATAGCCACAGTCTACTTCTTTGCATGGCCGGGGGGGGGGGGGGGCGAGCAGGGAGAAGGCGTGGGCGAGTGTTATCTCCACCCTTCCCTTCCGATGGAGCTTTTATCTTTTTAAGGTTGAAATTGAGATATCTCGTATACGCATATTTGATGGAATCAACATTTGAGAAATCACAAAAAAAAACCTGATTTTTTTTGGGGGGGGGGGCTGAGGGAGGAAAGGGTCGATTAAAAGGGGAAATTCCCCTGAAGATACATGAGGGAACCTTCAGTTTTCGGAATATAAGTGATAAGTCTTGTGCACTCAGAATTATTCAGAATTTTTTGTAAATCTAAAAAGTGTACTTGGCTAGGGAAAGAGGCACAGAGGGGGAGGGTTTGGGAGGGGGATACCCCCTCCCAAGCACGAGAGATTTTGCATATTTTGAATTGAAATTCAACGATCTGGTTCACACTTTGAGTGAAATATTAAAAAAAATATCTTATTTGATGAAAGGTTGCAAAGGAGACCCGCTTCATGTGCATGCATATACAGTATACACGCATTTTTTTTCCGCCTCCCAAATCCCCGGTCCAAATCTTACGGGGGGGCGACCGCCCCCGTCGCCCCCCCCCCCCCCTGACTACGCCAGTGGGAGCGGAGCAACCTCCTGGCTAGCGCATGGCGGCCTGCTGTGCGGCCGTACGAACGTACGTACTAGTATGTACTAGTACGTACTAGTATGTACACAGTACGTCAAGCGATGTAAAGCACACGTCATTGCTATACATACTGTAATTTGCCATAAGTACAAGCTACGCTCACGCGGTATGGTAGAAACCAATCGTAATCCAATAGCTCGTCTTTGCGCGCGAACCGAAAACGATTATTATTGGTTAAGCTTTACACCCGCGCGGGAAAATCTCGAAACTTTGGGCTTGGGCATATCGATATTCGGAATATCAGAGAATTTAGAGATATATTTATTTTTTTTACATTCCATTTTGGGGGTTTAGCGTGAGATTTCGTTTATCAGAGTGAGACAGTCAAAATTGGTTGAATTGCGTGAGTCTCACGCTGATTGCGTGAGAGTTGGCAGCCCTGCCTACACATACGCATCAAATGTGATATCTTGATTTTTTTCCTGCATGTTCCCAAAGGTATAAACAGGACCGCGACCTTTAAGATGAAATGAACATGTTGTGGCCAGTTCCACAGTTTAGGCTTAAATCAGAAAGAACACACAAAAACAAATGATAACTTTCAATGATGTCTTGATTCTCCATAACGGAATCTCGGTGTGCATGCGTAAGTGAATCAATCATGGGAATATCGTTGTCCCTGTCACAAAATTTTAATCTTCATTTAGGACCTGCCATGTTTTCTCCTGTACATTTTTCTGATTGTATATATTCAATGCGAACAGCGAGACAGTAATCTAGAATACAGTGTATTTTGCGTCTGACCCATATTGTGTTCATAAAGGATCTCTATCTATATTGCAATATTGTTAACGTGCTTACAATACATTGAAGATTAATATACATGTACTGTTTTACCTCACCCTACAAAAATCTGCTCCTTGCCATGCACTCTATGATGATTATGTGTCGTGTATACGCATGATACAGAAATTAGTTTAGCAAATGAGAATATTCTCGTTAGTGTATACTTACGAGGTCATCAAGTTATTTCAGAACAGACGCTATAGATGGTTATATAGTTTGTATTGAGTTCGTTAAAAGAATGACGCCTCCCATTGACCTTTTTGTACTATATAACGACTAGTTGTCATGATAAAGCAGCTCAGTGAGTGACCTCTTGAAGCAATGACGTCATTACATAATTTGCCAATTTAATCTATGCTCGTGACTGATTGACCGATCGAGTGATGTCCATATTTAATATTTCATGGAAACTGTTTTTTTTTGTATGCATGCTATGTAAAATAGTTAAAATCGGAACCAATCCTTACCAGTCGGTCTTCAAGATTGTTGGATGTTTTAAAGTCATAACACGACTTTAATCATTATTATGGCTATGCCACATCATTAAAGTTTTCTCAAACCATCAAATTTGTGAAGTTTTTTTATCAAACACATACAACACCCTGGTCATGGTATTTAGATTACAACTCTGCAATTAACTGTTATTTCCTTAGATGCATTGAAGTTGTTTTTTATTTCATTTAAAAATACGAACATTTACCCCCCCCCCCCAAAAAAAAAAAAAAAATGCGTGCAGAACAATAATTTGTATACGTAATTGTGACCACTATTTTCTTTCTACAACACAAGAGACTCTCAATTCAATAAATATTTATTTCATGTCAGTTGACTAATCAATCAATTTCAGTGAAATCTCTAGCGGTCAGTTTGCTTGGTATTATACTCAGTGAATTTAATGAAGTTTCACCCCACTGAAAGTTTGCTTGAATCATCGAAAGTAGAATCAGAGGAACTGATTCACTAAAATCGGAATGTATGTGTTTTTTTAGTGAAACTCAATGAATTTAATGAATTTTTAAATCAAACTCAATGAATTTAATGAATTTAGAATCAAACTTAATGATTTAGTTCTATGCGGATCGTCACAGAATTCTCTAATCATTTTGTATATATCAATTGATTTCCACTTTGAAAACCGTACAGAACTTTATCTACCATTTATAGGCCTATAGCTTGATCCGTAGGATTTTTAGTTTGTTTTTGTTCCAAAACACTCACAAATTTTGTGCTCAGAACAAGTTGACACTTAAATTGAAGGAGCATGATAAAAATAGCCATCTTATAGGATTGTCGCCAATATCACAATTTTGGGAACACACTCATATAGCTTTACAAATATGTTGTCATCCTCTTTAAAATAGAATATAACGTGCCTTCAGTCAACGTTGACTGAAGGCGGCAATGCATGTGAATAAATTCTATGTCGTACGACATTAGAATTCACATGCATTAGGCTGTGTTCACATAGAAGTAACGGTATTCGCTATTCGCTATTCGCTATTCGCTATTCGGGCACCCAGTACACCATCACCCGCACCATCAACTCCCCATCCCATGCCAGTGGCGGATCCAGAGGGGGGCGCAACCGGCGCACGCCCCCCCTTTATTTTTCGTAAAAAAACAAAAGAAATAAAAAGAAAAACAATGAAATGAAACCCAGAAGTGGCACCAGAAATATTAGTCACGCCCCCCCCCCCTTACAGAATTCCTGGATCCGCCCCTGCATGCAGTGAGGATTTCTTCCTCCTACATCCCAGCAATCTTAATTAACAATTTCTACACTGCATCTGAATGTCAGTCTACACGCTTATTTTTGCTAAAGGGCAAATCCAGACCAAAATTGTCATCATTTCATACGCGAGAGGTGGTATACGCTGCAAGAAAATCGAACAAGCTCGATTCCCACTATGCTATACTATTCGCAGCTATTCGGGATTTTCGAATAGTGCCCTCTTATATGTGAACCGGTGTTAGGAAATCCTATCGTTCGATTCAAGCTATTTGCGTGCCCTCGAAAACGAGCACCGAATACCCGAATACACGTAGTATACTTCTATGTGAACGCAGCCTTATTCTTCATAAATTTGGCATAGCTGCAGCTGCTAAACGGGCATTTTACGTGACACAATAGGTTGATTTTACACGATACCTTTCAGGTAATAAATTGATGATATTGTAGGTCACACCACCGGCGCCACGTTTTCATAAGTTTGTGTGTGTGTGTGTGGGGGGGGGCACTTCCGGGTTTCATGAGCTAACAATCAAAACTTAAAAAAAAAAAAAAAAGGTATTCAGCGCAAAAACCCTTACCGCGCTCACACTTCAAGGTTTCTATATTTCTTTCTAATGTCATTTACGCACTTCCTGGGTAAAAAAAAAAAAAAAAAAAAAAAAGTGTGTGTGTGTGTGGGGGGGGGGGGGGCAAAGTGGTGACACCTTGTAATATGTGCTATACTATCGTATACTGTCGTACATGTATTCCTATCGATGTGACGGTGCAAAAAAAAAAAAGTGCCCCCCCCCCCCCCCCCGGTTCAGCCATCCCTGGGTCATATGCATCACTTTTACGATTTTGGTATATTTGTAAAAGCACGCTTGGATCATGGCGTACTAAGCCAACTACATCGAAAAATTAACTTTATGAAGTGGGGTCAACTCATATCCTTTATAGTCTTTAGATTTGTTTATAGTCCTGTCATGGAACCTGTTGCGCTCAAACTTAAACTTTGCCTTGGAAAATGGACACAGCCATGGCTAATAGATACATTGTACACACATTATATGATGAAGTATAGGCAAACAATCCTTCATTTTTTCCGGCTTGAGTAAAAATAAAATTCCCATGGTTTAGAGTAAAATTATCGACAACTGCTGAGTAATGTTTTCAGTAAAAACCGTGGCAATCAACAAACCAAACATCACGCATTTGGACTTTTACACTGACGTAATTTCTTGTCCCATAATGCATCACTCGTGAGGGCGTTCGCCATTTTGCGGTCGAGGGAAAAAAAAATTAAAGACACAAATTGGGACGACGCACAGACACAGGAGCGAGCGCAGCATACTCTTAGCATAGCTAGCATGTACGGGTTTACCACTGCGCTGGCGGCGGAGCGTGCGAGCGAAGCGCTATGAGATCGCGCAACGGAGGATCAGGAAAACTCAGCTGTTTGTTTATGGTAAAGTGTCGACAACTTCGGTGACAGAACGTAATTATGCCCTTTGAAATGGCGTAAGTTTGTCACTGTCATCACTGACATCACAGATGACACATTTTAGATGAGCCGAAGAAGTTCTCAACGCTGTCGAAAGGGGAGTTGAGAGAAGTTTCACCACCGCGATTGCTTCTCGACTTTCGTCAAGTTTCAAGAGACGTTTCATTGTTCGTGTAGACTTGTAGTGTACAGCGTAACGCTTGGAGATGGAATAGCATCGTACGTACGACCGTACACAAAACGTAGCGAAGCGCCGGTTGCTGGTTGATCACTGTTGAACCAGAGCAGACTTTACCAACAGCTCGAAACAATCAAAGCTGTTTTGATTGTATGATCACATACGCCGAAATTCTCTCATACTTCCAGCGTTGAGTGCCATAAAACGCAATGGGAAGCATAAATAAGAGTGACAGGGTGAGTATGGCTTCTGAGACCAACAAGCCACACGGCGGCATTGCCATTGTCATGAGTGAAGAAGCCAGTATTTTTTTTATAGCAGTAAGATTAAATGTAAGATTAAGAATATTGGAACACTGTAAACTTAGTCTAATGTTAGGCCTACCTAAGTTAACTGATGTAAAGTGACACCATATTGTACTAACACTGCTACACAGTGCTAGGTATACTATTACTAACTTAGTGCAGTGTCACCAGAGCAGAAGGATAATTGTCAGTCCGGGAAACCCGCTCATGAGGACCGCCCCCGCGTATGAGGACTGCCCCCGCCTCATGAGGACCCCGGGGTTCCTCATACTGACCCCGGGGGGAAGTCCTCACGAGGACCCCTATTCACTTCTTTTTCATCTCACATCTGACGTATAAATTGTCGCAACTTTGCACAGTGATTTTTTGTTACACACACATGTCCACTATCCATGATGAAAAGAAGAAAAAATCCTGTCTGTTTTTTTCTTCAAAAATTGAGTTTTAATCAACCGATGCAGAGCGCCCATCAAAACACGGGCGCCAACGTGTTCGCACAATGCCAGACTGCCGCACCTAGCGGCCTGATCCGTCTAAATATTTTCGGTGCTTTTTTCTGCGGCTCGCACATCTCCGCGCGCGAATCAGCCTCGTGAAGCTGAAGTGAAGTCTGACATCTTTCCACACAAATTCGCAACGAGAAAAATGAAATCAGTACTAACCTGATCTTGTACATATATTCCGAATTACTATTCCACACTGATAGAGTAGGTGGGTACTCCAGTTTGTTAGCAAACTAATCACTTTGTAGGTATGACGAGTTCACTTCCTTCGTCAATTCCGCGCTGTCCGCTACCTACCTACAAAGTGATTAGTTTGCTAACAAACTGGAGTACCCACCTACTCTATCAGTGTGGAATAGTAATTCGGAATATATGTACAAGATCAGGTTAGTACTATTTCATTTTTCTCGTTGCGAGTTTGTGTGAAAAGATGTCAGACTTCAGCTTCACGAGGCTGATTCGCGCGCGGAGATGTGCGAGCCGCAGAAAAAAGCACCGAAAATATTTAGACGGATCAGGCCACTAGGTGCGGCAGTCTGGCATTGTGCGAACACGGCGCCCGTGTTTTGATGGGCGCTCTGCATCGGTTGATTAAAACTCGATTTTTGAAGAAAAAAACAGACAGGATTTTTTCTTCTTTTCATCATGGATAGTGGACATCTGTGTGTAACAAAAAATCACTGTGCAAAGTTGCGACAGTTTATACGTCAAATAAAATCGCACCCCCATATGATCAGTGCATGAAGAAGCTCTCTACGTCGCAAACTGTGCGGACGTGAAAATAGCCCAGTACGCGTAGTAAACAACTCAGGCGACGCAAGCTAAAAATAGATTGACTTTACGCGTGCTACTGCGCCAGCTCAGATCATGTTTTTTTCCTTTGAACGTCCGCGCGTCTAAAATCTAAAGCTCCCTAATCTGGGGCGGAGGTCTCCTGTTTGAATCCCAGTAGAATCAAATTTTTCTCTGCTCATTTTTATTCAAAAATATTTTGGTTAAAGTGTTCAGTTGGAGTAATCTTCAGACATGAACATATTTTCCAGTGATATTAGAATGCTTACAAGAACTGCACTCATTAAATTGTAACAAATTGAGTTGAAATTGTAACAAATTCTAGTAATAATTGTAGGTACATGGTATGCTCTCGTGACAAAAACCAAATCATGCTTCTTGGTCATGCAATTATGACTCAGGGACCAACAAAGAGCAATTCAGGAAATAATACAAAGAATCAGAGGACAGACTTCCTTATGTCCCCCCACCCCACATTTTTTTCCATACAACTGTTCTACCCTACCCTTGCTAGCCTGCGCATGAAAGCACACACAGTCCCACACACATTGGCATGTTGTGGTGTATGAGTGGGGGTGGGGGCATGATAAAGTCAAGAAGATTCAGAAAATTTAATGAATGCAAGATAATGTGAAATACTAAATATTGTTTTTAATGCATTTTGGGATTACTCTGCTGGTGTCATGTGCACTCTCGCCTCTTTACTAACATACCCTGTGAAGTCCCCAAAATCTTAAAGGCCTTTTTTTTGTGTGTGTGTGTGTGCAATGTGTGGACTTGACAAGCTGTGTTCCTTGTGCAGCAAGTCATTTTGTGTTAAGAGTAATCTGCAATTGGGACAAAGTCTTTGTTTTTGTTTGTTTGTTTGTTTGTTTGTTGGTTTGTTTGTTTGGTTTTTGTTTTTTTTTGGGGGGGGGGAGTATTAGAACATCCAAGTGTGAATGTGACACGCTACTTTTAAATCTTGAATGCTTTCTTCTTTTTTCCTAAACAGCTTAAATTACACTACAATGTAAGTCATACTGTCAAACATATGACAAGTACACAACAGTGTAGGTATCTGAATGTGGACTTTGGTACTGTCATACTTATTTGTGTTTTGCATGCTCATGGCTATCTTCTTTATGCAAACACTTAGTGTGATCAATTGATATACACCCTAAAATGCATCTGAGGCCTGCTGATAAACTGGAGTATAAATGGTGGAAAATAAGGAAAGAGTTCAACTACATCAATATGGTAGTTTTGCAATGTCAGAAGAAAAGTGAGACAGTGGTTCAAAAGGCATCGCACTTATAAAAGTATTTCAACATTTTTTTTTTTTTTTGATCTGTAGCCAAAGAAAGTACAGAGTATGAATTAGTCGATTGTTTACAGACATGGTAATTAAAGATTCAAGAGAAAATGATAACTTTTGTTAAATGTGATTACACAAGAACTTTATTTTATTCTTTCTTTTTGGCCCTATTTTAAATCAGCAGTTGCATTATGGAGCTTATATAGTCTCTGTTCCTGGCACTTTAAATCTAATTGATGTGTATCATCTCATATATGTGGGATATAAAATGGGTCCTACTCTATTAAAAAGAAATGAAGGTTTTATAACAAAAAGGAATCTGATATTAAGATGCAGGATCATGGGCTTTTTATATTGGATATAATTAGAATTAAAGAGACAGGCTGTATCTGTCATAGGGCAAGTCCAAGATAACACGCGCGTTACGTATGGGACATTCAGAGACTTTTATGACCTGAAAAATAGTGTTAATGGCTTTTGATCATATTAAACTTTATCATGGTGATTGATATCTTGGAGAAGTATTATCATGCAAAAAATGGAGAAAAATGACCTTCACAATTATATTCTAGAAGAGAAAATATGTGCCGTTACGTATGGGACCAGAAAAATTTTGTTTTTTTGAACATTTTTTTCAACCTCAAAACTCTCTGAAAGTATTTCATTCTACAACTTGTAACTCACTGTGATGAAAGTCACAACACTCAAGATTATCACAGGTAAGTTTCGTATCATTAGGCAAAAAGCTCTAATTACAGGTTCTAATTAAAGACAGACATGACGTGTTTCGTATGGGACAGTTACGTATGGGACAGTTTGTCCCCCATTCATTTAGTGTGTGAAGAACCATGTTTATGGGTATTTTGCATAATTATTGAAGTAAAATCAGTTGAAACTACTCAAATACTGATCCAGATTGTCAAGGAAACAATATTCCCCAAATATTCACCATCCTAATCATATTCAATCATATTTTTATATTTTTATGACCAATCTGAGTATGCATGCCCTTTGTCCCCCATTCGTTTAGTGTGTGGAGAGACATGTTTATGGGTATTTTGCAAAATAATTTTTGCATAAATATTGAAATGGAATCAGTTGAAATTACTCAAATACTGATCCAGATTGACAAGGGAACAATGTTCCCCAAATATTTACCATCATAATCATATTCAATCATATTCTATATTTTTATGACCAACCTGAGTATGTATGCCCTATTTTTATCAGGATAGTTACTACTGAAAAATTGAATAGTTTAAAGTGTTTACTTCCATTGATGAAGGGCAGTTTGCCATTTTGTTTCAATAAAAACAACTTGACACAAGAAATATTAATTTTTATAAATAAGCAATACCTGCTGCGTGGAACCCCAGTGATCGAGTAGATATATGATGTCTGTCTAGCAGTCAGGTCATTGATTCGAGCCACACCTCAGTATGTATACCCATGAATTTTGTCGTGGCTATTATTGAAACCTGAATAAGGACAATTTGTGTATCACTTGCAATTAAAAAAAAAATCATTTTACTTAATTTTTTTTATATATTTATATCACAACCATTCCAAATTGGATCTCCATCACTAAACTTTGAATTCCTCAAGTCTTAGGATTGTATGCTTTTAGTAATTCATATAATTGGTTTCCAATCATTTCACTAAATGTTGAAAACTGAATCCCCATTTCTACAAAAAAAAAACTATACCATCCCTTTAATGCTGATTTTTCATTGTGTATTTTGCCATTTTCCCCTCCCCCTTTCTGAAAATTGTTCAGTCAAGTACATGTATTGTTTAAAGTGTCTATAACTCAAAAGTAGCTACAATGTTGGGATGCTTTCTTCAGGATGATTCACCATTTGTGTACTGAGAGACCTTCCCAGCTAGCTACATGCATTCACATGCATTATGTATGAGGATGTCCCATACGTAACGCATTTGTCCCATACGTAACATTATTTCAATGCCTAATAAAAAATATTCCTTTTACTGTTTTTTTCTTTTTTCTATGGTATTTAATTTCTCTAAACGATAAATTAGAACTTTCCAAAAGGGCATTAATATAACCTTAGCAATTTCAGAAAAAACCTAAAAAAATGACCTCAATTTGTTACGTATGGGACATCTCATGATAGGACACGAGCCAATTTGCATAAGGGCAATTCCATGGGAATGTGGACATGGCACAAAAATTTCAACTTTATCATATTGCAAAAGAATTACTCATTATGTATTACCCATATATTGAAGTTAAAGAAACTCAAAGAATTATATCAATCGGTCAAATATTTCCCGAGAAACAGCTACAAATGTTGAAGACAATTTTTCAGTCATCCAAATTGCTAAAATGCATGCTTAACTTGATATAATTTTTTTTAATAGAAAAATTCTGCTAGCACTTCAATTAATTTATTTTAAAGAAGCAAATTGGTTCTACTTCAGTCTCCCATGAGGAAATTTTTATGCCACCTTCAAAAAATTCTAATCACCACATGAAAGTTCAGCCCTTGAGCCATGTAACGCGAGTTACCGAAACAAGAAATATTTTTCATTCTGAAGGAAGCAGTGGAGGTAATTTGTTGGGAATCATAATTTTCTAAATTCATCACACCCTGATACTGTACACAGGATGTTGACTTCAATAAACACTGTTATCACATTAAAAAATGTCAATGAAAAGTGTAACGCGAGTTACCATGTAACGCGAGTTACCGGCATGTAACGCGAGTTACCAACTATAAACACAAGTTTCCCCCAACATAAGCAAATTTTAGCACTTAATTAAGCTAGATTGTGGTGAAAACAATCAAATGCAGTGCTATACACACTATACTGGACTGAAACAAAGGAGGGCAACATAATAAACTGTGATTAGCATCAAGGTCACTGATCACATGCCACATTGAAGAGTCTAGCCTGGCTTTCACTGCATACTGTACATGTATCCAGCAGTGAATGAGACCATTAGATTTATCTTTTGAATTTCCTGCATCAGTATTACAGAATTTTTATTACAGAATGCTATAAAGCACAGCAAGTGTTGGTTCTAATCCTTGTTCGGTGGTCTACTGAAGATGACACCTGTCCGGAGATCAGGAGGTTGTGGGTTCGAATCCTGCTCAAGTATGTATGCCCATGATTTTTTATCATGGCTACTAATAAAACACTGATCAATTCAGTGAGCTTATTAACGTTGATGTAGGGCAATTTGTCAATCAGTTGCAATGAAAACATCTCAACGGAAGAATTTCATGAATTTGAATAATTACGCAGTTCCCACTGCATGTTATAAGGATTAGAACCAGCACTTGCTGTCGGGCGAAAGCATGGTGGTCTAGTGGAGATGACACCTGTCCGGTGATCAGGAGGTCGTAAGTTTGAATACTGCTTGAGTATGTACGCCCATGACTTTTTTATCATGGCTACTGCTAAAACACTGATCAATTCAGTGCTTATTTACGTCGATGTAGGGTAATAAGCCAGTTCGTATACACTGTAGCTCATGTACACATTGGTACAAATGACCTTTCTTTTTTCTCAGTTGGTTCGGCACTTCACTTGTTTTCAAAGCAGCATAATGCATAAGCTTGCATGACATAACAATTTATGGAACTTCTGTTCAAAAAAAGAATGAACTTGCATTTAGATCAGGGGATCAGAATACTCACATCAGTTTATAATTTAGCAGGCATCCATTTCATTGTTTTGTATTGAATGCAGTGACAGCTTATTTCCGTTTATATTGCAAAATACCATTCTTGCTGTCAGGTGGATGTGCTGGCAAGCATCATTTAGATAAGGATCGCATGAATAATCATCGCATCACAGATGCTTAATGTCAGTGAATTTACAAACCAAAATGCCTGTTCGTACAAATGATCTTTTTTTGTTCATGCACAAAGTGGAATTACGAACTGGTCTTTTTGTCAATCAGTTGCAAAGAAATGTACTAGTTTTCACTCCTCACAAAGATAGGATTTGAATTTTTGAAAGATTGTAAGCTGTTTCGTAAACTTGTATATAGGGTTTGATACTTTTATGTTTTGTTTTAAAAAGACTTTCAACATTTTTCATCTTTACACTCTGAAACTTACAATGTAATAATACACCTATATCATCTAGTATATAAGTTCAAACATATTCAAGGTCTCTATGAGGAGTGAAGCTCTTATTAGTCTTAAACACACTCTTCTATTGGGTTTATTAGTAAAATATTTGTTTAACATTTATTCGTTTTACTATCTACACAAATAAGCATCTCTCAGATTATTCAACACAAGATTCAGTGCCATCAGAACAATTGTATGTCATCAATTTGTGTCACCCTGTGTTACTGGACATAATGTAACACGAGTTACCGTAACGCGAGTTACCGAAATAAAGGCTCCCTACATTTTTCCAGGTCATTGTTACTCAACTTTGATATTGTTAATTTATGAGTCCTAACCCACTGTCAATTCAAGGTAGGAAAACTTTTATTAAGATTGTCTAGTATGAGGAGACTTTCCAAAAAGAGGTCTTCATAGAATTGACCATGTCCTTTTTGTGTAACGCGAGTTACCGAAATTAAATGATTCAAGAATCCCAACATGTTTGTCCTTTATTTTTCTTTTTGGATTCATTTAGTTGGTGTATGTCTACTTAACCCATGATGAAAAAAGTAACTTGTAGATCCTACCAATTACAAAGATATTGGCACATTATCCCAAAAATGTACCCATTATTTGTAACGCGAGTTACCGTGGAATTGCCCATAATCATTTGCATAATCCCTAAATTGTCATACCAAGTTAAACTATTTGATGAACTTCTTATGTCCACATATTAATCAAATATCATTTGCTTTCCTTTGAATTAATATGAATTTTTATAAATGTCCCATACGTAACGCTGTGTTTCACATTTATGCAAATGAAGCCCTTGAAATTTGCATAAATTTACGTAATATAATTTTTTCCTCCATGGAAATCAAAACTTCAACTCATAAGCTTCAAAATGATACCAAACATGTCAATATTGAGCAAAGATGAAATTTTGCCTTCTGAGGGGACCTTATCTTGGACTTGCCCCATAGTACACACAATTATCCCTCAGTCGTAAATAGGCTGAGTAAACACATGTTCCTGTATCTCCGAACAAAGTCCAGTGTCAGATGTGTGCGTACATACCAACAACAGGATTGTGTCTGAGCTCCATCCTAACAACTCGGTCTCTCATGTTTCTATGCACTTTGATATTAAAGGACAAGTTCACCTTCATAAACATAAGGATTGAGAGAATGCAACAATATTAGTAGAACACATCAGTGAAAGTTTGAGGAAAATTGGACAATCGATGCAAAAGTTATGAATTTTTAAAATTTTTGTGTTGGAACCACTGGATGAGGAGACTACTACAGCTTGTGAGTCATATGCGTACAACAGTATAAAGAAAATATAAAGAAAATTTAACATATTTTCACTTTTTTCACATAATAAAAAAGCACTTGACTTGGCTCTTTCTAAAGGCAGGGGGAATAATGTTACCCATAACATTTGTCGGTAACGAGTCGGGGGAATGTGAACTTTTTTCATAAGATGAAATTTTGTGAAATTCTCTTTATATTTTCCTTATATTGTTGTACGCATGTGACATCTAAGTTATTCACACACTGCAGTAGTCTTCTCATCCAGCGGTTACTGCACAAAAACTTCAAAAATTCATAACTTTTGAACGGATTGTCCGATTTTCCTCAAACTTTCAATGATGTGTTCTACTAATATTGCTACATTCTCTCAATCCTTATGTTTATGAAGGTGAACTTGTCCTTTAACCCATTGAAGACGAGTCCCAAGTATACTCAGGCAGGTGTCTCAGGAAAATGTGTGTTGTAGCAGTATCAGCTAGTCCTCTGTGGGTTAAAGAAAAAGTAACAAAATCTTAGAATTTGGCATTGCATCAAAATGAATCGAAAATATTTCAGTGTAATTTTGAGTAAAATTGTAAATAAGCCACCAATATACATGTATGACCTCGTACTATATCTTGCAGTTTTGTCATGGCAGTATTTGTAAAGTATGTATAGGGAGATTTGTATATCAACAGTGTGGAGTTCAGCAGGCACGTTCAGATATTCAACTAAGAGGGGGATTAATGTGAATCACATCTTTAGGCTTTGTGGGAATCCATTTTTATTTCAAGTCTTTCTTTTTTAACAGACGCTTTCCTCTCAACCCTGCAAGAGAAAGAATTATGAGGGATGTAATTTGCTTATCCTCGAGCACAAGGGAAATGTGTTCAATAAAGTCAACAAAATCACCACAAAATCAATATAAAAACAAGAGCATTCTGGCAGGATTTTTGTTTTTGTGTTTGAGCAGAGCAGCCTGCTGTTATTTCATTAAACGTGATATTTTGTTTGATCTTCAGCCAAAGTAATAAAGCGTGGTCCTGAATTTTTTTCCCCATTTGAGATAGCGGGTACTTGATAAACCCATTTTGAACCAAAGCATGACATTCTTGCTTTCAAGAGAATTAGTGACACATTTTGTTTTTTTTTTTCTTTCCAGTATTACGTTTTTCAATCTGCTGGATATGGCAGCAATGCTGAAATCTCATCCTAATCCCTCACCAAGGATATATGAATGCAATTTTGGAATCTTGAATTTACAATATGGTATCACATCTTGATTGATTGGGCTATAGTAGACTGGCTCGTAAACATGCTTCAGTGTATCTGTTACAGAATTATTTGAGCAAAAATTCTTATTGCAGAATTAGAACCTATTTGTCAGTGTGTGAGGACTACTGTATACACCAGTACTGAAGTGTGCTTATTCATCAATGATCAATACCCCATGCATGTCATTCTATACAGATGCAAGGCTAACTTTGGTACATAATCGTTTGTCTCTTTTCTGCCGCTCACTCAATTTTCACTAAAATTTCTTAAAGAAATTGAGAGAACCACATGAGAAAACATCCCCACTTTGGTGATGGTAAACAGTATTTTATGTTTTAATACTGAGTAGCTGTTGAATTGCAAAATTTATGAAAGTAAAACCATCTGTAGATATACAGTCTATTAAACCTGTCTATAAAGCTGCCACCCAAGGGAGATGAAAAAAGTGGCCGTTATAGACAGGTGGCCGCTATAGACAGGTTATCTGACTTTTGTGTGCATTGCATACATGTACGATGATATAGTATGTAAGCACATGGGTGTTTCATGCTTCAAACAATGCCGGTGTTTATCAATTTGTTGCACACTAGCATGTGTACAGTCATGAAGAAAATTCTACACTAGTGCATTATTGCGACTACAATGGTGTATGAGTGATGAATGCAGCAGTGGCGATCACTGGACTTTGCCTATGAATGACTGGTGCGACGACAAATATGGCCGCATATGGTAGGTGGTCACTAATAGACAGATAGCCGCTAAGGCAGATTTGACTGTAATGGGTATACAATAGTTGAATTGTCTGGTGGGAAATTAAGCAACAACAAAAGCAAAAAACAAAAACAAACAAACAAACAAACAAAAACAAATCCTGTGACTGTTGATTGTGAATACACAAATAAGGCATCCTCCAGCCACCTTCCCAACCTGTCACACTTTTTAACTTGGAATGTAACATGTATTGCCACAGTAATCAACAATGACTAGACAATTTTAATGCATGTGATGTGTATGACTCATGATGTCAAGCTAACAAGTTTATGTCACTTCAAGATTCCCACAATGACCCTCAATATCCTTTGTAAACGAGGGTTTTGACCTCTAATTTTTAGCTAGACTGCGAGAGTTACATTGTAATCTAACAGAAATAATTTGAAGATATTCAACAGTGCACTGCTGAATGAAACTTCTTTCATGACAACAACAAGAAAAAAAGGTATGTTATGTGTGTCAGCCAAAGTAATAGACCAACATGGCTTCCCTTTACAGATAGACATGTCTGCAATGAAACAAGTGACAGATTTTAAAAGTCAGTAACTGTAAAACCACCATACAGCTGTTCTTACAGTAAGCTGTCATACTCGGCAGTTGCCAACCAACATGCACTGAAGATATGTTTCTCCATCAGTTGTAGAAGTTAAAGGCCACTTTCCTGCCATTTGTTTTTTTCTGTTGAGAGAGAAAATGAAATAATGTTGAAAGCATTCAATGGCTAAAGTGTACCAATACACTTTATTTTTGTTACAATTTGTAGAATATAGTTTATATGCGACATGCGGTCGGCAAAATATTAGAATTTTTGTCACTGATTTTTATTTGTTGGGGTTTATATGTAAATTCTAAAGAGTAAACAAAAGTAAAAATGATTTGCAATAGATTTGAAATAGATTTATAGACTCATCAATCACCCAATTCTTTCAATTGAATGATTGCGCTATTGATATTTTTTTTTCAAAATACATCTTGAACGATAGTGATATGCAATCCGTGCGCATGATCAGCTTACCGATCAACATGAAATCTCGATATCATCTGTAAAAATGTGCATGTATAGCTAGAAGGCGCACACCTCAGTACCAGTGCCTATGGAGCAGAATTTAAAAGCGTAGAGCACAAGTGCCAAAATGTTATAAAGATATGATATTATTTATTGAAATATGTATGCTTTCAGGTGCTATCACAGGTGAATTATGTCTGTTTTTGTGTATTCTAATTGTACATGAATTTGATTTCAAGGGTATTGGTACAATTTGATTTCAAGGGTATTGGTACACTTTAAGTACGTAACTTAATCTATCAGAGGTCACATCATTTCAAATGTAATTTTCTAGATGAGAATATTTGTACAGTACAGGTATTTGATATCTCCAAACATATCTGTGTGTTCATATGTCTTGTTTTTGTGATGAGAATGTGCAAAACTTGAGAAAATTTCCATATTAGTCATAAAGCTATCCATGCTTACAGCACTTGTCGCTGAATGATATCAACTCTGACTGTGTGTGAGTTTTGCCTATTCATGCTTGTTGGAGTGTAAATGGATACAGTATGCTTCTACAAGCATATAGGGGTATTTAACAGGCATTGAATGTATACAAAACTTGCTCTTTTTAGATAGTTCGTTGTTGCATACTGAGGGGCACATCACACAGCCCATTGCCCATTCTGTGACTGAGTAATTGTAATGAATGCCACAATTTGCCCCTTCTCATTGTTGTCCTGGCAATGTATAGCCTTCAATAGGATATTTCATTTTTCTTACCCTCTTCTCGATTGACCTACTTTATGAAGACGATCCTTTCAAGTTATTCTCCAAGTGTAGTTGGCCTCATCTAGATACTTCCTTTCAATTCAATGGATTTGCAGATCAATGCAGTGCCAGTAGCAATTGCACATTGGGTATTGTGCAGACAAAAGTTCCATACACACTCAGATTCAAAGACATGTACATGTATGTACAAGCTTTGTTTAGCGGTACGCAGAAGATGATAGGTGGATATGAATTAATATACAAATGATGCACAGGATAGAGTGTGTTAGTGAAGGTGCGGCGCGCTCGAGAGTATTGACAATGGTGCGACATGCACGAGGCGCAGCCGAGTGCATGTTTGCAACCGTTGTCAATACTCGAGAGTGAGCCGCACCTTCACTAACGCCACGAAATAATCCTGTGCATCATTTGTTTTATAAAATGGGTCGAAAACTAACAGCATTATTCACGTACCTTTGTGGGTCAATACCAGTCAGCTACATGTAGCACTCGCTCAAAAGTCAAGATGTCCGAAGATGTTCGTCCCAAACATTTACGCACGTCGCACTCGGAAATCCCGCACATAAGTACTGTACGTACGTATAAGAGTATACGTACGCCACGTACTGTTATGCACAAGAAAGGCCGCCGCCTGTTGTGGCAGCCCGCGGCCCGAACTAGAAGTTGTTTACAGGATTGACAGCGCGTATAGTACAGTGTAGCGCGTGACGCACTTGTAACAACTGATTGAGTGCGCACTGCTAGTGTAAACATTGTGACGTACGTCAGGCCAGGGAGGTGGAAGAGAGACTCTTCTTAGTGCATACCTGAAGAAAATAATGCACTCACACGTGACTCATTTCAGCGCTTCCAATTGGCTACATTCTTGAACCCATTTTATAATGTCAATTGGCAACTTAAAAATGTGGAAACGGGTACACCATAGGTATGTGCTGGGTTTTTGCCCAATATTTTAGGGACCTAAAGGTTTATTTTGAAACAGACCATATCCCACACATGAGTAATGAACATCAATCTAATAATCAGCACAGTGCAGTAAATTTCATGGCTTTTTGTTTGGATGAACACCCCCCCCCCCCCCCCATAGAATATCACATTTTATCATTATATCACTCAGTCATATGTGTAGGAAGAAAATGATTGATCACTCTTATTGAAATTGATGACATTTATGCTTAATCTCTACCTACTTTTACTACAGTATACAGAAATTTATCACACTCATGCATATTTGCACATTGTTACCGTATTCCATAAACAGCTTGTGAGCACCATAAATCTCACGTCATATTTAATGTGCAAAGGAATTGTTCTTATGGCAAAATTTGTTTTGAAAAGAGCTATTTGTGATTGTGTACCGGGATTGATCAAGTTTACTAGTACACTTTAAATTCAGATGACATCTTGAGGCATTGGAAACAATAGAAAAGTTGCTGATTGCATTTTTGAGCATTTGCGGGAAAATATGAATTTATTAGACTACATTTTATGACAAACTAGAGAAGCACTCTAAGAGCGCAGACCTCCTCCAAGCATGCAAATCATTTACACCACTGATCTTGTTCTTCCGTAGAGATATCAGTGATTTCCACCCATACGTACTGCATTGTGTGCTGAAACTTGCCAGATTGCCCAATATAGAAGCCTTTGTTACGTCATAAACCCTCAGCTGCACGGCGCGTTTCACCCCAGCAGAAACTAGAGCACGCACTTTAGTGCGCGCAGGCAAACCTCAAATGCGCACAGCCTGAATTCCCAAGTTCATTGACCCTACCTGCCAAAATGTCAAAAATCCTTCATAAATTCCCCCAAAATTCTCGGATCACTGCCAAAAGTTAATCGTTTGGTACATGTACTTGTGTCATTTTCAACCTTTCCTGCAAGTTTCATTCCAATCCGTTCACTACTTTTTGAGTTATTTTGCGCACAGACAAACTACCTAACTAACGAACTAACTAATGAATAAACCAACGGTAACGAAAACATAACCTCCTCCCTTGGCAGAGGTAAAGATTGTGCAAATATAATTTGGATTAGTGATGTAGGAAAAAGTGAAGTACATGTAAGATTTGCTGACAAAAGCTCTTTCCTAAAAAGACTTTTATGCTGACGTGTTTTACGAGTTGTCACCAGCTGGCACAGCAGAAGCTTGTGAGAAAGTAGTTCCTACATTTTAACAATTAGGTTTCAGTAAATATGATGTAAGTGCATCTTCTACCTTCTTTTTTTTTCTGTGAAAAAGAAGAAAACAGTGGTCTAATAAAAAACAGCAAACACACACATAAAATGCATAATGCTAGTCACGCAGAGAAAATTATGGAATTCATGCGAGAAATGCGATGTCAAAATGGGGGGAAAGGGGCTGTTGAAGTAGTACTTTGACCAAAATATGTGTAGAAGCCTGTTGAGAATGGAGAAACATTACATTTTTGTTTAGGAGCCCCAACTCCCTCCCTAATTCATTGCCAAATTAAGTGATGGGGTTCAGGAAATCATGTCTTGACAGTCTTGTGGTAAGTGAGGTTAGTAGGCAAGCATTTCTTGTTATGGCAACAAACTGATTTGCAGGATAGGTTTGATTATATCCTTAGTACAACCTGTCACAACTCTTGACACCTTATTATTGACAGTGGCTAAAAGTATTTAAAGACAAGAACTATTGTCTGTAGTCAATAATATGATATTCCTGTTATTACAGAATCGCTTAATTTTTGTGAGAGAGAATTTTGTCCTCAAAGTAAATGTTTTGAATAAGGTGAATGACAGTCAAACTGACAACTGCATGTAGGTTGTATACTTAATAGCCCTTTGGAGATTAGATCGGAAGAATAAGCTTTGTGGCGTAGCATCATTCAAGGACCTGGCATACCAACGGCAGTTATGAATAATAATGATGATGATGACTACAATGTACAGGTACAGTGAGGATTATCATTAATAAGCAGTAGTAGTGGTAATTTGTATTTGTTATGATTATACAATTGCTGTATTGACACAGCAAGACTGTCTGACAGTTTTTCTACTTTGCGTGACAAGGTCAGTCCTTTTTTTTTTCTGGTTAGATGTGTATAAAACCTATAGTGGTATTGCAAAGAACATTCATTAATATATGGATAAATGTTTTTACATGGTTAAAAAAAAATCTTTCATAATTCATTATAGTAATAACAGTTGAAGGACATACAACATGAAATGCTACAGATTTGTGTATTTCAAGTATACAATCAGTTTAACAGAGTGTGGTTGGAAATGACAAATTCAAGCATTGTCAAGTTTTCCCAAAATCCCCTTAAAAACCACATGAATCCTCCACATGGCTACAGGTTAGTCCAAGAGGTGAAAAGTGCTGAAATTACACAGCAAAACATGACAATCCCCTTGATTTTCCACAATTCTCAACAATTCACTTGCATCATCAGTTTTGCTGCAATTTCAGCAAAACTTGGTGAGTGCATCTAGGAGGGTACTATACTTCTGGAGTACTGATATCAGCAGAACAAGTTTTGCTGTAATTACAGCAAATCTCTTGGACCATCACACATGCTCAGGAAACATGATGTATGTGCAGGTCATGCAGACCAAATTTTGCTGTAATTTCAGCAAAATTATATAGGCCTTTGGAAAGATGCTGGAGTGCATATTGTAGGACCTAATCATGTTTATGATTTTTTTTTTTATGCATATGTCATGGTTTGTTGAAATTGACAATATTAGTATGTAAATTGTCAACTAAATGCGATGACTTTGTCTCATATGATGGATTTCAAACATGTTTAGGCTTTCATTCTCCATGATATAGCTGACAGAAGTAAGACAAGTCACTCATCAACTCATTTTTTTTTTCTTTCATTCTATTTCCTCTTTACACCACAAAGCATAGCTCAGTACATGTACATCTATCAACAGATACCAAATAATTATAAATGATATAGTGAGATTTGTGTTTATCGTTGAAATACATTTCTTTATTTCCATATTTTTTTTTTTTGGGGGGGGGGTGTTACAGTTTGGTACTTGATATGTAGCGTTTGTAATACGCATGGGAATTCATACAAGAAAAAGAAAAATGCTTTATCAGAAAAGAAGAATACTGACAGCTTTGTTAAATCTAGGCAATATACATATGTACATTTACAGGCAGAACTCATGCCAAATACTAGGATGCTGCATGTGCTTTCTCATCATTTCAAAAACACTACAATCATTATGGCATCTTGGATATGAATTGCTCAGATGATACAAACTTAGGATAAATAAAAGACATATACAATTTCATTCAAAATGATTTTGTCATATTGTTTACTTTTAAATAGCTTCATTGACTAACAGTCAGGCCTTATGAATAATAATTGTAAAAATTTTATAAAACTGCTCCCATTGATTGATTGAACACATAAAACAAGACAAAAAATGACCTCACAAAAGTTTCCTTCTCAGAAAGGTGGTAAGTCTTTCTAAATAGAGATAAATAGCTGTTTTTATACTTTCACATGATTATGAGGCTTATTCAACAAACTTATAGAAAAAACAGTAAAACACAAAAGGGACCCACTCAAAAATAAATCAAAATGGAAGAAAATGGATACATTTCTTTTTTCTTTCAACAATATTTGATGAGCTTTGCAAATGGTTTGTTTGCTCTTTCTCATATTTTAAGTGTTTGTATTCATTTTATTCATTTATTTATCTATTTTTGCATGTAAAATTTCATGAAATTATTAAGTCCCCAACATCAGGGACGATTGAAGGCGTGGAGGTGCCAATGACCCTGTAGAAATATTATTTTACTCACCTTTAAAACACCTGTAAGTTCACACATCTACACCACATAGCGGTCACATGTGTCAAATTTCAACCTTAATATTCAAGACTCAGGGAGGTTTCCACAGTATTTTTGCGTGATTTCCATTGAAAATATCATGTTGTTACCATTGGCATCACATTGTTCAACAATGACCAAAGATTGAGTTTGCACATCTGTGTAGCATGGCAGTCACATGTGCCAAATTTCAATCTAAATGCTCAAAGACTGAAGGAGTAAGCTGAATCCACAATATTTTGTATGCTTTATAGGGGAAAAAATTGTTACCATAGTAATGCATAGTTCAACAATGACAAAAGATTAAATTTGCACATTTTGTACTACAGCAGTCACATGTGCCAAATTTCAGCTAAATGCTCTAAGACTAGGGAAGTTAACTGTTTCCACAGTATTTTCGTAGGACTTTTATTCAAGATATGCTGTTACCGTGGCAATTCATCGTTCAACAATGGCAAAAAATTAAGTTTGCACATCCACATTTTGTACATACCATAGTGGTCACATGGGCCAAATTTCAAGCTAAATGCTAAAAGATTGAGGGAGTTGGCTGAATCCACAGTATTTTTGTATGCTTTTTAATGAAAAGATATTAGCATGGCAACGCATAGCTCAACAATGATGAAAGATTAAGTTTACATATCTACGTACTATAGTGGTCACATATGCAAAATTTCAAGCCAAGTGCTCAAAGACTGAGGAAGTTGACTGAATCCACAGTAATTTTGGATGATTTTCATTCAAAATATGCTGTTACCATGGCAATGCATCATTCAACAATAACCAAAGATAAAGTTTTCACATCATAGCAGTCACATGGGCTAAATTTCAAGCTAAATGCTCAAAGATTTAGGGAATTAGCTAAAAAGCATATAAAGGTATGCTTTTTAGTGAAAAAATGCTGTTACCAAGGCAACATATTGATAAACGTCTAGATAGAAGATGTGTTCTGCACTTCTACACAGTAGTCGTCACATATGTGCCAAAATTCAAATCAAGTACTCCAAAAACACAGGGAGTTAGATTAATCCACTTTTTTTGTATGATTGGTACAAAAAACTGCTGTTGCCATGGCAACATATTTGTTCACACATACATAAATGGCATCTTGCACAACTACACCGTACATTGACGGCATCTTATATCCCAAATTTGAACTGAATTGCTGTA
Organism: Diadema antillarum; assembly: GCF_040938485.1. NCBI lineage: Eukaryota > Metazoa > Echinodermata > Echinoidea > Diadematoida > Diadematidae > Diadema > Diadema antillarum. The sequence continues at coordinate 639,495 of NW_027271986.1, read as the reverse complement.
AAACTGATAAAGTAGTTTGATCAACCACAATGTATAAGATTTTGTCAAAATTTGCTGTTGCCATGGCAATGCATTATGCAACACTAACAAAAAGCGTTTGCACATCTTCCTTTGAAAGTGGTCATACATGCCAAATTTGGGGTCAATTACTCAAAAAATGAAAGAGTAGTTCCATCCACAACATTCTGTAATTTTTTTTTTTTTATTTGCTGTTGTCATGGCAATGCACCAGGCGATACCAATGAAGAAAGTGTCTTGCACATCTTCTTTTGATAGGAGTTACACATGCCACTTTTGAGGTTAATTGCTCAAAAAATGAGAGTAGTTCAATCAATAATTTTTAATGAAAATTTGCCGTTGCCATGGCAACGCATTATGCGATACTAACAAAAACGGTGTCTTGTACATCTACCTTTGTATCTCCATGGTTCAAAATAGTCTAGGACCCTGTTTAATCAAAAGATATAATTGATTTTAAATTGCTGCCACAGACTTCTATGATAGAAGTCAATTTTGTAATCAATTCTAACTCTTCATAATACGAGACCAAGTACAGTGTAATAGGATTTAGGGCATGGCGTTAGAAATCGCTGTTTCATGTTCACAAAAAGTTTTATGTCTGGTTTCGATGACACTTGTGCAGGCTGGTAATTTTCATCTTTATTTCCTTTTTTTTTTTGAATTTCTATTTGCGCATCCCTGTGTCTTAACCATCATAATTATATCACCTGTCTTTAATAAGAAGGGATAGCAAAAAGTAATTACCATCACAAAGATGTACACACCTTCCCCAGAGAGTGGCTGGTGATACAATAGGCGTTTTCACATCAGCCCGATGTTTCGAAATAGCGCGCTATTTGCTGACTATTTTCTGCGAAAAATATCTCGAGCTTGGATTTTTATCGGGCTGATGTGAAAATGCCTAATGAGACACAAGTCCATTGTATTCCAAACTGTGCGGCAGACCCAGTTTGGCACATGCTTTAAATATTTTTGAGTGGCAGCATCGAACATCTGGCAAAGGATATAAGATGGTTGTGACTCCATTCTTTTTAACCTCCTTGGATTTATAAATCACACTTTGTGTCATTCTGTGATAAGGCAAATATTAAGGACAAGTCCACCTTCATGTACATAAGGATTGAGAGAATGCAGCAGTATTAGTAGAACACAAAGTTTGAGGAAAATCAGACAATCCGTTTAAAAGTTCTAAAAATTTTTAAGTATCTGCGCAGTCACTGCTGGATGTGTACTGCTACAGTGTTGGTATATGATGTCACTTGCATACAACGACTGAAGGAAAATAAAAAAGAATTTCACAAAACTTGACTTTTTGAATAAAGTGCGCTTTTAATCGACCTGTTACTGAAGTATGTTAAGGGTAATATTATTCCCCCTGTCTTCTGAAAGAGAGAAGTTGAGTGTTCTTGTGTTATGCGAGAAAAATGGGAATATGTTGAATTTTCTTTATTCTTTCTTTATATCATTGTACACATGAGACATCACAAGCTATCGTTTTTTCATCCAGCTGTGGCTGAGCAGAAACTTCAAAATTCATAACTTTTGAACGGATTGTCCGATTTTCCTCTAACTCTCACTGATATGTTCTACTTAAATTGAAATATCTTATTTTGCTGCATTCACTCAACCCATATGTCCATATAGATTTTTTTACTCTTATGTTATAATGATCTGTACTACCCTAAATCATGTGGCACACTAGTATGCATTCTGTGATAACTGATGCATCTGTTAAACTACTAGTACCAGATACTTGAAGGTGCGACCATTATCTCCTGGATTTACATCTAACTTTGGACTGATGCTGCTTGTTGGTGATGTTGTGTGAAGCTGGAATCCATCAAACTGATACCCTAGAAATGAAATGAACAAATGAGAAGAGTTAAAATTTGTACGGAGGAGAGTTCTGCAAAAACTGCAACATGTATTCTTTCACAAAGCAACAGTGTGCTGCTCTGTACAGTAAAGCTTACAATAATGTACTGCAACATATTTTTACATTAATTTTCATTTTCATTTTCTTCCCTTAAAGCTTAACATTGCTCTAATGCCAGAGACAAAGTGGTAAACAAACAAAATACAAAATGCTTGCTCCTTAGATTCCTAATTGTACAAGAATTTTTCTACAAGTACCCTTAATTAATTACAATATTATTTCTATTCAAATCTTTAAGTCCTACACAATAATGGTAAGTCTACCACATATCACATATTGGTGCCTTGTTACACTGTTTTGTAACATTTGCTATTAAGCAGGAATTCCATTCCAGGTTCAAGCTGATTTTAGAGCTTGTAAACCTGGCAAAGGATGTGGATGAAAAACTAGCAAACTTCAACATTCACATTTTTAATAGTTTCCAAATGATTGCAAAACCTAAGCAGGGGATTGAAAGTGTTGTGAAATATTTGTGGGTGTCCAATTTTAGTTTTTGATTTAAAATAAAACAAAAAAAATAGGACAATTTCTTGTGCACTTGCACATTTGTTTGTGATCTGCTCATAATTTGCTCTGAAAAAGGGTGTTAAAGCCTTGTCATATGTGTACATATATAACTTCCACAAGACGTGCATAATGCTCTGGAAATTTTTGTGAACTTCCATATGGAACACAACAGTTTTTTAGAATATCTTGCGTATGTTAATAGCAAAATCTGTGACGTTTTTCTGATCATTCACAAAATATCTGCAAATTATTCGCATACCTTTTGAGGCATTATTACCTCCGCCACGGGAGGAGGTTATGTTTTCATTACCGTTGGTTTGTTTGTTACGTAGTTGGTTTGTCCATGCGCAAAATAACTCAAAAAGTAGTTAACATATTGGGATTGGGATTAACGGATTAACTTGCAGGAAAGGTTGAGAACGACACAAGTAATAAACGATTAACTTTTTGTAGTGATCCAAGAATTTTGGGAGAATTTATAAAGGATTTTTGATATTTTGGCAGGAAGGGTCAATGAACTTGGGAGTTCAGGCTGCGCGTATTTGAGGTTTGCATGCAGGCACTTAAGTGCGCACTCTGATCTCTGCTAGGGCAAGGCGCGTTGCGCATCTGAGGGTTTACGACGTTACAAAAGCTTCTATATTGTGAAATCGGGCGATTTTTCAGTGGACGGAAATCACTGATCTCTGTGGAAGAGCAAGATCACGGTGGAAAGTAGCTGCTTGATGGAGGTCTGCACTCTCAGAGTGCTTTTCTACTTACAAATGTTTAGCTGTGTGTTACTCGTGATGAGAATTATTTTCAGTGCCATTGTCGCAACAAATAAAAAATGAAAGTGAAAATTTCAGAATGTTGGACTTTGCCATTTTTTGACATTTACATCCTTTGCAAATGGTTCACATGCTCAGTAAAATCAGCCTGTATAGTATGATAAGAGTAAAAACTTGGGAGGACAACAGTGAGAATTTTTTATCAGAATTGGATAAGTAGTGAAATAGGGGAGTTATGAAATTGTGAAGTTTTGCTAATTTTTGCAGAACAGTTTTCAAACATTTGAAAGCAGAACTGTTGACTGCAGAACAGTTTTAATGCATTTTCATACATGTATTTGACATGAATATGCAAATGAGTGAGCTGATGTTGTCATAACCTTACAATTCTCTATTGATCATGTCCAAAGAAATGATAAGATTCAATTTTCTGTTATTGAAGTGATGTTATTCCTGGTTAAATAACTTCAATGATCAGGTCGATATATCAGGATTTTAGACTGATGCATGTTTGCCTTTGAATGAATAACTGAAAATTCAAAATTTGAATTGTATGGCAAGTTGAGAGGGTATAATGGCAACATCACTTCATTGTTTGCATATTCATTATTGACTGTTCAAGAACTTTAACCCTACACCAGCCTGGTTTTTTGAGGGACTTAAAACCATCGGGGGGGGGGGGGGGGGACTTTTTGGCCCCACTTCAGATCTCAGTTGTGGATCACGTGATCCTCGAAAAAATTTGCACTAATGTAACATAGGATTTCTAATGTATGCCCGTATGCCTTCCTTTCAATACCAGAAAATAAGGATACTTGGCATACTGGAGAGTCAAATGAACACATCAAAATGTGTAACGTCAGTTACCGAAACGTCATATACCAGTATGTAACGTCAGTTACCATGACAGTAATTATAACTTAGGCAAATTTTTTGACTTTAGGCCATTCAATACACCTGGGAAGTCAAAGGTTATCAACAAAGAGCAGCAATCCCTTTGATAGGGAATGATGTCATCACCATGGTACACTGTATGTCCATGGATACATTTTTTGTGGTTCATTTTATCTTATTTATTTATTTATATTTTTTTGGTGGAGGGGGCTTGAGCTTTTGATTTTCGGTTCAGCACAAGTTTAATGTTAAATCATCTGGAAGTTTAGGTTTACCACATGCAATATATAATGCACTCAAATTACTATACAGTACATTCACAGTCCTACGGGACGATAAAGCTACCAAATTTGTAGGCCTAATCAATTATGTGGTTGCATGGTAACCACCTTTTTCTATTAAAAAGCTTGTGTACAGCTGTATACCAACAGTTTCATAATCTTTACTAATGACTACTTTTGCTAGCATTTTTCTTTTTTTTTTCTGGAAGCTTAGTGAAGTTTCTACCTCAATGCAAATGCAGGAAGAGATATATTTCTTCGCTTGCACTTATATGTTTGGTTTAGTTAATATGGCACATCTTGAAATGGTACATAAGTAGGCCTGACATAAGGCATGTACTGTCATTACTGTTTGAAACTAACACTGATGTTGCTCAACGTTTAACAATAATGTTGCTCAAAGTGAGAGGTGATTCTAGAGTAAAATAAAAAAACTGTTCATATTTGTTGATTACTTTATTTCATTCATGCAGGGACATTTGTGTAATACATGATAATTATGAACAGGAAGATTCGTTTATATTGATCTTAAAATTCTTTCATTGCAAAGTCCTATTTCTTGGTATCTGGGATGTATTTGCAAGCCTTGATATACCAGTGAAAAGGAAAAGAAAAACAATTACATTCCTTCAAGCAAGGAATAAACAAATGCCCCTTTGACCAAAAAAAAAAAAAAATTAAAAGTGTAACACTAATCATATAAATCATTATTGATAATGGAGATCATTTTGTTATTTGTGGCCCTAACAATGCCTTGAGGGAGAAGGAGTAAAATAAAGAAAAGAAGAAAGAATATATCACAGTGGATTTCACTTAAATACTTTTATTTGTATGTGTTTTTCCCCATGACCTGAAAGATATGTGTTTTTTTTCACACACAAAAATATCTGTGTTTTGTGTAGTACTGCAGGGCATTATGGGTGGGGTACTCTAGATAGAAACTTTCCTGTTCATATAAAAAAAACCAAAAAAAAAAAAACCCCTTAGTTATGTCAATATTAGATACTTGGAACTGCTGAATCTAAATGGTCTGTGTAATCATAACTGTTGAAAAAAAATTTCAATCTTAAGACAAATGTCAAGAAATATCCTCTGGTGCATTTACATTATTTTTGCTCAACTATGCTATGGCATGGGGGGGGGGGGGAGCTTGCCCCCTAAGGGCCCCACCCCATTTGTGCCTTTAGATTTTGTTTTAATTTGTTGCTAAGTAAATGCCTCGGATTGTTACTGGTATACTGCAGCAGTATAATAACCTGTTAAATAAGTTAGTTCTTTGTAAACCCCATAGCAAAAATATGTGTAACGTCAGTTACGTAACGTCAGTTACTGACATGTTTCCCTTTAAGTTTTCATTAAACACAAAGAAAATGGACTAATGTTTCATTTCATTTGGGTATTTGTAATTGGTGAACCAAGCTATGATTCCATATCAAACAAATCACTCTGAAAGGTCAGAATTATAAAATATCACAAAACTATTCCTAATCATGATTTTCCATGTGTAAACCCTATGGCAAATGTAAGCGTAACGTCAGTTACGTAACGTCAGTTACCGTCATGCCTTCATTGAAAAGGTAGAGGCCAATGTAATCTACAAGACTGTATAGTTTGATTTTTCACATTTTGATTCATGCATCTTATATTAATAAATGCTAATTCATGCAATTTTTTTTTGCACACAAATAAAAAAATGTTAGGTGTTCAAACATACTATTTTCAATATCCTTAACAATAATATTGAAGCAAAAATTTTGGCTTAACAATTACTTCTTTCGAATGTTATTGTTTATTGAATGTCTTATATATTTCTTTGTTGTTTTTTGTCAAAATTTGTTGCAGAAACTTTTTAAAGCATTATCAGCCTAAAATTAAGTTTTGTCAGCCATTGAAGTAAAAATATTTATTTTTGTATGAATTAAATGCAAAAACACAATCTACATTGGATTTGTACACAAAATCATGTTTTAGAGCAATTTTTGGATCAACAAATATTTTTCAAAGGAGCGTACAGGGTGGCTTCAAAACGGTATGTCCGAGAGCGACAAATTTGGTCTCAAAAGTTATGTGATACTTGAAAGTAAAAAGTTATAAAATGTTGCAGTGAGAGCATCATGCGTTGCGGAATGATCATGCGAAACGTCAAGGGGGGGGGGGGGGGGGGGGGGGCAAAATGCCTCCCCCCGGTGGGAATAGGATTAAAATGCCATTCATTCCATATTTTTCATCTCATTTTGACAACAACAGGAAAAAAAAAATCAATGTTATGCTAAATAAATTGTACTCTTTTTTCAAACTACATTTCAACTATATTTCTGTGTAATAGAATACAGTAGCACTCGTTATCAATGCATTGGAAATGCAGATCTTCATTATTATCCATTTAATCGATTTGAATTCACCCCCCCCCCCCCAGGGTCAAAAAAAAAAAAAAAAAAAAAAAAAAAAATGCTTTTGAATGAAGAAAAACTGAGTCTAGGAGACAAATATAATCTAACTTCATGTTGGTGCTGAAAGTGATACGCTCCATCATTGAGGCTTGTGCACACTATATATTTCCAAATCATTCAAAAATTCATAGAAGTTCGTTACTCAACCTGGAAATTGAATGGATATGAACACATTACATTGTAATTCAATAACAAATTTAACTAGAGAAGCACTCTGAGAGCGCAGACCTCCACCAAGCATGCAGCCCTTTTCCATCACTGATCTTGTTCTTCCATAGAGATAACTGGGGTTTGTTGCATAAAAGTTACAATGATGATAACTTTGCCATACAATGGTAACTTCCATGGAATTCTTGATTGTGATTGGCTGTTGAGTATTGTTGCCATGGTGGTTACCATTGGATGGCAAAGTTATCACCATAGTAACTTTTATGCAACGGGCCCCCGATTTCCACCCATACATACTTATAGCATGCTGTTCAAGTGTTTATAGTATGCTGAAAGTCGCCCGATTTCACGATATAGAAGCTTTTGTAACGTCTTAAACCTTCAGAAGCAAGGTGCACCTTGCCCTAGCAGAAACTAGAGCACGCACTTTAGTGCACGCATGCAAACCTCAAATATGCGTAGCCTGAACTCCCAAGTTCATTGACCCTACATGTACCTGCCAAAATATCAAAATCCTTCATAAATTTTCCAAAATTCTCGGATCACTACCAAAAGTTAATTGTTTGTTACTCGTGTCATTCTCAACTTTTCCTGCAAATTTCATCCAAATCCGTCAACTACTTTTTGAGTTATTTTGCACACGGACAAACAAACCAACGATAATGAAAACATAACCTCCCACTTTGGTGGAGGTAACAAGGTACAATACAATGTGTGTGATTCTGCATGCAACAAAACTAGTTCAAAGAGGTATGCAAAAAGTAAAATGTCAGCTAACAACATGAACATTCTTGCTTCATTCAGATAGAAATACTGTTGCCTGACACTGATAAAAGCAATTACACATTTATCATTCACTATTACTGTGGTCTCACCTGATGGGCCTTTGCAGTTTGAGCAGACAGCAGCCAAATACCTCCCCACATAGCACGTTCAGTACTATATGAAGCATTCCAGAAAGTTTGGTCTTGTTCCATGAGCTAATGAAAGAGAGCTGAATATACACTGTACATCTATATGGCAGGAGACTGGTGTTTGCACAATCAGGGTTAAATCAAACTTCCCTCCTGCCTCAGCTATTGTCCTTGAAGTTGGCAAGTTTGTTTGATCTTGGCTTAAACTGCACAGAATGAACCTGACTGTACTTGCTAAGACTGATGTACAAAGAAAATGAAAACAGCATATTCATGGAGTAGCTATACATGTAGCCATCAAAAGTACAGGCATCTGGTATGATTGCTTCACAAACCAGTCCATTAGAAGGCAACAGTGCAAAATGTAGCGTGCACACATATGTCATTCACCTCATTGTGGAATATTATTATTATCGCTAGAGATGATTGAAATCTTATGTAACAACTGAAATGCAGTCAAACCAATCAGGAAAGAATGTTTATGATGTAGAAATAAAAGCCCGTAGATATTTGCTTAATGTACAACTGTAGTTTAGACTCATATTTCTCACAGTAAAAGACTATTCCCAGTGAAGAGTCTATGAAAAAAATATGTGTTTATCTTTACTACCATGACATTTGCAAGAAAATGACCATAATTATGATATGGTTGGTGCTAAGGTAAGCTGTCAGATATTAATGAGGAATATTATCCATGACCACACTAATGATGATCAAGCAATTTAAATTTCAAGCTATGTAATCATCTTAAGTCATGTTTTCTCATTATATACCTGTGTATGTACTCAGGTCAGCACGTTTTTACATCTTGTCATCATTGACAGCAGGCCTTAGTTTGGTATAGTTTGGAGGGAATTATACATACATGTATATGTACCAATAGTATATCAACTAATTATTTTGATACAAGACAAGCTTAAAGGGATTGTACAGTTTCGGTTGAGACCTAACTTCAGATTTCTAACATTTTTTGGTGAGATAATGAAAAACCTCTAATGAAATATGAAAGAGCATGTAATTTTATGAGGAATTCAACGTTTATTTGATGAAAATTGGTTTTGAAATAGCTGAGATATCCAAAAAGAGCGATTCTAATAAAGTGTGGGACCCACACTTTCACACGATCGCTTTGTTTTACCTTGTTTTTGGATGTTTCCGTCATTCCAAACCCGATTTCCATCAAGTAAACTTTGAATTCCTCTTAAAATGGTATGCTCTGTACTATTTCATAAGTGTTTTCTTGGTATCTCGCAAAAATTTAAAAGCCCAATTCTCACCTCCACCAAAACTGTACTATCCCTTTAAAGACATGTTCTCTTGATATTTTTTGAGCCAAATCTATATGGGCACTTTCACAGTAAACACTAGTACTACAGGGATGTCCCTTTATTTTCCACAATGCATTATATACCCCAATATCATACAAACTTTTTGTAGAACACTTGAATGAGAGATAACTTTGTCCCAAAATTGCTTCAAAGAAGCAATGTAGTAAAATTTTTGCCGATAAAATAAAAATTTTGGCGTAACACACGCAGATACATATGAAAATCAAATAATGAATGCTCATTGAAACTTTGCTGTTGCAGAGCTACCAAGTCTCACGCAGTGTGAGTGAGACTCAAGCATTTCGGGTCTGTCTCACAATCTCACGCATGACACCCATTTTTCTCACACATTGGGAGCATAGCTTAAAGGATTAAAGTGAGAGCTGCAATTGAAGGCATATTTACCTTTTGTATTTCAAAATAAGTAAGAAATATTCACTTAAGTATGGACCAGCTAAAAATTGAAAAAGCTCCCTACCGTGGGAGGGCAGACACCCTCCTTCAACATCCTCCCCTTGTTCAGTCACTTTGCTCCCTTGCTCATGCACATGCACGCTCCCCGAGATGCTGAGTCATGAAAATCTCACTCATGAAATTTTTTTGAACTTGGCATCTATGCTGTTGTTCATCTGAATAGCTTATCATTGGTTAGAAAAGATAGCAGCCCTACTTTTCTATTGAAAGTTGCATTTTATAGCTGAAGTTTTCACATTAGTGTACAGTGTGTGCAACATAGACCAACAAAAATGCTATAAAGAATAGTTTTGTATGTCCAAGGTAATTTTGTTAAACTTAGTTTAGAAATGCTACAAATACCGGTAAACACAATTTTCAACAGATTTTTGGAGCTGTTTAGAAATGTTCTATTCTATATTACATCATTTACTTGGACAACAACAAAGTTTCAAGGAGCATTTATTATTCTTTTGTATATTTTTCATATATTATTTAAGTAACACTTTAGGGTGATATAGTTGGAAACTAATATTGTCCTCTTGCACAAGGCAGGTGAGACACATGCCTCACCTCCCTGCTCATTATAAAACACACACAACACAGAATGCAAGAGAGTACCCGGCCTTCACTGTAACTACACTTTTCACATACACTTTTAATACATGTAGGCCTATCCAACATATTATGAAGTGTGTGTTGACTGTTTGGATTAGCTGAGGCCAGGCCTTGCATTTTAGGTGTAGTTGCTTCAACAGGAAAATGTTTGCATCCTTATAGGGATTGTTTGTGGAGGAGCTAATCCCTGTGTAACTACACAGTAGGCCTTTCTACTTGAACTTGGATGTAGACTGTGCAAGTTGATGTAGTCAAATGCATAGCAGCCAAACTGGGCAGACTACACTTTGTAGTACAATCCTGTTCCCACATATAGATACAAGTACAGAGTATTGGTTATGTGGAGTTGTGACTTTGAAGACAAATTTACTGGAGAAAATACCTCATTCTGGCCTGCCAAAATTGACAGTGAAGTACTGGTTAACTAATAATGTGGCGCTACCTCATGCCTGCGTTAGCAGATATGGAAATCTGTATACTTCGTTTTCTTTGAGATGTATGCCACTCCACAAGACGTATTGCTACTCATCAATTAACCAGCATACTATGGCAATACTGTATTGCTGACGAAGAAGATATCATGGTGACATGGAAGCCGTCAGTTGTACAGTTCATCTCATTCACACAGAATGAGCATGAGCAGTTGGTACAATGGTGTCAAGAGCAGGATGGGACTTTAGAGGAACCATGGCTAATGGTGTTTCACTGGATGATACTGGAATGATACTTTCATCAGACTGACAGTAAAACATTGTAAAGAATTTCCAAATGCAAAGGTGTGAAATTTCTGTTGGATTCTGGAATTGAGTGTTAGAATCCAAAAAGGTGCTGGTTGTGACTTGGCGACATGACTACTGGCAGATCTGATATGGAATTAAAGTAGTGGTCCCATAACATCTAGTGGACACACTATCTTGCTGATCATGTGCATTAATTGTGATCATCTGGAATATAAATACATATAAATATGTGACCTATAGACCTTTGAGAACATGGTGTTGGAACCGCTGGATGAGGAGTCTACTTGAGGCTATGATGTCATGTGTGGACAACTATAAAGAAAATATAGGGAATTACACAAAAACTCACTTTTCTAGCATAATGAAAGAGCACTTGACTAAACGCTTTCAGGAAGCAGGGGAGAATAATTACTACCCTTAATATAATGTATATACATGCTTTAATATATCAGTATCAAGTTGATAGAATAAGTAATTTTCATGAGAAATGACTTTTTGTGGAATTCCCTTTACAGTTTCTTCATATTGTTGTCCACGCATGACATCATATCCTTTAGTAGTCTCCTCATCCAGGGGTTCCAACACCAACAATTTTAAAAACTCATCACTCGCACCAGATTTTCTGATTTTCCTCAAACTTTCACTGATGTGTTCGACAAGTGTTGCTGCTTTCACTCAATCCACATTTCTTGTTGGGTTTTGGTTTCCTTTAAGTCTCTTTTAATACATTCAGGAGTCTGTTCCAAATGCAATTATTTTCAACACATAAATGACCAAAAAAAAAAAGTGTGCAAGGAAAAACCCCCACCTGCATGGTGTTCACTGTGCATCTGCAACGGTCCAAGAGATTTGCTGTAATTACAGCAAAACTTGTTCTGCTGATATCAGTACTCCAGAAGTAAGTACCCTCCGAGATGCACTTACCAAGTTTTGCTGAAATTACAGCAAAAGTGTTGATGCAAATGGAGTGTTGAGAATTGTGGAAAATCAAGGGGATTGTCATGATTTGCTGTGTAATTTCAGCACTTTTTACCACTTGGACTACACTGTGGCCATGTGGAGGATTCATGTGGTTTTTAAGGGAATTTTGGGAAAACTTGACAATGCTTGAATTTGTCATTTCCAACCACACTCTGTTGTTTATGAGATGTTGCAGGTATACAAGATATTTTAAAAAAAATATACACATCATTAGTATACAATATAAATTTATTAATCATGGAGACTAAGAGAGAAAAGGACGAAGGAGACTCATTAAATATACTAATGTTGAGAGCTGTCCACTCACTAGCTAGTCTGGAGGACATCCGTTGTCATAGCAACCAGCTTGGTCATTGCCTTCATTTGTTAAAGGTTTGCATGTGTGGGAGGTTCTCAAGATCTTCATCCTCTCCTTTTCTGTTGGCCTCTCGGCTTTGTTGATTTTGTATGTTTCTACAAGCATTTGATATTTTTGAGAATGTTAGCTAATTAGGCAGATGCTCAGTAGTTGTCATATCTGAACACGTTGGTCCTTGTGTTCATGTGGTGTACTCCGTATACTGCTTGAAACATTCATATGGCTGGCTTTCACATTCTGTTTGAAATATTCATACATTGTATGGCTGGCTTTCATGTGTTTGTCTTTGTGAGGGACAAATTGTGTCCTGGCATTGATACTAAATAATGATAACTTTACTTTTTAACCCGTTGAGGACGAGTCCAGAGTATACATGTACTCAGGCAGGTCAGGTGTCTGTGGGAAATGCATGTTGTAGCAAAATCAGTGTGTCCTCAACGAGTTAGTACATTGCAAGTTGATGGATTTTTTAAGTAGCTTCACGCGAGAGATTAATGGCTAGTGTGAAAAATGGAAAAAATGACAACCAAACAACCCAGGATTGGTAAGCATATAATAGGGGTTGTTGCAGTGAGGATGAAATGTGCTGTATTAGTTTTTGAATACATTTGATTACTACTAGTGTATTTGTCTCCTGTAGAAGTGTTCGTGGATTATTTGAGAGATTCAGATAAAGTGCCCCAAGGAATAAGAGGAACAAGACATTACAAAGAAATTATGTATTATATCGGACAAAAATGTGAAGAAAGTTTTGCTCATACATTGTATCAGATGTGAAAGATCTCAATTTTCATGTCATCCAGTGAGATTCTGTTGGCTATCACCTGGCATTTATGACGCTTGTTTGTCTCATCAGCCACGTGTTTAGAATCCTAGTTAATGCCCAAATAAGCACATGAAAGAATTATAATTAAAGGGTCAGCTGAACATGTGTCAAGCCTATTGCTACACCATACTCCATCATGTACAATAGAATTTAATTGTACACCTGATTTTTGCACAAGTGACGTACAAGTAGTGATGTGGATTCTACTGGTGCAAGTGTACAAAAATGTAGTGTGCTATCTTGGAGGGAAGTCACTATTTCGAGCGCAGGACACTTGATCCTACATTGTGTGAGTCATCTGTCGGACATCAGATAGTCTCCAAATATTGACCAAACTCAAGGTTGTCTCTACAAAGTAGCCAGAAGCTAGTGTTTGTGATGGACAGTGTTTCAAGAAGTTCAAGTAGAATGAGAACGTAGAGGGGACCTACAGTAGTTGAATCTGTTTTTCAGAATGCTACCAACAGAAATTGACTGAAAAAGTACACCCATGCACAGAACAGTGGTCATACCTTGTGAATGTGCAATTGTGCGATTCAATTCAATTCATTTTCCTTCATTCCATTCCAGTCCAGTTCAGTTCAGTTCACTTACCATTCAATTCCAATTCAATTAAATGCAGTTCACATACATGCAAAAGCATGTTTTGAGATGAATGTAGGTCAGTATACCAGTAGGTTGGTCCCAAAATGTTGTATTGGTGCATTTATCAGTGATGTTTAAACATACATGTAGGACTATATTTTAATGTATGTACAATGTTGTAGTACAGTGTATATAAATATTTTATTTTTCTTATGATTATTTTTATCAAAATATTGTTGGCAGTGCATTTTCAAGTATGTATTATAAGGTATATCATGGAAATCAGTTCAACAGGAGTTGAATATAAACAGGAGTTGAATATAATCATTAGAAGGTTCCTGGAAAAAAAAAAATATTTGAAATCTTTCACTGAACGTCTGAATATACAGCTGTAGAGACACAGTGCATGCGGATTATGATGTTGATTGTACAATTTTAGAAACCAAACACTGTTGTATTTGATGTTTTTACCGTCCCTGATGTTTGCTGTGATGTGTTTGTTGATTCCAGGATTCATAGTGTCCCCATTGTATCAAAGACTGGAGTTCATTGCAACCAGGGCACCCCTGAAGTTTGTATGCCCAGCACTGATGCAATCAATGTCTTGCTCTTTCCTTCTCTCATGCAGATAACCTTGAGGTTAATACACCCAATGAATGGCAAGAACAAAGAATTCAATTTTGTGCCTGAGGACACCGCAGCAGACGTAGCGCAGTATGTCTTTGACAACTGGCCTACAGGTAATCACTTTAGAGTTCAACTCATTAGCGGATATCATTGGAAGAATTAGTGGACATTTCATCTCTGCTTTGTGTTATATTTAGACTTACATTGTTGTGTTTCTCTGTATAGAGACTATTCTTTTCTTAAAGTGGTAGATATTGACTGTAATCTGTATGAAAAAGTTTTACAAGTTTTCCTTCATTCATTAAGATTGAAGCATTGATACATGGGACCTTAAAGGCATAATTCACCATTTGCAGATGAAACAAAAACCCAGCATTAGTGCTTTAAAATAGTTCTAAAATGTGAGTTAGGGATAGAAACAACCACTGTCAAAATTTGAATCTGTATAATTGATGTTAAGTGTTGTGAAATACACAAAATGTGAACAATAGTCATAATAAAAATGTTTCTAGACTAAACCGTATACAGTTACGGTTTATTGAGAAAAACCCTGACATCTCCTTATATTTTAGGTTTTATTGCAAATATTTCATGTGGTAGGATGTTTTATGATACAACAGACCTACACATACGCATCAAATGTGATATCTTGAACATTTTTGAAATCACTGCTCCCAAAGGTAAACTGGACCTTTAAAGACAGACTAAGATTTTATTGTAAACGATATACCCCATACCTCATTTACATTTATTATATTGCTGTTGTTTGGCAGAGCATTTGTTTTTTCTTTTATCAAATATCTATAAGAATATGGCTTTCGATGCTGTCACCATAACATGTTTCAGTTTGATTTGATAACTTTTGTTTTGGTAGTTGCCATAGAAATTTGACCTCCTTTTTGACATTTGTGCAAAAGCTGATCAAACCTTGCACATACTGACCTCAATGATGACCTCAATAATGACCTCAATAATGACCTCAATGTATGGAACCTTTTCCCTTGTCCCTCTTGCCCTTGTCAGTTTCCTTCCTCTTCCTATATAGTATAAAGTGGGTTAGGTGCAAGGGTAAGAAATATCTTTCAAAGTGTTTCTTTGAATATTAAAGATAATATAAAATTTTGGTACCTCAAAAGTTTCCCTGAGTTTCCTTGTCTTAGTTTGTGTTTCAGGTTAAAGTACCTTTCATATAACTAACACTGTGAGACTTACTCGCCCCAAAGTGCTCTCATGTCTTAGTATAATAGTAATCATGCAATAATGGTTTCGTACAATACGTGTGTATTGATTGTCGCGGTACCGCGTCGAGTCAAACTAACGGCTCGTTCGAATTTTTCAGAGCCCGCTCTGCTCTTGTACGAAACCATTATTGCATGATTACTAAGACATGAGAGCACTTTGGGGCGAGTAAGTCTCACAGTGTTGGTTAAAAATTGTATATGAAAGGTACTTTAACCTGAAACACAAACTAAGACAAGGAAACTCAGGGAACTTTTGAGGTACCAAAACTTTATATGTGACCCTGCACCTCAAAACAAACAAAAAGTCGCCAGACATGAATTTTTAATTAAGACCATATTCTGAATGAGCAGACTTTAAGCTTTAAAATGATGTATAACTCAAATCAGATGGACTCTCCTAACCTATCTTAATATTGGAAAGAAAGCACAAACTCAGGAAAAGTGTGAACTGAGAAAAGAGGCTCTGAAGCACAGTGTCTATTCAAGCGCTTAATCTTTACCATACCGTGCTGGCTGTGCGATGAATGGGACAAAAAACAGGAAGTAAACCACCAGAGTAACAACAATGAAGGTATTATCAGATTAAACTGAAATTAAGCATGCCTCATTAACACATTCTGTCCATAATTAATGCTAACTTTCAAAGCAGTAGCACTATCCTTTCAAAAGTTATTAGAGTTGAAAGTGAAGAGTGTGGACAAGGTTTTTCAGAAATGAAAAAGGGATTCTAAAGACACACCTAATCACACTATTCTACCAAAAATGTTTCGAGATAAACTGCTAAAAAAACACACTTTCCTGCCCGTTTTATGATACCAAATTTTAGCATAATGTAAAAGAAGACCCGCTCTTTCAGAAAATATGAAAAAGTCAAGTTCGGCTAGGTTGACCCATTTCACTTATTTTCAGTCCTCACGCAAAATCAGTGTGTACGACTTTATGTTCGTTTTGAGGTGCACAGTCACATATTATCTTTAAGTGAATGTGATTTCAGTGACTTCTAAGTAATCATTTGGCAGATATTGTATGTATCTCATAATAGGGTATTTTGGATTGGGTATATTTCTTGTGAAAATATTGTTGCTCCTCCACATGTAAACTGCACATTTAGCTGCTAATTCCGAGAACAACAATGCAGGAATTTGCCAAGTTGTTTCTATTTTCATGCTTCCAATTATGCCAGAGGCATTTGCAGGACTGATGCAAATTAACGGGATCTAGATATGGAGATCTTTGCCTGTTTGGATTTTATTCCGCTAAATAGTGTGACCAGAATCAGGATCAAGACATCTTGCAATTATTTTGGAATTATCGTGATATTTTGCTTCACAGTCGAGTGTTTGGATGCTATTTGTATCAGAGCAAAATATCTTGATTTTCTTTTCCCGATCATTCAAAACGCACTTCACAGCAGCGCAGATCACTAGGGCGAGGGTCACCGTTCTGGCAGAATTCAGACTCGCACAGTTTGGTGACAAATTATCACGATTGGCAATTAGTGGGATATTTCTGTCCATCTTAACGAGCACAAAATATTTTTGGTATTTGGATTGCAGTCGTTTTGTTGACCATTTTGTCTGTGTGAATATCTTGTAGGTTTGTCTGTCCATCTGGCGCATATCATGTTAAGTTGGGGTTTAGAAGAAAACCTCCATGATAGACTTTACTGAGTCCAAGTGTCCTATTAATTCATGTGAGAAGATAGAATTAGAGGTGTAACTTGTCCTAAAGATCAAAGGTCGAGGTCAGTGGAGGGAGCAGGAGGGAGTGCAGAGACTGCCCTCTGTGCAGTCAAATTGCTCCAATTTTTGTGTGCTTATATTTGTATTTTTATTGATTAAAAATTTGTGTTTTTTGTTGTTGTTGTTATTTTTTTTAACTTTTCCTCCTCAGATTGGGAGAGCCATAGAGTGCACTCGCCGCATATACTACGACTGATATATCAAGGCAGATTTATCCACGGGAATGTTTCATTAGGAGGTAATTCCATATATTTTTATTTCCTCAACCATTCATCTCCTTGACGTGGCACAGTTTGAATGATGCAGTCATTTGTGGTTATAATTAATGAGTGAAACATTTGTAGTACAGTATATGGGCTCTGTGTGTTCTTAGCTGTATGTCAGATCAAATCCACTGTTCCAGGATATTTGAGGCCCAACATGGGAAGTGGTTATTGGATATTAATATGGAAATGATCCAAAAGTTAACAAGAGAATCATTGGGCACTGATTTAGTACATATTGTACACTCCAGACAGAACGGCATTCAAGAACCAGTGAGGTATCTTTGGTGATGTGCTCTATATTGAGCAATGCCATCTATTCTATTTACACACCTTGGAAGAGCTGTGAGGATTTCCTCTGATGGATGATTGAATGATGAACACTACTACTCTGCTTGAAACTGGCGGTCTTCATGCGCTGCATTATCGATCTTTACCAAGAGCCAGAATGTGCATTAAAGGAGACCTCCGGATGATTTTCAGATTTTTTCATTTTAACAAGTATAGATTAGTTATACTGAGGACAGAGTTTCAGAATTTTTGATAATTGGGATGAAGAATAAGAATATTTTCAAAATTTAGAACAAATTGCTATGAACAAGGATGATGACATGGCAGAGTCACCATAAGAATGCATGAGTTGGGGCTCAAGGAAGCAGAACAAAAGAAGAGGGCATGCATAGATTATTCACAGGTGAACTCGCAAGCAAGCGGTATTGTAATGGAATTACACTGCTACATTTCTGAAATATGTGAACCTCCTATGTCATTATCCTTGTTAAGTGTAATTTGTTTAAGGTTTTTCAAAGTATTGATTCTGTGCTCAAGAACCACACTAAATTCTACAATTCTATGTGTACATGGAGTTGTTGATTTATGTACTACATGATGTGAAATTATGAAAATCGTCTGGAATGTCCCTTTAAATTGTAGTGTAGATGCCCTGACATACAATAACTGGAATATGTGTAGTCAGATGAATTGACTATAAAAAACTGGAATTATTGATTTTCTGCTTGTAGATGTTATGCCCTACTATTTCCAGTGACATTGGTAATTTCATACATGTGTGTGATTCAGTTTCCAGTATCATTTTAAGAGTATGGATGTGTGAAGAATGATATGTGCAGCCACAGTGACCAATGGAGCAAAATGGGGTGTCTGTGTGAGTTGGGTATTGTGTACAGTCATTTCCTACAGCAATCTGTTGGGGGCGGGGAAGACCCATATGTTTGATATCTTGTCTTTCTCTTTCTTTGTCACATACTTTCACTTCTCTCACTCTCATCATCATCAATTCCTTTTCTTTTCCCTCTTCCTCATCCTTCCTTCTTCCATCTCTCTTCCTCCACTTCTTTCTTTTCTCCTTCATCCCTTCCCCTCTCTCTTGTTGGCATTTCTTTTACTTCTTTCTCCTTTCCTTTCCTGTTTATTATACCCCCGCCAAACGAAGTTTGAAGGGGGTATATAGGAATCAGCGGACGGTCGGTTGGGCGGTCGGTCGGGCAGTCGGTCGGGCGGGCGGGCGGTCGGGCGGTCGGTCGGGCGGTCGGTCCGTTGCAAATATTGCGTCGCGAACTACTTCCTCAGTTTTCAACCGATTCCCATAAAACTTGGCACAGATGTGTGCCTTGGGTTGTAGATGTGCAAGACGTATTTTTTGACAGTACCCAAAAGTACGTTGCCATGGTAACGGCATATTATGGGCAAAAATGGGTACAAATCTTGCGTCGCGAACTCCTCCCACAGTTTTTGATCAATTTTTATGAAATTAGGTACAGATGTTCATCTGAATATGTTAATGTGCAAGACACATATTTCCGCAGTGGCAAAAAGTGCGTTGCCATGGTAACGGCATGTTATTGGTAAAATATAGGGCAAAATGCTTCATGGCAAAACTGCTTCATCAGTGTTCTTCCAATTCTCATGGAATTCATATTGAATGTTTGTCTTAGGATATAGGTCAGCATGACACATTTCTTGGCAGTGACAAAAAGTATGTTGCCATGGTAACAGCTCACATATTATGAGCCAAAATGATGGAAAATTTTGTGTTGCAAACTACTTCCTCAGTTTTTGCCCAATTTCCATGAAACTTGGTACAGATGTGTGCCTTTGGTTGTAGATGTGCAAGACGAATTTTTCGACAGTACCCGAAAGTACGTTGCCATGGTAACGGCATATTAATGGCAGAAGATCAAGGAAAGATCTTGCGGATTTAACTACTTCCTCAGTTTTTTGACCAAAGCTTATGAAATGTTGTTTTGACCAAAGCTTATGAAATGTTGTTTGGTGGGGGTATAACCAGTCGCTGTAGCGACATTTCTAGTTGAGAAATGTTTTCTTCCCGATGCCCTTCCGTGCTCTATTTGCCTTTTATTCATCTTTTCATGTTTTCTGGTTTTTTTTCTACCTATCTTTCTTCTACATGTAGCTCTTCTGATTTCTTTATATCTTACCATGTCTTGTTCCCTTCTTTCTGTCTGTGAGACTGTATGCTACTACTTCCCTCTGAATGTGGAGAGATCTAAAATTTTATGTCTGTCTAGAGACAAAAGAGACAGGTTCTAATATATTGGTCCTTCCTCCACAACTCTACTTTGTTGGCATTCATCCCATAGTGAATTTCACACTGCAGCCCTATTCAGTATTGAGATCTTAGTTGAGTTAAACCAGGGCCCCATTTCATAAAAAGGTGATATGATAGCAACTCTTGCTGGAATGGCAATTGTCATGGTAATGACACAAATCCAGCTTCCTGATTGGCTGTTGCTATTGGAAGTTGCCATTCCAGCAAGAGTTGCCATCCTAACATCTTTTATGAAATGGGGGCCCAGGAGATACGGTAGATACTAGAATCTACTTGTACATTGTGTGATCCAGTGATCCACAAATCACATGCGTAAGTACATTGTATATGATGTTATGTTAAAGTCGTAGGCGGTTGACAAGGATTAAAGCTTTGTGTGTCAACAGGGCATTGTCGGGGGAAGACACTTTGAAATGTCAAGAACAAGAGACAGGAATTGCTGCTAACCAGTACAGCCAAGGTTTCATTCCTCTTGTCGCACAGTTACGACTTAGGCTTTGCATGATAAAGCACAGTATACACGTATGTGAGCGACAAAATGGTTAAAAGTTAGGAACGGGTGAAAAGAGATCTACTTTTGATTCTATGTGTGTGTGTGTGTGTGTGTGTGTGTGTGTGTGTGTGTGTGTTTGTGTGTGTGCATATGTGCAGTTGCACTTTGAATAGTGCTTTACACCATTGCCTATCTGTGGGATATTTCACAATGCAGAAAATAGTTTACATTGTACCAGCATCAGGCATCATTTACTTAACATTTTCTCAGTAGTGAATGAGTTTGAAGTATGTCTTGAGTGTGTTATATCAGATGCTTCTTGGTCTTGTAGTACTTTGATTGAGGAGATTAGGGTAAGGCTTTAAGTCATAAAGTTCGCAGTCTTACACCATGGGGCATACTCTGAAGACAAAGTCAACATGTGATGTAACAGTTATGTATACTCTAGTTATGAAATTGGAAACTTTTGCCTGACAGATTTATTGCACTGGGCCAACTTCAGGTAGATTGGTTACGAACAAATTCATCAAAATCCCAAACCTGCATGCTATCATTTTTGCAGTAATTCATGAAAAATTTGTGATAATTTCTAACATTGCAAAATAGAATTCCACATTCACAGCATTGTTTGTTTTGTTTGTTTTATCTGTTGCTTCTCTATGCAATTTCTTAAAACCGTTTTTCATGTTTCCTTCATTGTAGCTCTACAGTTACCTTTAGGTAAAACGACAGCGATGCATATAATGGCCAGGGAAACTCTACCAGAACCCAACTCACAAGGTAATGTAATAAAGACATTAAATGATAATTACCCCCAAGGGCTGTCCATGCATGAGAATCTTCTTAATAATGAATGTGATTTGATAAAATTGTCTCTTTCAAAGCTTAAATGCACATTACAAAACAAAAGGAATAACCACCTAGACTACACTTCCCATGGTAAACAAAGGTGAAAGAAAAAGAAAAGAAAAGAAGAGAAAGATGTGTAGTAAACTTCATTTGCCACATATCAAAGAGAAGAGTTTGTCATGTGTGTATTAAAATGGGATATTTAGCCAAAAATTTGGAGCAGTAACTAGTGGAGTAACTGTAAAAAAAAAATGATAGTAAAATCAAATCAAATAAAAATAAATGGATATCAGGGGCCCTGTTTTATGAAGAGTTATAATTGATTATATAGTTGATTTCTATCATAAGTCTATGGCAGCCTGTGGGATAAGGAAATTTTTTAAGGGATTATATCTTTTGATATTAAAAATGGGGTCCTGCTTTCTGGATTAGCACTGTATGCCACCATTAGAAGCAGTGGGGGTAAATTTCATTGGATGCTAGTTTTAATCACTATTATCATGACCTGCCTGCAGAGCTTTGTTATTGTGGCTGAACATACATTAAAGTCAGATGATGCTTTTTAGTGGGTGAAATATTTTGTAAAACAATATCATGTTTCTTCTGTTTGACCTAGTTAAAAGTGAGTTGCTATATAACCCCTACCACACACACACACACACACACACACACACACACACACTCTAATACATAGTATTGCCAGATAGTGGTGAGCAGTGAAATACTGTATTGAACAGCATCATAAAGTATACTGTGTACTGTGTGTTGTGTGCTCGAGCACTGGAGTGTATGTTCTTTATGAGCTGATTAAATGGCAGTGTAGTAGCTCTACAAGGTCAAAAATACTTACAGTGTACAATGGGATATTGCTTTATACATCAAGTTACCTTGAAGGGAAAATCAAATTGTAGCCTGGAAATGTGGCATTCAAAGTTTGCTCTGAGAGAATATGTCAACCTACTTTTAGCGTAGGTGTAAATACGTTTAAGCAGATCCTGACACAGAATCACATGACATTTTGTGTCATGATAAGAACCAGTGTGGTCATTGGGTCAGAGAGCTATCTCTAGATGCCGAGCACCAGATATACTATTCATGAAGCATTGTTTTGCATTGACATTTTTGTACAGGTGCTGGTATGGCATGTAATATCCGGATCATATGTGAAGTAAACAATATATGGTTTACAATGTCTGGAATGCTGATTCCAGGCTAAAGTATGTTCTTTTGATAGCGGAAAGTGTGTCACAATTACAAGATTCACATATTCAGGGAAGGTTGTCCCTGCTTTAATCAATTTTTTTTTTTTGAACATGCATTGCCATTACTTCTGGTCATTGTGCCTTTTCAAATAGTCATACGTATCACCTGTTTATAAATGCCCTTTGTACACGATATGTATTGTAATGGTTTCACCGAATTATGATTTTTGCTGGTGGTATATGATGCTCCAGTAGACAGAGTTACTGGCAATTACAAACATAGAGCTTTAGCAGGGTTCGTATTTTGACAAAATGCATTTAATTACTTGCAAGAACAGTCATGGCATGACTAACCCATATTTAGAACCTTGTATTTAAGCTGGAGCACATACAATTGTAATGATAAAATAAGAAATTTTAAATTAAATTAAATCCATGTACTGAATGAAACAAAAACTTATGCCTGATTTTTTTTTTTATTCTGTGAATTATAATAGTACATTGTAAATGACATGCCATTTAAACCTGATATAACAAGTATTTATAAACACAGAAATGAAAACCATGATATGATACAGGGCCTGCGGAATTCATTTTTCATGAAAATTACACATTCCATCAACTTGATACTGACATTAAAGGTAGGGGATACCTTTTACAGACCTCCCAAAAAGCAGCAAAACATTAAATATGAACCTCAGGGGATTTGTTTAGGCCACTGCTGAGAAATTTGGAAGTCAACAGTTATCTACAATTTGAATAATGCACAAAACTCAACTACTAAGTAGTTCTGTGTGTCAGCCACACTTAAGCCTTTTTGTTGCAGTCTTCTGTATTTTTTATCTCTAAACACAAATCTAAAAGTATAAGAGCTGATGTAAGAACATAATATAGAGTGTGTGGCAAGATATATAGAAATGTTTGTAAGTTTTGATGAACTTTCTTCACAAAATATACATGATGGACACACATGCAGTGCATGGGACTGCAAAGGTAGCCTAGTAATGTACTGGAATTTACGGTGAGCCCCGAAAAAAATTCAATTCAAAATCTAACGGTCAATAAAAATGTACTAAATGTTACCTTCCACTTTCAATACTTTATGGGAGTTTCTAAAATGATACTGTCTTCAACATACCACTGTATTTATACAACTCTTCATTTAAGGCATGCAAATGGGATTCCCTACCTTTAAGGGTAGAAATTATTCCCTCTGCTTTCTGAAAGCGGTTAATCAAGTGCTCTTTCATTATACTAGATAAAGTGAATTTTTGTGGAATTTTCTTTATATTTTCTTACTTTCACTAATGTGTTCTCCCAATGTTGCTGCTTTCACTCAATCCACATTGCTCTTTGGGTTTGGATTCCCTTTAAGCACATGTCTACTGTGAGTTCAGATTAGGCGTTTTCACATCAGCCCGATGTTTCGAAATAGCGCGCTATTTTCTGACTGGGGAAATTAACCCGATCACGAAATAGCGCGCTATTTAATAATGAGAACACAAATTAGCGCGCTAATTGTATCGCTCTGTTCGAGAAAATTTCTCAGGTCCAACTCGGGAAATTTCTGAAATAGCGGGATAGTAGCGCGCTATTTGATAATGTGAAAACGACTCGAGAAATTAGCGCGATGCATCCCATCATGCCTAGCGTGTGTGACCTGATCGATCGAGGCAAACTGCACACAAATCATGAGGAATTTTTGAGAGGGCACACACATTACTGATGCTGTTTGCACATACTCAGCTGTCGAATTAGCTCGAAAAAAAATCAGGCTCATTCTCTTCGGGCTGATGTGAATAAGAAATGAAATAGCGCGCTAATTCGCAATCGCGAAAAATATCTCGAGCTTGGATTTTTATCGGGCTGATGTGAAAACGCCTATTCAGACACTGAAATCCACTGGAAATTTGTGTGCAAGCAAGTAGGAGACATTATGACATTATTATCTCGTCTCATTTGCATAAAAATGACAGATTTATACACTGTATTACATGTACCTTTCTTAATTTTGAAGTGTAAAAAAAATTCCATGACTTTCTTCCAAATTCTAAATGTGAAGGTATGTTGTGATTATCATTCCTATGTTGAGCTCTCTTGCTTATTCAATAGAAGTCAACTGTAATGCAGAGTAGATTTTCACTTAAAGTACAATGTATGCGTATAATACAACATTGTATGCTGTATGACAAAATCCAACCAGTGGGGTGTTGCAAGAAAGTTGCAATCGATTGCAAGTTGCAACTGATTGTTACTGGCCAATCAAAATCATTGCTGCATGCATGTCTTCTTAAAAGGGCAGACCCTGAGCCAATCAGCATGGTTGTTTCAAAATTAGCAATTATTTGCAATTGATTGCAACCTTCTTGCAACACCCCACAGATCAGCAAACTCCAACCTGATAATCCAAACAAAGACATGCAGGAAGAGGTGGAAATGAGCAAGCAAAAAAGCAGTCAATCTTGGTATACAATGTACCTAATCAAAGCACATTAAATACATGAGATAATAAAAATGTGTGAGAAAGTTGCTTTTCTTTGAGAAACACCATTGTTGTTCATTCTGGGTATGCTTTTTGTCCCTGCCGAACGAGTTCGAGCAGGGGACTATGAAACGGGCTCTGTACGTGTGTGTGTCCGTGTGTCCGTCCGTCCGTCCGTCCGTGTGTCCTTGTGTGCGTCCGTGTGCGATCAAAATCTTCAATTTGCTACTTCTCTGTCATTTATGAGCCAATTTTGATTCTGTTTGCTTTATATGATAGCACTACATGGGAGCTTTGAAACTTCTACACAGAATTTCAGTCGTGACCTTTGACCTTGACCTTTGACCTATATTGTACATTTTGCTACAAAATGCTACTCCTTCGCCATTTCTAACCCGATTTCGATTCCGTTTGCTTTATGTGATGGCACTAGGTGAGGGCTTCAAAACTTCTACACAGAATTTTGACCTTTGACTTCTTTGACCTTTGACCTTGATTTTTTGACCTATATTGTACATTTTGCTACAAAATGCTACTCCTTCGCCATTTCTAACCCAATTTCGATTCCGTTTGCTTTATGTGATGGCACTAGGTGAGGGCTTCAAAACTTCTACACAGAATTTTGACCTTTGACTTCTTTGACCTTTGACCTTGATTTTTGACCTATATTGTACATTTTGCTACGAAATGCTACTCCTTCGCCATTTTTAACCCGATTTCGATTCCGTTTGCTTTATATGATGGCACTAGTTGAGGGCTTCAAAACTTCTACACAGAATTTTGACCTTTGACTTCTTTGACCTTTGACCTTGATTTTTGACCTATATTGTGCATTTTGCTACAGAATGCTACTCCTTCGCCATTTCTAACCCGATTTCGATTCCGTTTGCTTTATGTGATAGCACTAGGTGAGGGCTTCAAAACTTCTACACAGAATTTTGACCTTTGTCTTCTTTGACCTTTGACCTTGATTTTTGACCTATATTGTACATTGGCTACAAAATGCTACTCCTTCGCCATTTCTAACCCAATTTCGATTCCATTTGCTTTATGTGATGGCACTAGGTGAGGGCTTCAAAACTTCTACACAGAATTTTGACCTTTGACTTCTTTGACCTTTGACCTTGATTTTTTACCTATATTGCACATTTTGTTACAAAATGCTACTTCCGGCGGGGACATATGTTATGCACCGCGTAATTTCTACTTTTCCTTGTTAATATGAAGCAATGCACATTGGACTAACTTTGCCCCGTGGGATTTGCACTTGGTCATTTTGTCTATATATGTCTGTCTTAAAACTATTGTCAAATTATTACATCTATGGGTAATTCCATGAAGTTGGTGCACAAAATGTGACATTTTAGCATAACTCAATACTAATTATGCTATACATATATTGTTTATAGGCTTTACATTTGTATTGAGACCATACATTTTCCTGGAAATTTTGTGCCATTCAGACTCAATTTTGATGAAGTTATTTTAAAAAAATGTAACGGTGTCCTGTAGCATCGTGACGTGTCCATGTAGCATCGTGATAGTTAAAATCTGGTCCTAAAAGACAAATTAATGCAATTAGCTTGACCAAAATTTGATATAATATGCATAATTACTCGATTAGTCAGATAGCTAAATATCTTAACTCTCCTTTCCACAGTTTTACTTTTACAAGAAAATTACACAATGTGTCACTATGCTACGCGGTGTCCACCAAATGTCACAAAAAAGGACACCGCGTAGCATCGTGATACATTTTGTAATTTTCTTTTAAAATTAAAACTGTGTACAGGAAATTTGAGATATTTAGCTATCTGACTAATCTAGTAAATATGCATATTGCATCAAATTTTGGTCAAGCTAATTGCCATAATTTGTCTCTTAGGACCAAATTTTAAAATATCACGATGCTACATGGACACGTCACGATGCTACAGGACACCGTTACATATTGTTTAATAACTTCATCAAAATTGAGTCTGAATGGCACAAAATTTCCAAGAAAATGTGTGGCCTCAATGCAAATGTAAAGCCTACAAACAATAAATGTATGGCATAATTAATATTGAGTTATGCTGAAATGTATTAATTTTTCAAATATCACGATGCTACATCAGACACTGCCGCAACTTCATGGAATTACCCACATGTAACTTATCACCAGGTGTATGTATCCATGTAGATTGGGCAAATCAGTTTGAATAGAATTCATGGTGTATGGTCAGTCAAGGTGAATAAATAGAAATAGGAGGACATGTCAGCAGTGTGGGGTATCCCTACCTACAGTGTATTGTCATGCACATTACACACAAAGTGGAAGGGAAAATATTTCATCCCAGAATCAAGTGACCATAATTAATGAAAGTTTCATATTGTACTTTTGCATGCATATGGCCTATCTTGTGAAATGATGTAAGACTTGACAAAGTAATGCATTGGCTCACGCTGTGATACCTCATCTATTGCAAACTGATCGCCAAGTTGTGTGAACATGGTAGTGACTGCATCAATGCATTTTTAGGCTGGTTTTGTTTTTGTTTTGTTTTTGTTTGTCTTTTTCAGATTTAGAGAGCACATTGTCACCTGCCCGTCAAAAGGGCCCCAACTTGAAATTTTGACCTAAAATCGAAATTTAGTTTTGGACATACAATAGTTCCAGAGATTTAAAAGAGCTCCTTCATATGATTGTTGAATGCGCAAGTCGTACGCCCTTCTGCTGGGTAGGCAACAAGTTATCTTGTCTTGTGGTTTCTGTTTTAGTGCTTTGGTATGATTGATATCTTTTGCTCCTTTTTCCTCATTCAAAAGTTTTGTGTGATAGAGACTGTCATGTTATCTCTCTCTCTCTTTCTTTCTATAACTCTGTCTCATTCTCTGTCTGTGTCTTTCTGCCTCTCTCCTTTCTACTATCCAGGACAAAGAAACCGAGGAAAGACGGAGGAGAGCAATTGTTGCATAATTCTCTGAGAGCGGCAATGCGTCGTGGGAAGAGCCTTTTCCACTTTGGGCAGAGAGAAATATACCGAACCACTAAAGACTAAAAACAGTGGATGACAAGTCCACCATGGACGTGTAGTGTAGTTCTGTTTCCAGGACGTTACATCATTACCACAAGAACCATGCTTAATTCCACTCCATGGTTCCAGCCATCTTAGCAGACATGACTACATATATTCATTCAAGGTATCGAGTATTCATGGCGAATTATGCAAGGGTTTGCTGTATGGCCTATCTGAGAGAATTTGTGAAATCAATCATTTTGATGAATTTTATTCTTTTTCCTTTGCTTTGTTTGTGTTGATATTTTTGAAGTTACTGCATATGTGTATATTTGTTCACATTTAGTTGATTCCAGATCCCGTATGTCCGTAAATTTTTACGTTTTGATTGCGTATTTGCGTCAATGCATTTTTTGAAGGCCCCCAAATTTGGATTAGTCATTACATGCTTTGAATGTAATATTCATGTAGTTGAAAAAAAAAAATCAAGCATGTTGGTTGTAGTCCATTGTCTAGTTTTGACACATTCTAACACAATATGTTCATCTGCTGGATATTTTAGTCCAAATAGAATCTAATCAACATAATCTCTCAACTGTATAGGTTGATCATCATTTAGCTGCCTAAGTCTCTTTCTTAGTGACTAAGGGTATAAGTGAGTGACAAATTGATCAGTCTCATTCAAGATTGTATTTTGTGGGAAAAAAAGAAAAACATTATACAATAAGTACACCATTGATGATTTAGGAAACAGAAATGTCTTTAATTCAAGTGCTGTAGATTATCCTCATTGTTCATGGATTTCAGGAGTGACCATGCTTAAAGGCTTGAAGATTCAGTTTGCCAATCAAAAGTAGATCAGTAACTTCTGTGTGTAGTTTTCCTTTTTTATCTTGAGATGATATTTGACTGCCATAAAGGCATCCTTTTAGTTTGTTGTTTAAGAATTCATTAATCTGATCGTCTTTCCTGTGTAAACAAAAAAGAAGATACTATTCTGTATGCCATCCATTTAACATTTGTTATAGTTTTGTAGTCATTTGTTAGACACTTTGAATGCCTGAGAGATGTCCATGTACCAGTAACATGTTGCTGTGGAGCTCACATGATGTCATCAGATACAGATTGATGTGGGAAATTACGTCTCCATGGCAACAAAGCTGGTTTTGCATCGCCCATTCAAGCAGTGATGTTCTAGATGGTAATGTCACGATTCTACAGTCTCCTGGGGGAGTATCTCCCTGCCTCTCCGCCCGTATGATGCTTTACTGATGCTCCACAGAGCAGGGAGAGAAAACTAGGAGAGAAACGTGACTTGAGGATGCCACAAGAGATGGAGACGCCTCAGGAAAGAAATCCAGGAAAGGCCAAGAGCTACATCCGTGCGTCAGAATAATGGCTGGACTTTTCTCCTCATTATACTGAACGTTATATAGCCACGGCAACTCCTGTCCATGTACTGGCCAGAGTGGAGATGTGTGTCATGTAAAGGTGAATGGACATTGGACTGATGGGCTTAAGTCAAGACCAGTTTTCTGTATCATTCTGCATCACTGAGAGGGGGTTTG
The DNA here is from genome assembly GCF_040938485.1 of Diadema antillarum. Taxonomy (NCBI): domain Eukaryota; kingdom Metazoa; phylum Echinodermata; class Echinoidea; order Diadematoida; family Diadematidae; genus Diadema; species Diadema antillarum. The sequence goes on along the minus strand of NW_027271986.1, from coordinate 609,609 downwards.
AGGTGGTGCTAGCCTTTAGACACTCAACATTCAGGGGGACACTACTGCCCGTCTTTACCTCTGTGGTATTCCTAAACCTGTCTTGTGTGAAATTTGCTACCGACTAGACCATCGTGCCTGTTCCCATCTTTCTTTGTGCTCGTCTCACTCTAAAAGAGAACCTTTGTTCCACGGCAACCTGTAGTAATATCTTATTTAATATGATTAGCATAATTTTTCATGTGTTTGTTTTTCAAGCTACATTGCACATGAGGGGGAAAAAAAGAGAGCAGAACTCGGTGCATTCCAGTTGATATACCTGAAGACTTTTAATAGCAATTGAGTGAATTGATGTGAACACTTTTCATTGAAAGTCACAAAAAAAAGTTGCGGTAAAGCACATACACCTGTAGTTGAAGGCAAAGTTAAGTGTGCCTGGTATGTCTCTTACCATCCTTTGTTTTATGTTGTAGGTAATATTGCCTGATGTAATTCTTTTGTGACAAGCTGTCATTTCACATTTTGCATGTGTGAGTGCTTTTTTCATTTGTACCTTTTGATGCTGCCTTTTTTGCAGGTCAGTGCTTGTGTAATGATGCATAGAGATTATTTGTTGTTGCTTATTCAAGGATTGTGTGCGCTGTCTTCTTGTGTAGAATTTTCACACTGTAAGAAGCAAGAGCTCTTCAAGGTTAGTGAATACACTTATATACTTTATGTGTGTTTGCCTTGTATAATTACAGTGACAAGCTGTGTGTCGCAGGCATTGACAGTGGCTGCATTTATCATCTTTCCCCGTGTTTGAAACTTCATTACCCACTATCAAAACGTGTTTGCAAAGGCCTTTCTGATCGCGTTTCTCGAGTTGGTACGTCTATCATCTCTACAGCGAGTTGAAAGGAAGGCCTTCTCACTGTGCAGCTTCATTGCACTGTTCGACCCAAGGGCCAAAGATCATGTAGTTAGAGTGGGAAGGTCTAAGCTATGAACGCATTTCAGAATGACTTTGCATTTATCATCCCCACAGAAGCATGTATCTGACTCAAACGCATTTGCAATTGCATTTTTTTTGGCATTTCTGGAAGGCGCTTCAAACCCCATGATCAAAACAGCTTTGCATTTCATTATCTGCTCAAACCTCCCTGAAAGTTGTTTGGAAACCTTGATTCTATGCCAGAAGTGAGTTGATAAACGCAACCCCAGATGAAGAATTACCACATGTGTCTGGATGGTTTAGAAGGTAGCAAATCTATTTTCATGGTACAATATAGTTTTTTTAGTACAATCATAGATGATCTTTGCTTGTTACTTGACTGTCTAGCTTTCGCAAATTAGTGCCAACCTCATTTTATCTTATATATTCTTGTAAAAGCAGGATATTCCACAATAGTCTCTCAGTGATTTGATTTTGATTTCTTATTGTTGATATGCTTGCATTTATTGTAAGGCTTCACAATAGCACAAGCTTGCAGTAATGCTGTAAAGATAATTCTTTGAGTACGCTGTGTGTATATAAGTTCAATCAATCAGTTCTAAGGAAGATGGATTCAGCCAAATATAGGAAGAAATTTTGACATGTTCATATAGCATCAAAGAAGAAAGATTTATCTTTATACAATCAGAATGAGTTTTCATTTTTGTCAGATTTGGTGTAAATGGAATACGAAAGCATTTTGTGGTGTAAAGAAAGTGGAAAAAAAGACTGGTTAGTCAGCAGCTATGACTTGATTGGTTTCTTTTTCATGCTTTAATGGAAATGATATTTTGCATTTTGAATTTCTCCATTTGATGCCTGATTAATGGACATCACATTTCATTTTTCATATTTTATAGCAGATGGAATATTTCTTTGCCAATGAATGGGTTATAGGGGAAATCCAGTCAGATGAAGTCAGATTTCTGTATGTTTTGATGCATCACATTAAGAAATTAAATGAATTTTATAACATCAGTTCATACGCTGATCTGTAATGCCCAGTGGTAGAGATATGAGATGTCAGGAAATGAAGATAAGTTCTATATTACAATCAGATGGAGAAGATAGTTGGTGTGCATCTGAGATTTACATGCTAAAATTGAGACTGGGATCTTTTTGTTTTCAACGTATTTACTGACAAGAATCAGATATAAACCCAAGAGAAAAAAAAAATGCGTGCCGCTATTGTCTAGCACCACATACTCTGAAGTTCTCTGCAAACTTTTTGTAGAAATATTAGGCAACACCTTTTTTTTTTTTTTTTTTGGGGGGGGGGGGGGTAATTTTGTGTGGTTTCGGCAGTCCATATGATACAAAATGTGCATGACTTTGCATAATCAACACTTTTGAACATCGTAATCTTAGTAGAGGCTTAAACTTGTCTTGGCCTGTGTTCGTTTTCTATCAAAAATCAACATTTTTTGTTTCGCTCTCTTTGAACTGAAAGGATTGTGAAGCAAAGTATGGAGCACTAGTTTGTGTTTTTTAATCCAATGCAAAGTATGCTACATGTAGTACACAAACACTGTGTTACCAGCGCTTCTGTGTGTAGGTACTTAAAACTATATTGTACCCTGGAATGTGTGAGTGTGAATGAACTTTGAATGAATGAATGACTAATCCATGTTAAGAGTGTAACTTGTACATTTCTGTATGTGGGGCAACCTGACAATGTGTCAGTGTGATGTGTGTAAATTTTAATGCGGGGCTAGCATTGTATAAATATGTACATTTGATTTTTAGATAAGACTATTCATAAACATAATTTTAATGAATGCAATTTATATATGTGAGCTTGATATTGTCTATACAAACATGTATACTAACACAGATAGATATATTTAACTAGGACAAAAAGTAACAGAAAATCATGCTATATATATGTATCACTGCACAATTGAGAGTTTATCATATATAACACAATATCTATGAAGACCTGTATATTCATATCTGTCAAAGGGGGGAAATATGCTGTCACCCTGTTGCCTAGAGAACATACTATTACATTGTGTGTAACTTATTGCAGAAGCAATTACCATGGTAACATCTCATATTCTAGAAGCAAATTGCCTCTCTCTCTCTGGCAGTTGCAGTTGTAGTAAGTTGCTATTGAGAGTTAGTTTTCTATGCCACAGGGCTCACCTTATTATGCTATGTCACACCACATCCTAACCAGTGTCTAAATGATCTGTAGCATATTTGTGAAATAACAATTTGTCAGTATTTTTGGATCACATTTATACAGCTAAATTGCAACACGATTGCAGACGGCTAACTTACAATTTGTACTATAGATTGAGACAGGGTGTACATATGTATTGATTCATAATACAAACATATGTCAACAGAAAGAAGTCACAAATCATTTTTAAAGAAGAATAAAAATACCTGTATGATTTGAAATCTGTCATCCATCTTGTCTTCTTATGTGTCTGTAGTATAGCAGTCAGAGTGAGTCAGTTTGTTATAATATCATTGGTCTTATGCCAGAAGGGCCTTAAACCTCTTCCACTGTTATGCCAAAAGGCCCTTTACACTATAGACTTCTTACACTATAAGTGCCCTTGGCATAACAGGGGAAGTTCTTTAAGGCCCTTTTGGAATAAGGCTGACGATATAATTATGCAGTTCTGTTGTGTTGCTTTTCTGCCCTTATCTTTTACATTTCTCTACATATTTCTTTATAAAGTGCACTCCTGTTATAACAAAGTCCTAGGGACTGGTATTTTTTTGTGTTGTTTTGTGTGTTTTTGTTTTTTGTTTGTTTCTTTGTCTTCGTTTGTTTTTGCTGTATCAAAATTTCGTTATAGCCAAACAGTAAAGTACACAAAGATATATGTGATGATAATTATAGGACATGAATTTTTACTTGTTGTAAGGAGAATTCCATTATGATAGTGTTCATTATAACAGGAGTGCACTGTAATAAATGTAAAGGACCTGCCTGTGGAAGGAAGTTTCACATCATAAATACTAGGCACACAATATGTGACCCGCTACAACAAAAGGATCCTAAAGTCACTGACGGGCGAGCCAAGCATGGCCCAGAAAAATGCTATTTTCAGGCCTTTCCACTGATCATTTTGCTTCGAAATTTCGCCAGATGATAGAAGATACATTAGACTACAAAATTATGTAAAAACAGAAATCCCAACGTTTTGACAGATTTTGGTGATCTCACTTCAAACTTGATTTTCTCGGCTCACCCGTCAGCGACTTCAGGATCCTTTTGTTGTAGCGGGTCACATATGCTCACTGATTGGAAATTATCCTCTTGCATTTTCATGTTCTGTATACACTTCAGTTGAAGTTCTGATTTAAACAGTTTGTGTTGTGTTTTGTCTTGTGTCTTGGGGACTACACACCACAGAAGCTGATATGTCTGTTTGTGTCTCCAGCTTGTATCATATTACCTTAAACCAATCCAGATACTGTATGAGATGTATAAACATGGACCTACAACAGCAGGTCCATGGTATAAACAACAAGTAACTCCATCATGCATACAAAAATGATCTAATCTTCCATGTAATGTGAGATGAAACTATGATGTCACTGAAATTGGCCCATCTCATTGAGTAGTATATGCTCATAGAATGTGTTGTCCCGAAAGTCATATTACCATCCCCTTTGAGTAAGCAGATCACAAGACTGAATTTTACCCTCAGTCAGCCCTGTTCAGATGTCTTGTAGCTAGAAATCATAACAAGAGTCATATTGTTTTAGGAAGAGAACCCTGGCCAGCAGGAATATCAAGCTAGGCCTATACATGCATGTATTATGTTAAGGAGGTTTGAGTAATGATGATGATGATGATGATGATGATGATGATGATGATGATGATGATGATGATGATAATGATAATGATAACGGAATTCTACTGATAATCTGACATAATTGTACATATGTGTTCCATTTCAGGAGGAAACAAGTGCAAATTTTAAACACAAAGTTGACTTTTTGTTAGATGGATTCATTGACAAGATTCAGAGTCCTTTTTTTGTGTTTGCTTCATAACACATGGAATGAGCATTGGACAAGACCAAAGACACAAACACCATAATAATATCTTGGAATTACATGCGAGCACTAACCTTTGATAGTTTCTCAGTGATTAATTTTAGGACATACTGAAGATAGTGCCCTTTTGTCAATCAGAGTAATACACCACACCACATGCTTTGAATCACTTCTACAGACTCTCTTCCACACACACACACACACACACACACACATGCACTCATACAGCTATGTATACATTCTATAGCAAAAGGAGGTAAGTAACGAATCAAATATTTGTTGCCGAGTGTCTTGATAATGACATGTGTTACTTGGAGATGCCAAGCTTTGTCCACATAATATATCCACCTGTCAGGAGAGATAATCACAATGTCAACTATGTTACATTGCAATGATGCTGACTGAAAATGACAGAGAGGGTTTGCTTGTGTTAGAAATACTACTTTTGTTGCTTCCTTTGGTTGAAGAATGGCAGGTGTGCAGATGCATTGGGCCCCACACAATGGTGAAATAAAGGTAACAATTAGTCAGTGGCTAAAAGATGAAGGAGATAATGACTTGCATCAGAGGGAACAAATAGAAATCATTTCTTGAAGTGTTGTTTAGGAAGATTGTATTAAAGTCTGAGACAAAGTCTGAAGATCCTCAAATGCTCTCCAAAATTGCACTTCAAACCCTGATCTTGAGACATTTTCTTATTCTTAATAACATCCTCTGTTATGGGTTAGTCATGATACTCTTAAGAGCATTGATTATTTCTTCAAAGGAAACCAAAACCCAAATTTAGATGTGAATTGAGACAAAGCAGCAATATTAGTAAAACACGTCAGTGATAGTTTGAGGAAAATTGGACAATCAATTTAAAAAAAGATGAATTCTTATAGTTCTGCACTGTCATCACTTGATAAGGAGACTACTTCACTTTATGCCATTAATATGGACATTATAATAAAATATATATAAAGAAAAATTAAACATACATGTATTTTCACTTTTCTAGCATAAAGACAGACCACTTGACTTATCTCTTTCAGAAAGCAGGAGGAATGGTTTTATACGTAAGATAATTCAGTAACAAGTCGACGGAAAGTGTACTTTTCATGAAAGTGACATTTTGTGGAATCCTTATACACATATTTTCTTTCTATGTCAAGAAGTGTAGCAGTCTCCTTATTCAGATGTGACAGCACAGAAACTTTAAAAATTCACAACTTTAAAACAGATTGTTCAATTTTCCTCAAATTTTCACAGATGTGTTCTACTAATATTGCTGCTCTCACTTAATCTACATTTATATTTGGGCTTTGGCTAAAGTTAGCATATTCACATCATCATCATCACCAACTAGTCCAGCACAGCATGCACAGCAGGGCTTTTGTGCGTCACTGTATTATGCGCAGTATCCCACTTTATTACATACTTCTTCCTCAAATCCCTCTGTTGCTTGGTTTAGAGTGTTGCATAGAATACAAATATTTGTACTATCAATTCTGTTCCAAATATTTGCTATCTTTTTCCAAATGCTCATATGAAAAAAAAAATGACATAAGGGAACACATCAAAATATTCTGCTGGTGTACAATGTTGATAAAATGGTCAACAGTCAAATAACCGTGTTCGTCTTTAAATCACTGACTGGTATTTGACCAACCCATTTCAGGGGCGGATCCAGGAATTCTGTAAAGGGAGGGGGGGGGGGGGAGGCGTGACTAATATTTCTGGTGCCACTTCCGGGTTTCATTTCATTTTTTCTTTTTATTTCTTTTGTTTTTAACGAAAAATAAAGGGGGGGCGTGTGCCGGTTGCGCCCCACTCTGGATCCGCCACTGCATTTAGCTTGATTACATTTTGACCAGGAATTGAACTGAGCTAAACTGAGACACGTCACCGCCACGAGTGACTCCTGGGGACTGGCAGTTTTCTTTCATTATATCGAAATTTCATTATAAATGAATAAATAAACTAAAAAGATATATAGATGATCATTTTGGACCTGAATTTTTACTCCATTGTAACGGGAATTTAGTTAAGATCATGTTCGTTATAACGGGAGTGTACTGTACCAACGTCTTTGCCTTGATGGTTGTTCTATAACAGAGAGAATTCGATTTTAATCACCATCCCTTCACGCTTCATCTATCCTTGTACAGTTCTTCTTTTTTTTTTTGGTAAACATTTCCATGTCTTCTGTGCTAAACATACACTGATGAGAGCTGCTCTAATTTGGCTCGTTATTCTTAGTAACTCGCTTTATATGACTGCACAGACAACACTTGGCAGTTCTTGAGTCTCCTCGCTAAATGCTCTACAGTGATGTCTTCAAGGGTATTTATGGTGATTAGCACCTGCTCCATTTGCCACTGACATCTCAAGATAGTTCTAATTCCTCTGTCAACTGGCATGCTGCTCATGCAGAATAACGTGAGTTATAGTCTGTAGTATCATCGTAGTGCAAATCGTTTCAGTAAGAAAATAATATCCTTTATGATCCTATAACTGTACTCACAACTCACTCAGAAAGATATATGTATTATATACCAATTTTTTTGTTTGTATTGCAACCATAACAACGATCAAAATAATCAAACAACACACTACACAATGAACAAAAATATCAAAACTTTTTTAATCACCAGCCAAACTTTGAAGAGGGCAAAAGTAGACTGTTTCAGTTTTGTTTCGCTATTCATACATTGTGGATCAAACTACTTGACTATAATGTAACAAATAAAGTAAAGGATTACTCAGTAGATAGCAGAGACTATTCATTTTTTGTCTGCAAAAGGCTCTCTAATTAGCATTTCTTTTGAGCTACAGTGTATAAACAGTAGGGCCTACATTATTTTCTGTTTACCTCTTACTAAAACCAAATAATAATAATGATAATGATAATAATAATAATAATAATAATAATAATAATAATAATAATAATAATAATAATAACAATAATAATAATAATGATGATAATAATAATAATAATAATAATAATAATAATAATAATAATAATGATAATAATAATAATAAGGTCTTATTTACCTAGGGTAGCATCTTCAGTGTTGCCACTGCTCTACCAGAGGGCCCTGCTAGTATTATTACCCTAGCGTTGCCAGGTACCCATTTATACACTTGGGTCGAGAGGGACACAGCGGGTAAAACATCTTGTCCAAGGACGTAAGCACTGGGCGGGATTCGAACTCGGGTCCTCCGATCGGGAGTCGGGAGTCTTATCCACTATGCCACAGTGCCCCCACGAAATTTTGAAATACATTTCAAAATTCAGGATTGATCCTTAAAGCTACATCTATAGAACTATAAACAAAGAATATAGGAAAAAATATATACATGAAAGTAAATTGTTTTTTGCGTTTATATAATAATCCTGATATTTAAGGAATTTTGGTTCACAAGTTATACATCACTTCATAGGATTTCATCTCCAAGAGAATAGCTTTTTAGTTTTCTCTATTTTCGAATAACTATATAGGTTTGGGGCAGTATTACTCATTTTGCCATTGCTACTGTTTAAATTTGAATGCGTAGAATTCATCAAGGGATGTTGCCAATTTGCATTAGCTAGTCCTGAGTAGAGGTCTACTTACAGTTTGTATATGACTTATCTGATTGATGAGATGTTGCCAGTCTAACTCTTATCGCAACTTTGTCTTTGTGAATAAAATGCCCAACTAATACTTCTTCACAAACAACTTTTGCTGCAGCAATTGATATTGCGGAGGAAGTCAACTTAAAAACCACAAGCATGGCAACTCATTTAAGTCAAGATCCTCAAATCCTCGTCCTATGCTGTGTAGGCTACAGGTCATAACAGGATCCCGTAGCAACCAATTTATTTACCAGTACTATACTTTACATCTTACCACTACTTAATACGACTGCTGCTGCTGTTGCCACTATATACTCTTTACTACTACTACTACTACTACTACTACTACTACTACTACTACTACTACTACTACTACTACTACTACTTTGGTATAGTAGTAGTAGTAGTAGTAGTTGTTGTTGTTGTAGTAGTTGTTGTATAGTAGAAGTAAAACTACTAGTAGTAGTATAGTAGTAGTATAGTAGTATCAACCCCCTTCCTACCCTCAAAATTTTATTGACATTGTAGACAGACAGGGGTTGTATGGTTAATGACTGATACCCTTTTACAGTAGAGCTTCGATGGGGAACGGCCTTCATTCAGCGACTTAATTAAGCGTGGCCATGTAAGGACTTTGTTGTCTTTTTTCAACATGTACTGAGATTGTGATTCCATTCATAGCCATCCTATATATGCAGTCAAGTTCATGTGGCAGTGACTGTGTGTAGATCTTATGTGTGTGCCAGTATGTCTTGTGTGTGGTTTTATACCGTACATATACCACGCATTCTCCGATATCCAAAATGTGTAGAAGTTGATTTATTGAATGCCGACTTCCCATAATGTATTCCACAGGTTTTCACAGAACCTAAATCCAAACACAAGGCTTAATGATTATACTAATTGATTAATTCATCATTTATTTTTACTGAATAAAACATACATACACAGATAGATGCGACAACAATACAATATGACAAAGTTGAATGAAAAGAGGCTGGTCATGATTGTATGTTATGCAAGTAATAATGATTCAATGATTAAAATTAAAGACAAAGCTATGAAAATGCAAACAATAATGACATAATTCACGATTTGAACATTGTTATACATGCACAGAGAAAAGTGCATTATGGAGATGTAGCGCACTCTTGAATATACTCGTGTTGCACAACATTGTGAAAACCTGAGAGTGTGACCACTCTGCAGCACACTCAACCTGTGCATTTTTTTTTTTTTTTTTGCAGCTTGATGAAATACTTTGAGAAGTATAGTCTTATCTGTCACCATGGTCACATGTAAAATACCTCAAGGTTCCCTTTTGGGTCCCTTACTTTTAATTTACAAGTAAATTATTTTTCAAAATCCTCGGAGATATAACATGTTCTTTTGTTGTTGTTATTATCATTTGCAGAAGATATTCTGTCTTCACAGAAACTTATAGAAATTATTTTCAAAACAGTTAATAAAGAGTTCGGTTTATTAACTTATTGCATTCGTGTGAATAAACTATTTGTGAAACCAAAGGTGTTTTTTTTCAGTAATATAAAGAAACAGTAATGCTTGTAAATGGAAATACAGTTTTTTATTAGTTAATGCTTAAAAGGTTTGATTTATTAAAATTTCAGGCCTTACACTGACGATAAATTGACTTGGAAGATGCATACCCGGTACTGCAGCTCATCTATGTAAAGTGTACATAATTGCATAATTATGAAAAGAGTTCCATTCCAAACAGTGCTAAATCCATGCGAAGAAATACAGAAACCAGGCAATGATAAAGGAGTTTTGTTCCAAAACAAAATCCACTTTGACCCCGGAGTAAAGCCAAGAGCTCGGTGTATTGACTTCTTGCTTATTGCATTCGTGTAAATAAACTATCTGTGAAACCAAAGGTTTTTCAGTAATAGAGAAACAGTAATGCTTGGAAATGGACATACAGTTTTCTATTAGTTAATGCTGAAAAGATTTGATTTATTAAGATTTCAGGCCTTACATTGATGATAAATTGACTTTGAAGATGCATAACCGGTACTGCAGCTCATCTATGTAAAGTGTATACATAATTGCTCAAGGCCTAATTATGCGAAGAATTCCAGTCCAAACGGAGCTAAGTCCATTTTCATCAAATTAGTTTTTTTTTTTTAAAACAGAAATATGTTGATTCAATATAATAAATTCTCCATCAAAGTGTGGAAATTCATGCGAAGAAATACAGAAATCAGGCAATGATAATAAAGGAGTTTTGTTCCATACTTTGACCCCGGAGTGAAGCCAAGCTGGCTACTGCATCATTGATAAGTATTAAATTGTCATTTTAACTCATAATAAAAATAGATCATTTTCTAATTTAGAGATAGATCTGATCGCAGGTAAATGGATTAGCATTATCCCATCCCACCTTCTCCTGCATATACATACTCTGTATATTCAATATCCCCAATACGATACTTATTAAGGGTACTTTCATTATCCTTTATCTGCCTTTATTCCATGGCCAGTGGAACCGGTGGGGGGGGGGGGGGGGCGGGCTCGCCCCCCCCCCACTTTTTTTTTTGCACCATACATAGGAATACATAGGGTGTCAACACCTCGCCCCCCCCCCCCCACTTTTTTTTTTACCCCGGAAGTGGCACTAGAGATAGAATGAAACCTTGAGGTGTGAGCGCGGTGAGGCCTTTGTTTTGAGCTGAAGACCTTTTTTTTTTTCGCTTGTCAGCTGAAGAAACCCGGAAGTGGCACCATAAGTTGCCCTGAAGGCCTTTTCTTTTCTTTTCTTTTTTTTTTTTTTTTTGCTTGTTAGCTGATGAAACCAGGAAGTGCACCCCCCCCCCCCCTTACTTTTGAAAACGTGGCGCCGGTTGTATATTCTTCTTGCATGCAACATTGCTGCAGCATTTTAATTCTTCTTTTTTTAATTTTTTTTATCATTATTTTTTTTTGCGAAGGAGAACTGTCGATTTTATGAACCACCTCATTCTTCCCATTTTCAAATTCTTTGTTTTTTGTTATTAAACAATTAATTTTTATTCTTAATGAAGGTATTGTTTTCGCTTTAGTGGAAATGAATAAACTTGAAAGTAATTTGAAGTTTCAAAACTTATTCTTATAAATTGCGAAGCCCGATTTTATGTTTTTTCACATTCAGCTTATCACAGACCAAGCTCGACTCTGGCGGCATTCCATACATTATGCACGTTGTGCATGCTGCATGTGCGATGTGTGTGGAGCAGTGGCTTGGAGGTACGCGACTCCATCGATGATCCACACAGCGCCGCGCCGGTGCCGCCCCGCAAGCTGTCTTTCACCAGGCCAGTAGTTGTACCTGTTCTAGTAGCTAGCTAGCTAGCTAGCGGGCTGGTGATAATCTGGGCACTCAGAATGGGCTTGTATTCCATCTCTCTGTCAAGCGAGCTCATGTACGATACTTCTTCTTCTTCTGTTGGAGTGCTGCTTCATTCTTGAAGATTACGCACTGTCGCACTGCAGTCTAAACGACTGAATTAATCGAAGGAAAATGTCAAGCAAAAAGAAAGGTCAGCATGGCCAGCAAAGAAGCGTGTGGCAGAGTATCCGCAAAGGTGATGTCGATGTTTTCATTCAAACCAAGGACGTTGAAAACTTCAGAAAGTTGGTTACGACAGAAAATCAGAATAATGTGGAGCCGGCAACGGTGGTGAAAAACGTAAATTATGTGCTAGATGCCGCCAGGAAGGCTCGGATATCAGTTATTTCCAATCGTGTCTTACTGGGAGAGACCTTACCGCAGGTAGACAAAGGTAGGTTAAATTTAAATTTTACCTTCATTTTTTTTTTCTAACACCAACATTTCAGTCGCTAGTTCTGTTTGCTGAGTTCTGTGATTCTGCTGATTGCCTCTTACACAGGCTACCTGGACTGACTCACATAGTAATAGACCGTCTAGTAGGCCTAAATTTATTTCAAATTCAATGATTGATGTAGAAATTGTTGTAGTAAATATATCAAATCATGTCAGTGTCAAATGATTGATCAAACATCTTGTCAATTCACAGTGTCAGTGGTGTGCCCTGTAGCTGTAATAAGTGTAAAGTGTTGTATAGACTGGTTGGAAATGTCATTTCTTTACACTCATCAGACCAATAATTTGTCAAATTTATTGTTGAGTTGTCACCCATTAGCATGCTCAGTGTAACTTTATTAGATGAAACGGTTACTATACACAGCCCAGTTGCTGTACGTAGGTACGTCGCGACACAGCGTACATACAGCGTCTGGTTGGGCTAATGAAACGGTAGAGTGCAATGTGTCATGTGTTACTGTAAAGTGGTTGGTAGAAAGGTAAATCGTGCGTGGGGCGCGGTAACAAGTCGCTGGTTATTCTCCACAAGGTATCAATGGATGTTTTAAAAAAGTATGCATTGTATTAAAATGTGAGGGTTGATGTGATGATTTTAGGACATTTTGAGTCAAAATTATGAAATGTCTAATCTTTGCTTTCTTTTGAAGGTGTGACTAAACTACCCCTATCTGCCAAATCTGATGTCATCCAGCTAAACCCAGAGACCATGACCTTGTGTGAACTCTGTATTGGTCAGCCTACCATTGTGACATCTGGCCAGCAGGATGGACCCAAGTCCATCTGCCTGGCCTGGCCTGTCAAGGGGTTTCCTCCAGCATCCATTGGCGTTCATCCCAGGCTACGGGAGATCTGTAGCTGGAAGGATACAGAGCTGCTGAGAGTGGAAGGAATACATGGCAGTGTTGGGGTTGCTGCCGCTGCAAAGTTGTCCATTCGGTGTGTAACTGAAAAGAAGTTTCTGATCAGTGACATTTGTAGACAAATGACAAAATCACTTGCTGTTATGTTAGTGCATCATTCCATGATTCATTTCATCAAAGTTTGTTCGTTGTTTTCTTTCCTCAACTTTGCTTTATAGTCTTGTAAGAAATTCAATTTGCATCCATACTTTTTGCAGAGTTTACTGTCAAGAGCAAACTGTGGAGGCATAGTGTTTTGATAAAAACAAGTCATCTTCCTTGGGTCTGTATAGAAATGTTTAGCTGTGACAATTCTGTGCAATGAGATATGAGATGTATGACAAAAATCAGATTATCTTGTATTGTTTGATTATCATGAACATAGCTAATCATTGCATTTTTATGTGATTTATTTTTCATGCGATTACTTTATGCAGGCATTATTTATTGTTTGCCTGAAAGTATACAATGTACAAACAGTAGTTACCCATTAACTCTGTCTGTAATCAGTTTCAATTTGCCCAACAGTCTACTGACAGCCATCAGAATGAAAACAAAGGAGAAATTCAGCAGTTTGGTGGATTAAAAGGTATTTTAAAAAATACACAAGAAAGTAATAAACAACACCTTCATTACAGAAGTTCTGATTACAGGTGTGCATTTCCTTTAACAATAACATCTAATCAGATTTCATGTTGTGCTTTACATTCACAGTGCCAATGAAGAATCAACGTTGACAGAATCTGCTGACTTCAAGAACTATCTAGCTCGCAGTCTAGTCAGTAAACACATCATGTGCGAGTGTGTCCTGAGTGTCTCTTACTATGGCAAGCCAGTTGTGCTAGAAGTGGAAGAGGTCACAACCCTGACAAGCAAGGGACCCTCAAATCCAGACCTTTTGACCCAGAGAGTGGACTGTGATGACCAGTCATCCCTCAGCATGACAAGTGCTGACCAATCAAAGCTTCACAGCTCTCACAATGTTAGCTCATGCCTCGGGAGAACTGACATATCCACTTGCTCAATTACTGAAGATGAACAGTTGGATGCAGACAAGAGCATGGAACCTTTGAAGATTCCTGAAATGGACAGTGTGACAGACATCACTGACCCAAGCATTATCGTTGGCATGGTAACAAGTGACTGCTCTGCCCTACAATCTTCCAGTGAACTTGAAAATCAATTCACATCACTAAGTTTGTCAGAGACGAGTAGCGTCGTGGCATCTTCAACTCCCAAGAGGAGTTCAAAATTGTCTTGTGATGATGATGAACAAAAGTTTGCCAAACACAGGAATCTGTCAATAAGCCAGAGTTTGCCAGAAGAGAGTGGTATCTACAGAGTCACAAAAACAACAGAAATCTCAATAATCTCCCCGGCTAAAGAGGGAGCAGATAGAAAAGAAGACAAGATGGCTGCCAAGCTTGGAAGTCGTGTGACCTTTGACATGATGGGAGGTATTGAGAGACAGCTGAAATCCATCAGGGACATGGTACAGATGCCTCTCAAGAATCCAGACGTTTTCGTCTCTCTTGGTAATCCTGGCAATCATCTGTATTTTCTCAGCAAATCAGTGATTTTGCATAAAGGAAATAATGACAGTATCTGACAACTTGAAGTAATCACGGTGTCTCATTGATGTATGCATAAGACAGGTAGAATAGTTGTAAAGAATTGAGTAATGCCACTTGTGAGAAAATTCTTATAAGTTTGTGTAAGTGATGTCAGGTTGAGTACTGCACACATACAACGTTGCCACAAAGAAATTAATGTTAAATGATGACTACAAAAAAATGTGGAGTTCACTATCTCACTAAACTCAGTCAATGTTCACTGAAACTTAAGTGGCAAGTTTGATTTTGCTTATGCTGAAGCTTGACAGAAGCCTTATCATTGTATCTTGGCAGAAAGTGATGGTACAAGACAATTTATGAGCATTACTTCACTTATGAAATTTGTAACATGGATTCTACTTAAAAGTATCATATTTTTACACTTTTTGGGGGTCACTTTTAGGTATTCCCCCACCCAGGGGAGTGTTGCTGTATGGTCCCCCAGGGGTGGGGAAGACCATGCTGGCTCGTGCTGTGGCATGTGAGACTGGAGTCCACACAGTGGTCATCAACGGGCCAGAGGTTCTCAGTAGGTGAGCCAATTAACCAACACAGATGCAAACATGATATCCTCAACAGTGGCGGATCCAGAGGGGGGCGCACCGGGAGCACGCCCCCTCTTTATTGTTATTTTTTAAACGAAAGAAATATAAAGAAAAAATGGGGGCGTATGCGCCCCCCTTTAAGATTGTAAAGGCGCCTCCCCTTTACAGAATTCCTGGATCCACAATGCTCAATATTTGACACCTAAAAGATTTTAGCTATTCGATTCGTCTATGCTCATCATGTGACATATACGCAATCAAAGATACCTTTTGTTTGAGCAAAAATGGACAGTGCACTGCCAGTGTCACCAACGTAGATTGACTCCCATTTTAAACTCGGTATCAAATCGTAGCTTTTACACCAGCACACCTCTGACATGACAGTAAGCATACCTTTTGCACACTAAATCAGTTACAAGCCTGCATTCAGTCTCTCATTTTACTGTCGATGGCTTCAATTGATCAGTTTCATGAATGACTATCTGTATTGTGCTGCCCATTTGTCTTTCCTGCTAAAATGGTAGCAGTTTCTGTACTGAATTCAAGAATTGGAGTGGACTACATGTGATGATGTCCGAGATGTTGTACTAAGTATGAGTAAACAGTGTATGTTCTTTACTCGTGCAATGGAAGGAGGTTTCAAACTCCATTACATTGTTGAATAGAGGGCCTTTATGTTTTACCATGTGGGAGTATACCATACACAAAGAGATATGATATGAATCATCCCACAGTGTTTTAGGAGAGAGTGTTTGGTATTGTCACAGAGTTATGGTTAAATTGCGACCAGATTTCCTTGTGTAAATACTGTTCTCAAAGCGATATTTTTCCATAAAATTTAGCGCAAAAACCTTCCAAGATAGATATGTAAAATTTTTGTAACTGCTAGTAGCAGTGCTTACAGGGTGATCAGTGACTTACAGGGGATGTAGATAGGTGTACATGCAAGGCCTTTATAGCCAACTCTTAAACTACTAATTACTTTCTTGACTCACCTTCCAGGGTATTTGAGGAGGAAAAAGGTTAACAACACACATTCTTTTACAGTTTTTATGTAAGTTATGTAAGAAGATTTGATGAGAATGATTTAAATTGATATAATGGTGATTTGAAATATATTTTGTCCATGCTACGTTCTCTCAATGTAAAGAAGCCCAATGGGTATTTGCTATGCCTAGTATAAGAAGTCAGCCTGCCAAGCTTCAATTCTGCCATTGCTTCTGTTTTTTCCCCCAAGGTACTATGGCGAGTCTGAGTCAAGGTTGAGGGCGCTCTTCACCGAAGCCACAGAGAATGCTCCGAGCCTGATCCTCATCGATGAGTTGGATGCCTTGTGTCCTCGACGGGAGCGTGTCCACAGTGAGCTGGAGAAACGTGTGGTCTCCATGGTACTCACTCTCATGGATGGCTTGGTAGGAGAAGTAGCGGTACTTGTGGCATTAGTCGTGTTAGTAGTAGTAGTAGTAATAGTAGTAGTAGTAGTAGTAGTAGTAGTAGTAGTAGTAGTAGTAGTAGTATTTAGTAGTAGTAGTAGTAGTAGTAGTAGTAGTAGTAGTAGTAGTAGCAGTAGTATTTAGTAGTAGTAGTAGTAGTAGTGGTAGTAGTAGTATTTAGTAGTAGTAGTAGTAGTAGGGGTAGTAGTGGTAGTAGTAGAAGTAGTAGTAGTAGTAATAGTAATAGTAAGTAGTAGTAGTAGTAGTAGTAAGTAGTAGTAGTAGCAGTAGTAATAGTACAGGGGAGGATCCAGGAATTCCGTAAAGAGGGGGCGCTTTACAAAATTATGGGGGGGGGGGGGGGGGCGCACGCACCCAACCCCCAATTTTTTTTCTTTTTATTTCTTTTAACATAGAATAAAGGGGGGGGGGGGGGGGGGCTGCCGCACGCCCGGTGCACCCTCGCCTGGATCCACCACCGTAGTAGTAGTAGAATTTAGAAGTAGCAGTAGTAGTAGTACTAGTAGTAGTACTAGTTGTTGTTGTTGTTCTTGCTGTGGTGGAGGTGGGGGTAATGGTGATAGTAGTATTAGCAGTAGTCTGATGGTAGAAGTCCAATAGAAGCTGTAAAGATAGGGGCAGTAACAAAGGTAACGATGATAATAGCTACATTGATGAAGATGATGACAATATTAGTGATAATACTACAAATGGTAATGATAACAGAAAAACAATGATAATGGTGACAGTGATAGTCAACATACCTATCCACCACAGTTTGTACTATCAAAGCTTACACCTTGGGACAAGAGATGATTAATTGAATATTTTTTTTTTTTTGCCCCGTCCTCTGCATATCTTTCTCCTGAGATGAATAAGAGAAAGAGAGGGCAGAGCAAAAGATACAGAAATCATCATGTTTTGCTGAAAGTAGTTTACGAAGCTAGCTATGCAAGCCTTGGGGGTAATGTTGTTTGAGGTCATACACAACCTAGATTGTATGACATTTTCAGAGATGCCATGAAAATATTATTTTGAATATTAATTTCCTGTCACAACAATGCTACGTGAACTTTTTTCAGTGTCCCTCAGAGTGTGCCACTAAAAAATTGAAAATTAGAAATTAAAAAAATAAAGTTAAAGGAGAATTAGATGTTCTTATTTTTCTAGCGTGATGAAATAGTAACCTCCTTCAGAAGGCAGGGGTAATATTTCAGTAACAAGTCAAAGGAATATGCACTTTGATAAAAATGACATTTTGTGGAATTCTTTTAATTTTTTTTGGTATTGTTGCCCTACTGTAAATCATGAATTGTTGTAGTCTTATCCAGCAATGACAGCACATAGATTAAAAACTTTCATATCTTCTGGACAGATTGTCCAATTTCCCTCAAATTTCACTGGTGTGTACCACTAATATTTCTGCATTCACTTTAAAATCCACATGTATATTTGAAGTAAATTCCTAATAAGAAATTAATATTTTCCACCTTATTTTCATATGTTTTCTTATTTCCAGACAAATGCACAAGTACAATCTATGCTGTGTATATTAGATCAAAAGATATGTATCCATCAAGCCATATCAGTAAGGCTGCTAATAAGACCAACAGGTCTCGCTACTTTAGACAATTTTTGACATATTTCAAGTAACTTTAAAGTTTTAATCATATGTCAGATATTCAAAGGAAACTGGCTTCACTCCAGCTGTGTGAATGGCTGATGATCAAAACATACCTCATGGATGATCTGAGATAACAAAAATGTAGCTGTTGGTCCTGACAGCTTATTCAGTAAACTAAACTTGATTATGGCAGACCCTATTTACTATGATTTTCCATACATGTGATTGATCTTTGCCTTGCTGGTAGTGTGGGCTTTCCCGGGGTCATGTCCTGGTGCTGGGTGCTACAAGTCGCCCCGATTCTATTGACCCAGCGCTGCGAAGACCAGGCCGATTTGACCGCGAGATCGAGATTAGCGTCCCCAATGCACGAGAAAGAAAACAGGTATATTCAATGACTTCATTGACAATCACAGGAGACCTGATGATGTGTTATTGCAATGATTATGTTATCAAATGTGAGCATTGGTCATTAATCTGTTGAGGACGAGTCCCGAGTATACTCGGGCAGGTGTCTATGGGAAATGCATGTTACAGCAAAATCGAACTGTCCTCAACTACTTAAGAAGAGCAATGTATTTCTTGGTGGATGAAACATGAAGCATCTTGTATTCATTTTGTTTAACTTCTAAATATGTCGCATTGATATGTTAACATTTTACATAAGGCTTATTATAAAGATATTGTCAGGATGAATGTGTATGGGTAATTCCATGAAGTTGGGGCAGTGTCCATGTAGCATCGTGATATTTGAAAAATACATTTCAGCATAACTCAATATTAATTATGCTATACATTTATTGTTTGTAGGCTTTATATTTGCATTGAGGCCACACATTTTCCTGGAAATTTTGTGCCATTCAGACTCAATTTTGATGAAGTTATTAAACAATACAATGTATGTAACGGTGTCCTGTATCATCGTGACGTGTCCATTTAGCATAGTGAAATTTTAACATTTGGTACTAAGGGACAAATTATGGCAATTAATTTGATGCAATATGCATATTTACTAGATTAGTCAGATAGCTAAATATCTCAAATTTCCTGTACACAGTTTTAATTTTAAAAGAAAATTACAAAATGTATCACGATGCTACGCGGTGTCCTTTTTTGTTACATTTGGTGGACACCGTGTAGCATAGTGACACATTGTGTAATTTTCTTGTAAAAGTAAAACTGTGGAAAATAGAGTTAAGATATGTAGCTATCTGACTAATCTAGTAATTATGCATATTATATCACATTTTGGTCAAGCTAATTGCATTAATTTGTCTTTTAGGACCAGATTTTAACTATCACGATGCTACATGGACACGTCACGATGCTACACGACACTGTTACATTTTTTTTTTAATAACTTCATCAAAATTGAGTCTGAATGGCACAAAATTTCCAGGAAAATGTATGGTCTCAATACAAATGTAAAGCCTGTAAAGAATATATGTATAGCATAATTAGTATTGAGTTATGCTAAAATGTAACACTTTGTTCCCCAACTTCACGGAATTACCCGTATAGATGATACATTAGTGACGATTAAACCACTAGACTCGTATGATCCATACCTGTCATAATTCTGATTTTATAGTTGTGGTGGTGGTACAGCTAATGCTGTGATGTAAAAGAACATGTGCTTTGTTTGGGAAATTGCATCTTTATTTTTTTATATATCATACTAACTCCAGATTCTGGACAAACATCTGGCAAGTGTATCTACCGCCCTGAAGGAGGAAGATGTTGCACATATAGCAGACTGTGCCCATGGTTACGTGGGAGCAGATTTGGCCGCAGTCTGTAAGGAAGGTCAGTATTTTTATTGTTATAGTATTATTTGCCTATACCAAGCTGTAATATCACTCATCTCAAGCTACAAGTAAAATTCTGACAAAATGAACAACAGTTGAATACATGTTAGAATTCATTGAACCAGGATGTGTAGAAAGATGGAGAAATACCCCTACATTTGTTTTGGTTTTAATTTTTGTGTATGTCTGGGCCAAAAATGAATTACAGTACTGTTGTAAACTTGTTAGAATTTGTATTCTTTGAACCAGGATGTGTAGAAAGATGTAAGACAGAATACCCTGTATTTGTTTTGTTTTGTATCTATTTTTGTGTATGTCTGTGTGTTTTGCCTCATTCAGATCTTGCTCATCTTTCCAAACCACTTGCCCAAGTCTTGGCTATCACCTGCCCAGGCATTTGCACAAATGTTTAAATATAGAATGAATATAGTACAATAGATCTAGATAGATGGGGAATGCAGATGTGTATCTCTAGAAGTTTGGTATTGTGTAGATAGTCATCTGTTACTTTAAAAGTTGTTCACCTGTGAGAAAGTTACTATCTGGGATGCGCATCATGATGCACAATACTCTCTTGCCTTTTTATATACATGGTGACCAGGGAGTAAAGTAACAGCCTTGCAAGTGACCCAAAGTTAGACATCAGATGAATTACCTATGCCTTCAAAAGTTATTTTAGTCCTACTTGAGAGTAGATTTGATTGTTCTATTCAAGTGATATATTGTGCATGAATATAAAAGGTCCTCATCAGCTATTACTATATGTGTGCTTTATTTATATCATTCACAGCGGCAATGAGTGCCTTTGAGCGTCTGCGTTCCCAGGGTCAAGTTGAGGTCAGAGATGCCATCCCAGCCAGCAGAGCAGTAACCAAGGAGGACTTTCTTCATGCCTTGACCCAGGTCAAGCCTAGCGCCCTCAGAGAGGTCGAAATTGATATACCAAAGGTATGAATCCAAGTCCTTTGCACACAGAAATCTACTATAGTACAGTGTACTCCCATTCTAACGAACCAGATTATAACGAAATGCCGGTTACAACAAAGGAAGAATTCAGGCTGCAACATCTGCTCTATTTTTGTTGTTGTTTATTTGTTCGGTTTTGACGAAATTTTGATATAAAGAAAGAAAACTGCCGGTCCCAAGGACTTTGTTTTAACAGAAGTCCACTGTACCTCAAGCCAGGAGCAACTAGCAATTACATTGTACATTTACAATTTCTGACATATCTCAGCTCAAAATCTAATATAGAGCCATTAAAACAGGACAAGTTTTTCGTGACTATGTCATGAGTTTGTGTTTTCAAAGGAGTGCAAATTATATGAAGTAGTGTAGACTCTTATGAATAATGATGTGTTGTAACAAAAGTTTGGTATAAATGTATATTCATGTGCCATGCAAGGCTTGACGTTAGAGGTAACGATCCTTGGCAATTAACGTTCAGTGTCAAGCAATAGAAAATGCCATGTTATGGGCAGTCTGTTGTGAAACCAAAGTTTTTCATTCAATTTGACTTCCGTGTGAGGTACGTAGTTTGAAGATTTGACATGAATGGCATGGATACTTGATGCCATCTACAGACAAATCATGACAGTGGTTTGAAGGGAACACAATTACGGACTACTTCATGTCAGGTTGACAAGATTTCTGAGGTACTTGAGTAGCACTTTAATGAACTACAGTTCGACCTCGATTATCCAGCCATGTCGGGACCAGCGCTCATCCGGAAAAACGAATTGGCCGGATATGGGAGACACAAGTTAATATTATAGCTGCCGTCCAAGCTGCCGTCCCAGTGCACTGGCAGCTAGGCAGGTAGCGTACCCCGCAATGGTAGTGTAATCTATGCTAGCCTGTGCAAAATTGTAGTCCCTTACTTTTACGATGATAATGTGGTGTGAATTTATGTTAGTTCTGTCGGGAATATTGTAGGTAAATCATGTGAGTTTTGCAGAAATTTTAATTGATTTTAAGGTCACTGTTTTTTCTCAATTTCTGGATGAAAAAAAAAAGTTTTTCACTGCGTGAACGCGTCCAGATAATAGAGATTTCCAGATAAAAGGAGGCTGGATAATCGAGGTCGAACTGTATTTGATAATCAGCAGCAAATTATCATTTCATTGTGGCACCTTCCAAATGACACAGTAGATTTTAATTTTTCCAGAGATCAAATTCACGTAATTGTGCTTGCTTGCTACAGGTGTACTGGTCAGACATAGGTGGTCAAGACAGCATCAAACTCAAGCTCCGTCAGGCCGTGGAGTGGCCCATCAAACACCCAGAATCCTTTGCCAGGTTGGGAGTGACTCCACCAAAGGGCTTCCTCATGTTTGGTCCACCTGGGTGTTCTAAGACACTCATCGCTAAGGCTTTGGCTACAGAGAGCGGACTAAACTTCATATCTGTTAAAGTAAGGGTTATACCCCCTTCCTTTTCTGATGTAGAACTATAAGATGGAAGTTTCATGTATGTAAAGCACATAGAAAATCTTTATTATGTGCTATATAAAAGCAAATTATTATTATTATTATTATTATTATTATTATTATTGTTATTGTTATTATTATTATTATTATTATTATTATTATTATTATTATTATTATTATTATCTTTATTATTATTATCATTATTATTATCATTATCATCATCATCATTATGTGTGTGTGTGTGTGTGTGTATGTGTGTGTTTCTCTCTTTCTCTCTCTTTGTCAATCTTCCATGGGTCTGTTTGACTCTCCCTCACACTCTATCTCTATCTCTTTGTCTATCCCACTACCTTGGTGTATGTTTTATTTTCTCACTTTTTTTTTTGTCATCATAGTAGGTCATCATTATCGTATTGTAGGAAGTTTAAAAGCCTCATTTATGTCGACCTTCCATGCAGACTCTGTTCAGAGGAGATGTGTTGTATTGTGTTGAAAGGAAGTGTATCAAATGAATACATGGCTAATTTGCAAATATGCATGAAGTGGAATGAGTAATACACTCAGTAAATATTATGAAAACTTTCTTGAATTCTTATGCCTGTTTGTAAAGGATGAATTTATGACTCATTGGGTTTTATTTTGCCCAAATGAATCAACTATCTCGCTGTCCTCAGGGCCCAGAGCTGTTCAGTAAGTGGGTCGGTGAGTCCGAGCAAGCTGTGAGGGAGGTGTTCAGAAAGGCGAGATCAGCAGCGCCAGCGATTGTCTTCTTCGATGAAATCGATGGCATAGCTGTAGAGAGAGGAAGGTAAAATCTCATGTCTTTACTGACAAAGATTACCCGTCGAGGACGGAGAGATATCGCTACAACACTTATTTCCCATAGACACCTGCCTGAGTATACTCAGGACTAGTTTTCAACGGGTTAAAGGGGAAGTTTCCCGCAACATTTGGATTGAGTGAATGCAACAATATTTATTTGTACAGTGTAGTAGAACACTGCAGAGAAGTCAAAGAAATATCAGACAATCTGTTCAAAAGTTATGAATTTTTGAAGCTTAGGTGCTGCCATTTTCTGGATGACTACAACAGTTCCTGATGTCACTTCAGAACAATGATATAAAGAAAAGATAAAGAGAAAAGCACAACATTAAATTTTTTAAATCAAAAATACACATTCCCTTGACTTGTTGCTGACTTATTTCATTGTTAATATTATTTCACTCTGTGAAAGGGCTATTGCAAAGTCTATTGTTCTTTTGTTATGCTAGTAAAATAAAATTTTGCAAAATCCTCATTAAATTTTTTGTATATCATTTTTTCTGACATGACATCACAAATTGTTTTTAAGTCTTTTTTTTTTTGTTCAATGAATGATTTTCAAAAGTTTCTAAACACATTTCAGCAGATTTTCTTCTGATTTTTGTTGTTGTTGTTGCTGTTGTTGGCAGATTTGATAAGTTTAACAATCTCCATCTTATCTTTTCGCAAACTATGATATGCAGTGAATTATAATTTAGATAGAAGATCATTATTTCTGCAGCAAAACTTGTTGGGTATATTTAAAGTAAACCTTAATTTAGGAATAAGTTACTTACCTCTATAACCACATGATGACCTTTACCTTTCTTCACTACTTTGGGCAGTTCTGGTGGTGGAAGCAGTGTTGGAGACCGAGTGTTGGGCCAACTGTTGACAGAGTTGGATGGTGTAGAAGGGTTGAGGGATGTGGTAGTTGTGGCAGCCACAAACCGTCCCGACATGATAGATAAGGTGAGATCTTTTTTTAAAAGCATTTCTGGATAGGGCCTAGGGCAATTATCCCGTGGGCAATTACCCCAGATCATTCCCCCGACCATAACCCTAATCCTAATCCTGAACCTAATCCTAATCCTAACCCTAACCCAAACTCTAATCCTACACCTAACCCTAACCCTAAGCTTTACTCTAATCTTATCACTAACCAGAACAGTGGACTCCCGTTAAAACGAAGTCCTGGGGACTGGCAATTTTCTTTCGTTATAACAAAATTTTGTTATAACCGAATGAATAAACAATCAAAATACATAGCTTCGACAATGTTGCGGCCCTCAATTTTACTTCGTTGTAACCGGAATTTTGTTATAACCGTGTTCGTTATAACGGGAGTGTACTGTATTTATCCGCGGGGTAATTGCCCTGATACGTTCTGGATAAATTACAGATTCTTTTCTCACTAGAAGGAAAATGTGATAATCTTCATTTTCATATTATACTAGTAATATTATGTTAGCAAACATTTACTGACTCAAATAATTTTAGTGCTGAGAAATTTATGCTTTCCCAACTTTATCTCTCTTTATTCTCTCAAGCATTTGGTCTGCTAGAAATTGTCACACTATCTGGCTATGTTGATGTTTATACTCAGTACATCCTATATTAAAAGTATAAGAAATTTGATTTAGATGTATTCTTCACCTGAAGCAGTTGTATGAATGTCAGTTAAAAGGGCACATTGGTGTAGTGCGCATATGCAGTGTATTATTATTAAAATTATCACTAGTTTTGGGTATGAATGTGACTGTGATTATGAAGAGTATTTTCGTTCTCATTATCATCATTGTTAACTGATTCTACAGGCTCTGATGAGACCGGGGCGTTTGGACCGCATCCTCTATGTCTCCTTGCCAGATGACCACACCCGAGAAGAGATCCTCCGCATCCAGTTCAGGAGGATGCCGGTCAGTGAAGATTGTTGCCTAGCAACCATAGTCAGACAGACTGAAGGATACTCAGGTGCTGAGGTAGGAAGACGAGTCCATAGATACATATTGTTGCCATGGCAACATATCCTCAAGATAAGTTTGGACATATGTGACCCTGCACCTCAAAACAAACAAAAAGTCGCCAGACATGAATTTTTAGTTAAGACCATATTCTGAA
This sequence comes from Diadema antillarum, assembly GCF_040938485.1. Taxonomy (NCBI): domain Eukaryota; kingdom Metazoa; phylum Echinodermata; class Echinoidea; order Diadematoida; family Diadematidae; genus Diadema; species Diadema antillarum. Next base: position 583,922 of record NW_027271986.1, on the reverse strand, counting down.
AGAGCAGACTTTAAGCTTTAAAATGATGTATAACTTAAATCAAATGGACTCTCCTAACCTATCTAAATATCGGAAAGAAAGCACAAACTCAGGAAAAGTGTGAACTGAGAAAAGAGGCTCTGAAGTACAGTGACTATTAAAGCGCTTAATCTTTACCAAACCGTGCTGGCTGTGCGATGAATAGGACAAAAAACAGGAAGTAAACCACCAGAGTAACAACAATGAAGGGATTATTAGATTAAACTGAAATTAAAGATGCCTCGTTAACACATTCTGTCCATAATTAATGCCAACTTTCAAAGCAGTAGCACTATCCTTTCAAAAGTTATTAGAGTTGAAAGTGAAGAGTGTGGACAAGGTTTTTCAGAAATGAAAAAGGGATTCTAAAGACACACCATATCACATTATTCTACCAAAAATGTGCGAGATAAACTGCTAAAAAAAACACACTTTCCTGCCCGTTTTATGATACCAAATTTTAGCGTAATGTAACAGAAGACCCGCACTTTCAGAAAATATTAAAAAGTCAAGTTTGGCTAGGTTGACCCATTTCACTTATTTTCAGTCCTCAGGCAAAATTAGTGTGTGCGACTTTATGTTCGTTTTGAGGTGCACTGTCACATATTAAAGGAGTGAAGGGTAGTAGGTGATCAAAAGCAACAAGAAATGAGATGTCGTGAACAAGGATATTATAGAGTATTAGAGTGAGGGATTTGCGGATGGAAGAAGATGGTGGGGTTTCATGGCATATTTAGGGTGAAAATTTTTAGACAGGATTTGCACACTAATTTGAGAATTGTAACTAAATAATGCATCAAAGTTGCTGATATTTTAATAACATTTTATTGTAAATAAATCTGTTAACCTGACTCCAATCTTATGGCTTTCATTCTTTTATCCAAATGTTTTCTTAATATTTAATCAGTGATGAGAAACTGAAATCTGTAATTAGGTAAATTTGTTTGCAATGTCAAATATAAATAAGATCTTATTCCATCAGATGCGCCTTTCAACAGATATCTAAAGATAATGTACAGGTCTGGAATATTTTCTATTTTCAGTCATGTAGAAAATTTGCAGACTTTTTGAAGTTGTCTTATTTCACACAAATCTGCCATTGTTATTATGATTACAGTTGCATTTGTATCAATTTGCGCCATCAATTAACTTTTGATCTGGAAAACAGTAGGAAGGTCAGTATGGAGTATGTAAACATGCTGGTCAGTTGAAAAACTGAATTATGAATTCAAGATATCTCTTCTGCATTATTTGCTAGCCCAATTTGTGTGGAGACTCGATGGATAGTTTGCATTCATGAAGCGTTCTTTGTATGCAGGTTGTGGCCGTCTGTCGTGAAGCTGCCCTGGCGGCCATGCAGGAGAGTTTTGACATCCAAGCGGTCAGTATGCGGCATTTCAACGAAGCCCTGTCCAGTGTCCGGCCCCAGACCACCCAAGAGAGCATTCAGTTTTACCAGGACTACTTGAAGAAGAGTGGACTCTACACTTTGTGATGTCTGCAACAAAGAGCTGCTTCACAACATTTCATCAACCTTGTGGGTGCTTTGAATATATACTGGTACATGAACCCCATATCATTGTACACTCAGTCTAAATCCCTGGTACAGAAAGGGTTAAAGACAAACAAACCAACAAACAAACAGTGCTCAAACATGTCTTGAATTTGATAACAGAGTGTACAACTAAATTTTTCTTGCCAAACCCTTGCTTATGATAGGTTGTCACATGCATGTGGTGAACCTGTGGCCCCTGGCCTATGAGCTATAGCAGTCCTCAATAGGCAACATACACATTTTACGTAGCTCACCTCATTCCTGAGAGCAAGGAAATAGAAAGATTTATTCCACACTTGAGTTATGAACTTCCATTCAGCCAAGTTGTCTTTGAAAAATTCTTAGAAACTTTTGTGTACAAATTCAGCAATTCAATGGCAATTGTGGCTGCCTCACCTTGCACTCGCATAAATGAGTTTTGGGTCCTTTAATTACTACAACTCCAAATGAAGTTCATTCAGCCCAACACGATTGGTAATGATGATGCACTTAGTTGAATGTATTCGCACGATTAAGGAATCATCTGTTCCCAACTCGTCTATTAGGTATAATGTCTTGTAGTTGCGTAAAACACTTGTAATGCGCGACTGACGTAGACTTCATTCAATGTTCTAGACAAATCTGCTGCTTGGATGTGTTGTGTAGATAATAATTGGAGGCTTTGAATTCTCTGACTGCAAACTTTCATTTAACAATGGAATTGACTTCTGTTCAGACTGTGTGATCAACTTCTCTCACTGAAACTTTTGCAGAGACTGAGGTGCTTCGCACATCACTGGCTGGTGTGTACCAGGCGATGGGTGATGCAAAGATGTCATGAGTATGACCCATTATACTTCTTGGAATAAGGGTGCAACTTGCTTTCACTTTGACCATTGGAATTTCTAAAGCTAAGACAATGTCCACCAGTTTGGTAGTTGCCTTTAAAGGGACTACAAAAAAGTATTTGTGTTTTTGCATTTCTATTCTGTAAACATTAAGTTTTAACTGTTATATTAAAATACAGCAAAATTAGCAATCATAATCAGTAAATTTCTCACTGCAAACCACTGCAGTGACAGCAATTCATGAATACTTTACTTGTATGGAGAAAAACATGCAAACCCTTGTATTTATTTCTTGTATGCATGGACATGTTCAATATTTATTTTTATGAGTGGGACATTTGCTTTCAATATTTACCACCACACAAGTAAGAGTTAGTCTTAGTAGTTGCTGTTTTCTGATCAGTGGCATCCCTATGTCATTGCGGCACAATGCTACCATGTAACTGTCTTGTCAATGAGAGATCTGCATTACAACTCAGTGCTTCATGAAAATGTTATGCAATTCTGTGTTTTGTGAGGATAGGTATACAGGTTGTATATGTCACTGATGGCATAATAGTTTGCCTGTTGAAAGATGCTGGAATCAGGCAGTGTATTATCCTCCAAGTCAGTGTGTTCTTTGTCAATGAGAAGGAAACTTCATTGGAGTCAGATTGGCCAATTATTAAGTGACAGATGGCCGTAACATTGTGTCAAAGATGCTCAAATTGTTCCATGTAAGTTGCTTGATGTAGACAACATTAGTATATGTCACTGATACATTGTATAACACCTGCATGCCATTATTTATCATGTGTAGTGGTATTGCCATACACAATTTTCACAGATTCCTACCTCATGGATACAGTTAACATGAGAGAGCATTGTACACTTGCCTACGGACAAACTTCATCCAGTCATTCAGAAGTCTTTTGATTTAAAGTCATGCAACTACTGGTAGTAGTTATAGTAATGTACAAAGTTTTGATGTACATTTTATTCTGTTCAGGTGCAGTTGAGAAAGTCCTTGCTATTTTCTGTTTTTAACCAGCAGAAACCATGTTTCTGTGTCTCGGGATTGATATATCTTTATCAAGATTGGTTTCTTTTTATCATGGTTTTATGCTGTAATCATGTTAACAAGTGGGGATGTCATGATTATGAGGAAAACAAAATAATAATTTTTGTTCAGGAGATGGTAATAATGATATCATGCTTGTCAACTCTGTAAAAAAAAAAATGTATTGATATTCATACCTTAATTCTGTAATAAATGAATGACATTATCCATGAGATTTCTTTTGTTCGTTGATATAACTTTATGTAATTTTTCAACATATTGCCTTCGCTGAATTTTGTTTTTATCTGCTTGGTTGCCTGTGTGTGTTAGTCTTGAAAGATAGGGGTAATAATGTTCATGATGATGACAATGATGATAATTATGCCATTAGCATCATTATTATCATCATTCAATTTTTGTCACATCCCTCAAGGTAAAAAAGACTGGAATATTTTGTCTAAATACTGGAACTTTTTTTACTTGTAACTTCATTTAGCAATGTCCACTGATGACATAATGGAAAAGGCAGGATTGTATTGCAAAAGAAATAGACAATTATTTATTTGAAGTGATAGTGTGAAGGGAGGGATGGTAATGATGTAGTTTTGGTTGAGATGGGGATTCAGGTTTCAACTTTTTGCAAGATAATTAGAAATCACTTATACACGTACATTATTATGAAGTATTATAAAGCATACAGTTCTAAGAGGAATTAAAAAGTTTACTTGATGAAATCGGTTTGAAATGGCTGAGATATCCATAAGCACACTAAAACAAAGTGGTCCTAATAAAACGTGGGTCTCATCACATGTTTGTTTTTCGGAGACATCACTTGTCAGTTTTCAGCTGGTCTCGAAGATGCTTCCATGATGTATCTTAAAGTTATCACCTTGTTTGGAGACGTCTCAGACGTCACCTTGAGGAGTTGCCTTTTTTGGTGAGAGCGCAAACCACGTCATGTTTTTCAAGTCTTCTTTCGAGTCTTTCGAGTCGCACCAGTCATGGCGAATGGTCAGTTGCTTTGGGGCTGTCGCAGCGAAGTCTCCTCCAGTCATGTCAGTAGGCCCTTCATGGTTGCATAAGATTTTAATAGTTTGTGTTAAAGGTCGCCCTCTACAAAGCAGCTTCTGACAGTAGGGGGTTCGGAGTCGACGCATTCTGTGTCATCCAGGAGGAAAACTTCACTTTTTGGAGTCACAGTGGCCGATTAAATGGCAGATTTTTGTAACATCGTGTCGAAGATGCTGTAGGTGTTTCTTGTAAACCCATTTGTATTGCAACATGAATTAATGTTCCCAGGGTATTGCAGCGAGAAATAATTATTTGACCCGTCCTCCCCGCGGGGTCATGCCTTATGACCATACAGCACATCGTGGAAGCGTTTTGCCAAATTCCGCAAGTTTCGCCCATGATGATTATTGTTATCACTAAATCCCACAAAATTCAACTTTGTACCGATTCCAATGTTGACATGCTATTTTCACGCAGCTGTCCTTTCCGTTGCACTCTGCTTCCGCACAAACCCACATCACACACATGCACACACACGCAAACACACACGCACAGACTGACACGCTGTACAATGTGCTCTTAAAGCTACATGTGCCCACTAAAATGAGGTGTTTCCAAGTTCGAGGATGTTTGAGCTGGTATATATCACCTCGCACCTGGAGAAGTTATCATTAAAACCACTTTTTCCTGAAAATCTGCAATCTATGTAAAATCTCTGGATGCACGATTCTACTTCCGCCATATTTGAATGTTATTTGTCACTGCCTAATGTGATAAACTAAAAGTTACCATATTTCAGTAATTTACGCCTATTTTGAGATATGCAGCGGAAATTGAGGTGCCCTGTGGCTCTAGGCTTTCATGAAAGCCGGACAGGCTAAATGAAACTTTCCAACAGCCCCTAGTATGTCGTCGGTCTATATACAGTTAAAGGTAAAAAGAATCAATGAAATACAAAAATTAAACTTCACTTGAAATACATGTACAATGAAAATAGGTTTAAAGAGTTGCAATCAAAAGACACAATCATAATATATCGCTATAATCCTTACAATTTAACACTGTATTATTTTCCCCTTTTATAAACTATCCGTGACTCTATAAGCTTGATTGGCCAATTTCCCCGTCGAGAGTATCTCTCTGGGATGTACTGTTTTATTAGTATTTTTTTTTTTTTTTGCATGTTAGGTCTACTATTTTGTATATAGTAAAGTTTTCTGTCAAGTGAATGAATAAAGATCAGCTCTACTGAAAGGGTCATGCATCTGGGCACAGGAAATAGATAAAGTTGATTAAACAAAATCTGTGTGAATCGAAAGTATACAAAGTACGAAAAGCCTTCACACGGAAGAGTGAAGGTTGCTATAATTGCTAATTTGCTATAATGCTTCATTAGTTTTATAGCGCTTTCGAAAACTGACGATTAAAGAGATCAAACTCCTTGTTATGAGATTAGTAATACCAGGGAGGTGAGAGGACCTCCCTGGTAATACCCTTACTCTCACTTTGTTGCCTCTTCTTGGCACAGCAAGCTAAGGCTCGCTGCTTGCTCAGCTCCCCCCCCCCCCTCTTGCCGTAAGCGCCTTCTATTTCACCGTTTTCCTTTCTTTATCCCTCTGTTGTTCCTCATCTTGTTTGATGTTGCCTCCCTATTCATCCTTATCCTTCAAAGGTTGCCCCCTTGGTCCTCGGGATCATCACTGACCCTCCTCTGCCTTTTGTCTGTCCACCCTCCTGCTCTAATCCCCCTCCCTTTACCTGTTGGGCTCCTTGCCCGTGACCTCCATCCCTCCTCTTTTGTTTTCTTTGTTCTTTGTCCCTAGCCCTCCCCTGACTGTTGTTGTTGTGTGTAGTCCTTATATGTGATTGCTTTCCCTGCCAGTTTGTCATTTTGCCTCTGACGAAGATTCTGCTAGGATCGAAAGCTCAGGCCCCTTTTGACTCGAGATTAGTAATCGTCATTAACTTATTTGTTAGCAGACCTGCGAAGTTCTGATTACGGAGGCAAACTAATTTCCCCCCTTTTTTTCGGGGGGGGGGGATCTTTCAAAAATCGAAAACCTTCACGCTGTGGAATTATTTTTAGTAATGGATATATATTATATATGTATACGGTGTATATCATATATATATATATATATATGTAGCATCTTGTATTAGTGCTCTTTGGAATAATATATGTCCGATTTCAATGTGTGACTGTTGGAATTAAGTCTGTATTGTGCATGTGTCATCGGAGTGTGCACTAACTTATATACCATGCATACTCTGTCATTACCGATCTCATAGCCCATTTGACCCGAACAACGACTTTTACGTTGGTGTTATTGCTTCTTCGGATCATATGCATTTGACCCGTAACCATAAGGCTATAGCCTTAAGGTTACAGGTCAAAAGTATATGACTGTATTCATCTGCGTGTCGTGGCACCAAAATGACTACACAGGTCTTCTTATATACTCCAGGCATATCTGAGATTTTAGGACTTCAGATACCTGAGAACTTTTCGCGGGATTGGAAATTGTACTTTTAGTACACTAGCTTAGGCCCAGTGTTAAGATATGTGTCGCTGTGCAGTTATTCTGTATGTATCGCTTATTTTCCATCGATATGAGACATGATTAAACAGACTGTAAATCACTGTAGACGTAATATACATGTATTATGTTCACATTATTATTATACGCTAAGGAAATCATATATTTTGGAAGTTGACAAAATACTGGTGTCAAAACCGGTTACAAATCTTTTGCACACCTGTGTTCCCTTTAAAATGGAAGAAGTATGTTAACTTTGTGGTTGTAGTCATGTGCACATTCGAAGATGACTCTGCAGCTCATTTTCAGCTCGTTAGTTCGTCTGCCAGCTTCGATTAGTCATCTGGCTGCAAAACAATTTCTTCTCGGAAATTCGTAGTTAGAGATTGCCAGCAAACAGTCAAATCATCCACCAAGAAGTTGGTGTTAAACGATGTAGATCAAGGCCTCCCTAGTGCAGAGTGGCTTTGCAAAATTGATTGCGCGCCCTCTATTGAAGCCTTCCGCCAGTCGAGTGCCCGTCAGCATTGTCCGTGCCTCCGAGTGAAATCCAATGAACCATTTCATCAATAACAAGGACGAAAGGGATGTTGATTTTTAAATTACATCACCAGTGCACCTTTTAGATTTGTTTGTTTTTGTGTGTCTATTATTTTGTTTCCCAAGGCGCGGTTGGCCTAAGCCGTGCAATATGTAGCATTTGCAGCGCAGAATCTCACGGTAACTCGCGAAACCCCACGATACATACTCAAATGACTTACCACCTCATTCATTATCCTAATAAATTTCATAGATATATGACACAATTATTGGTAAAATTTGCACCGCAACTACCTCCCAAAGACTTTTCGTTTATGAGTAACAAGAAAGAAAGAAGGCAATATATGGAGATAAATTTTTACTCTGTTTTCATTGAGAGGTACAATTTGGGTTGCACGCGTGCAGTTTTGAGTAACATCAAACTGATTTCTTCAGATGTCTGTATATTATACACACACAACTCGATTACCATTGCTTACTCTACTACTGCTCACAGCAGCCAGACAGTGCAGTGATGCTGGTGGAATGGAACGAAATCCCTCGATCCATCCCGCAGACAACAGATATAATTATTACCGTCAGTGGCACGGCCAAGGACTCTGTTCACCTTAACCCTTTCCATTCGAATGTGGATTCTTTCCCTAAGCGCAGTTGATGGATGATTCCTTGCTCATTTTTTGTCTTAATTTCTGCCGCAAAACGCCCTCACAGTGGTTAATTATGAAAGAAAAGTAAAGCCCAGCTCTGCTCGCTGACGATAGCTCCCCTTATACCATAAATTTCATCAACCAGCAATGATATGTAATTTAGTGTAACAAGAGATGTAGACAGGTGTATATTATAGAAATGAAACGGTGACATTTCAGATAGCCTGAAGGACACAATTTGTGCTAACTTGATTAGCTAGGAATGACGTCATTGATATAGTTTCTGACTTTATTATTAGCTCCTGTATTCAGCAAATTAATATTGGTGAGCTATCCTTGACGCCATGATTACATGTTGTCTCAATTTCCGATCTTATTTGGTGTTTATACTGTCTGTTTGCCCGTCTGTTTCTCTTGCTATCCGATCTAAAACCGTCGTAAAACGTAAAAAGATAATATGATATGAATCGGTTGTCAGGCACTTCTTCGTCATTTATTATGTTAACCCATTCTGTACGGGAACTTGGTGACATGTGTATGAAGTCTGTGGGCATTTCAGAATTCAGTATGGAACGGGTTAATGACGTTTCTTCACGTGTATGATTGTATGCCTTTAATTGTTAACAGTATTAAAGTGTATGGATTCCCTGACCAGTATATCCCCCTACACCTACTGTGTCATGATTCAAGGTGTTCTGATTTGTCTCTTGAGTTTGAGTAAAACCGTTTCACACATATCTAAATCTGTATGACGGTGCGAATACATGCGCATGTGTATGAATGAAATGAGTTCCGGCGAATTCGTAAAGCAGACATAACTTACCTCAATAATTTATCTTCTGTTTTCCTCTTAAGAAATGTTTGATTTTCATTGGAACACAACCGTAGGACACCTAGAAAGTGGCATGTAAATTTTTCAAGTTCGTTTTCAATTTAGTGCGAGCTACATTTTTATGCGGAGAACGTATATTAACTTGAATTAACGGTAGAAGTATATAGAAGTATACTGAAACAGTTAAAGGTATTGTTTACCATCGGAAGCAGTGATCTAGAATGTTCAAGTTATCACATTTGATGCATAAAATGTGTAGGCCAGTTGTATCACAAAACCTCCTGCCATATAATACAAACATTTTGCAATAAATCCTAAAATATGAGGAAATGCCGCTATTTTTCTAAATAAGCCATAACTGTAGACGGTTTATTTGAGAACGACGTAATAACTATTGTTCGCATTTTAACAATACTGAACATTTACTATACTAATTGCAATTTTTGCATTGATTGTTTCCATCCCTAACTCTTATTTTAGAACAATTTTGGAGCACTGAAGCTTAGTTTTTGTTTCATATGCAAATGGTAAATACTTTCATGTTCGGATTGACCTCATTGGATAGAATATCAACAAAAATGATATAGATTTCAGCAAAATTGAATCTGAGATCTATAAGGTTATTGAAGTGAATGGCATAAAACTTTTACATAGTCCCCTATATCGAGGAATTGAACCTCACCATTGAAAAATCAAACAATAATTAACTCAATATGCTTGTTGATATCGATCCTGGAAGAAAGTTCAGAGGAAGATGCAGGAATGACGGTTCCTATCTTTAACGAGTTAACCAGTGAAGGGACTTCTTGGTTAGCTCAAACCGAAGTAACCAGTATTCATGACGTTTGCTGCCTCCAGGGAGGAGTGTCTATAACAGTGATGGTAATCCAAGGTCGCATCTTGTCTTTGGGCAATTATAAGACGGAGAATTAGATGCTTGAAAAGTGTGAAAAGAGCCGTGGAAATCCAACAAGGGAAAAAGCCTACTCCCTAAGGCTGAAGAGGATGTGTGGATGTAGTGTTGGTTGGTCAGTGACGAAGAAAGATTAACTTCTGCTGTCTAATTTTTGACATTATTCAGTGGTGCTGTGCAGCGCCGACGAGGGCGCTATTGTTAAAAACTAGTTCACCCTCCTGTCAAAACAACAGCAAAAAAAAAAAAAAAAAAAAAAAAAAAAAAAAAAAAAAAACCAACAAACTTCTTTACCAGCTGAGCTCATTACTGGAATGAGACTAAAAGAATGGCAGTGGTAAAAGAATGGTAACATACAAAAATGTTATTTTTTTCTTTTCTTGTTTATTTCTATTTGTATAATCATGTTTTTGATCTCTGTAATTTTGTTTGATGTTGTTTAATAAAAAAAAAATTGAAAGATAAAAAAAGAATGGCAACATGGGAAAATATGAATAATTTCTAATTAGTAGAGGGATTCTGTGTGCATGCGGGATCATGCTTTGTGCTAAGATATGATTTGGAAGTGTGAGATGAGGTAGCTTTAGCGTGGTAACGAAATGATTTATTCAGCATTATAGCTTTCTAGTATAGTGCATTTCTCTTCTCAGTTATGTAAGTTTCCCCCTTGTTAATGTCTTAACCCTCTAAATTCGCTCGTGCATTCTAACTAGCCAGCACATTGTCAAATGGCATGAATGTGATGTAATGGGATGCAGTATGATAATGATAATAATTTATTATACATAATTATCTATCGCACTGTGTGTCTTTAGTCTATTCTCTCCCAAATAAATACACAAATTAGACATTTGATAAAACATGACCAGAGCATGCTTGTATTAGCATGTCAGGGAGTGCTAGGGAACTAAAATCATAATATCGAGGATTTTCTTCATTGTACGGAAAGTGCAAATATCATTAGCTGAAATCTTGATGGAAGTATCTTTAGACTAGTAATACCAGCTAGTATACTTTCTTTTTCTACTTATCTGCCTACACAATAGCTCTGTCTTCCTGCTAAATTTCTTTATAGTTTTTCATTGCATTGTCCGTTTATCGTCCTGTGGTACATCCATTTATCATATTTTCATCTACTCATCCATTCGCCTATGCACTATAATTAATCTCTATTTCTTATTTTTCCATATGTATGTAGGTCCTATAGGGTATAACATATATCTATGTGTATATTATGTATGTATATACATATATGATATCATATATATATATATACATATATATATACATATATATATATATATATATATATATATAATGATAGTAATAATAATGATGATAATGATAATAATAATTATTACTATTATCATTATCATAGTTACACATGGAAAATATAAGTATAATTATATTCCAATCAATATATCTACATATCAAATTGTGATATTATCCGGTGTCTGTTGTAAGACAGCGTTCTTTTGGATGCAAACATCGTCTTCTTCCCTTCATCATCCCTTATCCATTATTCTCTCCTTCCCGTCATCATTCCTTCTCTCCGTCTATCCTCATCTCTCTGACGTCATCACTATCTCATCCCACGCCTCCTCCCCTCCGTACTCTAAAATGGTTAATGCGTGAGTAGCAGCCTTCACTTTTGTTTGTTTATGTACTGTATAGTGCGCCCCTGCATCGCACAATGTTTGCCTCTTTGCTCTCGCAAACATATTTGTGACTACGTCTTTCTTGAGGGCGATAATGCGGTTCATTGAAACAATTTAGAGTGTTGCATTTTTTCTAGGAATGAAGAGGGGAAGAAGCGACTTTTCTTAATGTAGACTCATTACACTATTCGAGGAGAGTCAAGCGTTCCTCAAGACGCCCAAAGATGCTTGATGGGAATGCCAGAGGCCCGGGCTGCCCAGGGCGGGTTTGTGGCGTCAAGCGGAATCCACGCCACCTCCATCTTTCTTAGATAGAGACGGTCCATTTGTAGCGGTAGCTGAGTAAACCCGAGGTAATGGTTTGTATGAGAGTCAATGAAGTGCCTCATTCGTAGGATGAAGGAGGATTATTTTCTGCTTTGTTTCTTGATACCACATTGACGCAATCACTTTTTTTCTCCTATTGCCAGGAGTAGGCTCGTCGTTCCGCACTTCTCTTTAGCAAAGGAAGATATGAGGATACTTTTCTTTCTTCATATCATTTTCTCTTTACTTGACAAGGTAATATTCACGATAAGAAAACGCAAAATCTAAAAAATAATTCAAAAAGAAACTGTCTTGTTTTCACGTTATATATGTTTTAAAGCAGTTTCTTTATAAGTCTTTACGTTTGGATAGTGAATCATGGGCGAGATTACAGCGTGGTCCTGGAAATATTGCAAGAAGGCCAAAAATTATCATTATATATTGATATATATTTATTCATGTTTTACAAACATATCGAATGTGGGGAACTCAATCAAATAATTTCCTCTTTTGACACAACAAAGCTCGGAGTTGTTCATTTGTTTTGCCCTTAGCTTCACCAGAGGAATCTGTCATACATACAGATAATTTCTTTTTAAAGCTGATGATGATTATCTGGCACCAAGAATATTTTCCCCGCTTGACTTATTAAACAGACATAATGTGATGTATAGAAAACGTGTTGTTTTGAGAAGAGATACACTAAACAAACCAGAGAGGAACCAAATGATGCCGAAAGACGATTTCAGTCTGTCGATACGTATAGCTTTGTTGATGCTGAGGAAAAAACTCACTAAGAAAGTATACAGCCCAAAGAAAAGCGGCGAACATCAAGACAAGTGTGCTAACCAGCAATATAAAGATTCAGTGATCTATATAGACTACGTGTGTGATGTATTTTTCATTCTAAGAGCTGTTCACTACTCGTAAAGCTCTCCCTTTTCGAGATTGCAGCAGTAATGCGTCAGAATGCCCTTGACTTATCTGGATTATGGATTGGAGTTACGATGAAAGTTCATAAGGTTTTCGTGTTATCTTTAATGAATAGAGTACACTCAGAGTAACAGAAAATGTTTCATCAAAATCTGACCGAGAATAAAAAAATTGTAATGCATATGTTTTCGCAAATCAGTAAAAGTGACAACCACATAGTCAAATTACGAGTCTATCAATGAACATTACACAAATAATATTCACCGAAATTCCCGTTTTGACATGGAATCAATGAAAAGATATATTCTTCGCATCCAAATGTTGCAGTTCTGTACAAACCTAGCAAACGATGACGGGGGGGGGGGGGGGGGGTATTAGTTGCTAAATCCTCGCCCAAATTGCTTTTATTCGGTGAAAATGTAAAATTGTTAAATTTGGCAACTTTCTTTAATAATGTCCAATGTCAATGAAATCTCTAACACGGAGTTCGTCCGATCGACCTCCATTTATTAATGTTACCTTGGGCAAGGTGTGGCATAACACTCGAGATAGCTGACAGGCACCCGTCCTTTGAGAGCATGGAGGTACAACTTCTCAGCCCCTGAATAATGAAAAATGTTCCGATGTTACTAGAGCCCGGATAACCGACTTGCTTCTCCCGACGCTAACATATAAGTCGATCAATGCACCTCACAATTCATAGTTTATGATTACTGGATACCTTCGTTTGAACGTTGAACTGGCGAAATTTGCCTGCAACCTGCAGACCTGACTATCAGCTTTGCTCAAAGATTCCAAGAAGTCAGCTTTCTGTGTCTGAGAAAAGTTACGTCTGCCAAGGAGGGCTAGTTTACTTGATTGATTGATTGATTGATTGATTGATTGATTGATTGATTGATTGATTGATTGATTGATTGATTGATTGATTGATTGATTGATTGACTGATTTTATTTCCGAATTATATACATACCTTCTTATTGAATAATACAAAGAAATCATCACAAAAGTACATTAAACTGCGGATGGATGGCACTACTCAGCTCCGCCGTCATGGTGGAGCTTTTCTACCGAGGGGTTCAAAACAAAACACACTCGGTATATCCAAAATTAACACACAAATTTGTATCAACATAAAACTACACTATACAAAAGAAAAACGACATTCATTATTACACCTCGGTTATTTTGCGAACACTATTACCATAATTGCAATAAGTAAAATCAATGAATCCAAAAAATAATACATCTACCCTTCAAAGAAAAAAGAAAAAGAAAAAATACATATACAGATACACTTAAGTTGAAAATTGAATACTCTTATATAAACATACGATCCTCTATAATTAAAAGATTTGCGGCAGTCTTGAGTTTGGGGTTTGGGGAGAACAAGAGTACCAACAGAACGAAGATTATATGGATTATAAGAAAATCAAAACAGCTCATTTAAATACGGTGGAGAAAAATTATTTATGGACTTATGTATCATGGAAACAATGATCTTTGCGTCGGGATTCTAATGTTTGAAGGTTCATCAAAATATGGATTTCTTGATTTGAAACCTCTTTATAAGGGTTTATTCGAAGAATTATTCTCAATGCTCTATTTTGTATTTTTTTTTTGTTATCTATCTGGGAGCATGATTTGAACCACCGATCTTAAAATTGTGGTTCTAGTTTTCTCGCACAGGATCTCGACACCCACGCATCGTACATTGGTCTCGATAAACAATGGATGACAAATGATAGGAAATTGCTGTGATGGTATAATGGCGTGCCAGTGACATGCGGTATATAGATCATCATTGCAGACTAGAAGAAACAGCAGAAAAAAAAAATCATAAATCATGTCTTGTTGGTTCATATCTCACATATGATTCTGATCTTTATTTCATCAATTTCATCCAGTTTTGTTACTTTTTTGTTTCAGTTCCCCTTGATGGCGTCGGTGATGGTAATAATTATTGTTTATCACTTACTGGATGCACTTGTTTGCGCTCTTCATTTCACTGATGCGATGTGTTGTTGATATACTAACAGGAAATATTGACGGAAATTGAATCAAAATAACTCAATCTTCCTTCCCCACATAATCGCATCAACATCAGTTGTGTCATTGCATTCGACAGCCTTGCGATGTGGTTTGACAAAGGATGGAAGGAAACATTACTACACACACCTTGATTGCAAAAAGCAAAAATAAACCAATCTGCTCATATTATAGATACTGCGTTCGCTGCGTTTTCGATAGACAATGATAGAAGTAGGCAAATGATGTCATACTTCAATCATGTCAATGCTATTCGTTACTTACCTTGCCTCATTTTGTCAAAACTCATAATGTAATCTTGCAATGATTCTTATTTTTTTCCTTGTCATCGTCCCTCTCTTGTCGCTCCATAAATATTTATCAGTTCGTGCTAGTCGCAAACTATGCGTTCTGAGTCATCTACCCTAATCGTTTTTCTGCATGCCGGATGACATCATACATTACACCTGCCTGGCTTTACATTTTTCTCGAGGGAGAATTCAGTCCCTCTGCAAGGGTCAAAGTTCATCATTACTGTAATTGATTTCGACTCGAGTGATTCAATGCCTAGCGAATGTTTGCAGCAGTAGGGGAAATCGCTGTATTCATAAATCATGCTTCGCTGTCTTTGAAATATGAATGAAATTAGTCATCACTTTCTTGAACTTATCCGATTTTAATGACAGGAACTGAAATTGAAAAAGATTATGATGAACGACAATGAAAGAAAACGACCTCTTGATGTAAGATGAAAGATCTAGATGAGCATATCTAGGATAATGTTGCTTAAGAAATAAGAAGTAATAGGCCATCTTAAAAGTTACAGAATCATCAGTTTCTAGTCAACATGAAACAAAAAAGTTATCAAGGTTGTGTTAGGAATATCTTATGTTTTCATTGGTCCACTGGCTCTTTTTCCTACCTTCATGAATCTTTAATTTCCTAACGCAGAGTTCAATCAACCAAAAATACGCTTTACAGTCAGTTTATATGAAAGTACATGGAGGCTAGCTTATTTTTGTCTTCTTAATCATAATTCCTTGATTTACATTTCAAAAGAATTCAAGAAGTCGTCTTAATACCAAGGTTCGCTTTGCTAATGATCTTGGGGTATTGTATGTGTGGATGCGTAAGGGTTTGCAGATGTCCATTCGTTTAATTTTGTATATTTCATTGTCAGTAATTATTCCAACCCAATGTCATGACTATTATGAACCGAGTCTGCTAGGTTACAGCTGCTATATGTATAATCAACGCAAATTGTCTTACCACTGACAGGTAGTGTGAAACCACCATCCTTGACGTCATCAATAATATTGAAGACTACAAAATGTTTGTTCAACTGTAATAAAAGAAGCGGCGTCAATGGTAATTCCGGTTGGTCGTACAATAACAAACATTGACTCTATTCTAGTGTTTCACACAACGCAATCCACTTCAGGCACAAACAAATCACCCGTTTTTAGAGTGGACGAGTCCGAGAGAACTTATTTCGCGCTTGCGCACTAGCCACGGAGTCACGCTTCGCCACCAATGACAGACGATCAGAGCTCGCACATATCGTACCGTGCACGAAGTGCGAAGAAAAAAAGCCTTCTTTCTTTCTTACTTGTCTCTCTCCCTCTCTATCTCACCCAGGTTTTAAGGTCATCTAACGTTGCGTCTTTCTTAGAGCTGACGATTAGAGGTTGGACCACAAGCGAATAAGCACAGAAATAAATTTCTGTATCTGTAGGACCTCCGTTGATGGACGGCCGTCAAATTTAACGTAACCTAGCTCCCGAGACAGTAGGCGTGTGAAGAAAGGTAGAAAGCCAGGGACTCCTGCGTTTGGTGCGTTGTCACATTTTGCCGGGCTGCAAGGACGGACGTGCTATCTCCAACGCTTCGCGGCTGCCGACGTTGACGCTTCCCTAAATCTGATGCCATTACCCGCGCTCGTCCACCTTCGTTTGCAACTGTCCTACTTCAGCTGAAACTCTTTCTGTCTTCTCCTTGTATATCGCTGTCGAGGAAAGCTACAATTCTAGAAATTAGCAGGGTCAGAAACAGGAGCGTTCGGATTCCATCCCCTCCTCTTTGAGCTGCAATCTATTCATTCTTACGGATAATAGCTGAAAAAAAATTCCTGGATTGCTTGCCGATCAGAAGTCATCATGCAGATCATTCTGTTTCTTTCCGTTTTGCTTGCAGTCGTCTCAGGAGTCATGAGCAAGTAAGACTTTGAAAACCTGTCATTTGAACTTTGTAACATCTCTGTATCAATGTGTAAAGAAACTTTGTGTGTGTCTGTGTGTTTGTGTGTGTGTGTGTGGGGGGGGGGGGGAGGGTGGTTCTCTAGACGTTATGAAGGAATGACATTTTTGTCGACTTGACAATAGTCAGGACATGCGATATATATAACACAAGGAGATGACAATATTTTCCATCGTCATTTTTCTAAATAAATGAATATGCCTAGCCATCAAAATGTAACCAACTGAGCGAGGAAATTTGCTAGTGCTGATTGGAAACACCAACATAATGAACACTTTTACCTCCGTTTCGATTAAACGCAGTTAGATGCCATGCATGATTTCGTTGAAGACATGAAATGCCGACGTGAACTCTAACTTTCAGCGCTCCCTCTCTCTCCGTTTTTCCATAATTATATCTACATATACATCATACATGGAAAACTGCGCGTCTCTTTTCTTACAATTGCATTTGTTTCCTCCGCAGTCGTTGAGCACATAGCATATTTGCACAGCTTTGTAATGAAGGCAGTATCATCCATTATCCTCCCCAGTAAGACGGGGTGGTACAGACAGTAGATTTTTTTTTTTCATTCTCATTTTTTGATCGTAGGCGATTGGTGTGTAATTTGCCTCAAGCCTCGTACCATCCCTCGCAATGACATTCTAATCTATGTTTGTTAGTGTGCAAAAGAAACTAGAAATTGTTCAAAATAAAACATCAAACAGGAAAGCGATGTCAAAAATTCGATAAAAAAGAGAAGTAACATATCACAGAGAGCAGCAGAGGTAGGATCATCCTATAGTTCAAAAAGGCACTTGGTTATGAGGTCACTGTATGTAGAAAGTACTGTTAGGGCTGTACTGTGTAGGTAGGCTCAAGTATAGATCCAAAAACTTAAAACACGTAAAAAGAAAACAAGAGAAAACAAGAGCTCTGCTTTTGTTTTGATTTCATATACAAATATCAGCCTGGTGACTTAACTAGACACAATCTTTTGCTTGTGTGTCGAATCAAGAAATACATTGTATACTGTATTTATAGTCACTATCCAAAACAGACTTGACTACTCAACGTCTCTTTTTTTCTGATTTACTTGCATTTTTCAATAATCTGTTCCTATGTCACTGCTTTATTACGTATTCAAAGCGTCTGACCACAGTGAACTTTTCGTCATTGATTGAATGGCGCGCACACCAAAGAATGTAAAATACTGCTCTTATATGTCTCGTGAATGAGCAATCGTCATTTTGTGGCCAGCAAAAACCCCCCCAAATACCCAAACAGACAAACAAAAACGAACTCCAACGAGACGTTCTGACACGAGATGTGGAGTCATGTCATATCATGTATAAACACATCTCACCATCTCTCGCTTTTAAAAAAAAGATCGGCCTCCTACTCCCACGAGGGATGTAGCTAATCGAAACGAGATATTACTCTATCCCCTTTTCCGACTTTTGTCGATCATTTCCGGAGATGATTTTTTTTTTTTTTGCGAAATAGGGGCCGTGTTAGAGGTCAGGGAAGGACGGAATGGGGATAGTTGATACCTAGGCTAGATGGAGCGTGAAAAAACGGAGGAAAGGTGTGGGGAAAGGGAGAACAAGAGGGGGGGGGGGAATGTAGTGATGATACTGATGATGATGATGATGGTGATGATGATGATGATGATGATGATGATGATGACGATGACGATGGTAGTGTGGAGGTATGACGTACGGTGGTATCAGCTGATGATGGTATCCAGCCGGTTTTCAGACATCACTTGTTGGCTCTGCGTCTAGACGATAAACTGTCCTTTGTCTACATCAAGGAGGCATCAACTACTTAGCTACATCAACGGATGAATGATAATATACGGACCCTCTTCCCCCATCCCCCCCCCCAAAAAAAAAAGGAGGGAGGCAGTGTCAGTGTGGGGAGATTAGATACCAAGTTCTGATTCATTCAATTTTTTGTCTTTTTGGTTGAATATTTTGTCATTTATGTTGTCAGTCTCGCGTCAGCAGCGTGTGTAAAATGCGTCAGAGTTACAGTGTGTAAGTGCGTTGGCATACGTTTCGACGACAGGTAATCTTGTTGTAAAGGGGAAAGTGGTGAAAAACAACAACAACAACGACTACTTCTAAAATGCTTTACAAAAAAGGACCTGGTAATCTCACTTTCTATGACCTCACAATCTCTCATGGACTTGACTGACTTGTTTAATGTGACAAGGATAATGATAGAAATGGATTTTTCTCTAAGAGGACGACGCTGTACAAGAACAAAGAAAAAAAAAACACAGCCATTTGACATAGCGTGCCAAGCCGTACGGAAGTCGCCGGATTGTCCTGTGTACATTTGCTTTCTACGCAGTCTAGTAGGACAATGTTGCTCGCTAAAGGAACATACGTAGTTTCCATGTGCACGTTTATGACATGTAATATTTCCACAGTCATATTTGTCTGTCTGTTTCTCTCCGACTGGGATGGTGGGGGTGGATTTCTTGTCATCTCTCAAAGCCCCAGATTTCCATGCGAGAAGCCGCGCCCTGTCCGCTCGGGTCAACGTCAGGTTCCCGCTCAGCATGCCTCATCAGTCGTTCCCCCACTCGGGCCTTAAAGGGGCGAGTTAGCTTAACTCTGTCACAAATATTAGGCTGGTATACCTTCAAAAGTCAATGGCACTTTCTTGTATCGTGTTAGATAATTCCAAGACTGATGACCGTATATAGTCAGCGTCTTGTTTGCATGAGTGCAAAGACGCTAAGTACGGCAGAAAATTTGCATGTAGATCCTAAAAAGCGACAAATTAACTCGAACTCTTGTGTGTGCGCAAAACCAACAAAATTTTGACATCATAGTACTGATAGGGTTAAAAAAGATACATCTTTTCTCAGCATTTAAAGCACCTCACCTGTCACATGCGGTAAAAAAGAAAACAAAATAAAATCACCACTGTCGAATTTCGACTCGAACTGCATCCGATTTGATCCGCGAGAAATGCAAACTTCCTCCTCTGATCAATATAACTATATAGGGACATGATTAAGTACGTTGATTTAATGTTAACTGTTTGTTGTATTGCTAATAAAATCAAGCTCGCCAAAACCACAATTGCCAGTGTGCTTTATGGATGATTATTTAATGGAGTTCATTATTCACGATTAGCTTTACAAAGAGACACGGATATTTTCCCTAGTGAATATTTAAGTTATAATGGTATTATGCACTTCACTGTTCACGGAGGATTGATCTTTAAAACGATAAATTGGATGGAATGTGTTTCTTTGAAATATTTTCGATACTTTCATGTGACTGAACTCTGACAAAATCTGTACAATTATCTGATGCAGAAACAAATGCTCTAGTGCTCATGTTTCTTGAGTTTTCACCGCACTTGGCACCCAATGTAGGTAATTCACGGAAGCTGGATATACCTTCATTATTACCACAAGAGCTTGCATCGCATCTGCTACTCAGGCAGAGCGCTCAAACAATGGGTGTTTGTAATGAACCTGTTTCCCTCGCTTTATGAGTCAAAGCGAAAATTAGCCCACTTCCAGGGAAGCAGCCAGTTGCTCCACAGTTACCCACAACCAGGGGAAAAAAACTTGGTTCATTTGATAGACGAGAGCAGCGAAATGACAAACTGTCAATATTCCATTATTAACGTCTGGATACCCAACCCCATTTCAGTCCCAATGATTAATAGGGAAACGAAGCAAATCCAATGAATCAGACATTATATCTCTGTGGCATACTGCGGGAATGTGTTTGCGATATGCCGTCATTGCTGTGCGAATCTATTACCAAGAACAAAGCATAGAGCCAGTTGTAGCTCCATGATCAAAGTCACGAAAGCGATGATTGTACCATTGAAGCGAGTAATCTGACACACGGATATGATTGAAAGGTAACAGTTTGTCTTTTTTCGCAGAGTCGTTCAACAAAACAGTTGTCAAATTAAAGTGAATAAAGTGAACCGGTAGAAAAGCACTACGCTACATAAATTGCGGGTGTTAGATATATGCACGTTACAGTGGTGCAGGAATAAAACGCTACAAGGAAAATACTGGTATGAGATGTGGTTCTTGTTTTCTGTGTAGCTGGCTGAGTTGTCTGTAATACGTATATGGAAAATGGAGCAAGCATTTTTTTTTTTTTTTTTTTTTTTGGGGGGGACATGAAAAATTGCTATACAGCAAGACAATTACATGATTATCAGCAAGGGACGTATTGGAACATGATTTCCTGTATAGAGATTTTGTTCCACTTAAAATAAAAAAGAAGGATAAAAAAAAAGAACTCTTTTGCCGATATTGGACCTTACTTTTCAAAACCCGCACCTGACCCATAGCGCCAGTTTGATAGAAGTTTGATAGCACAATCAAAAATTATACTATACAATACTTAAATTTGTAAGGTTATCGGCTTGAACTTCACAGTAAAAGTGGTAAGAAGACGTAAATCGCTTAAATAAAATAGCGACATGGTTTACGAGTAATCGATCTTCATGGTGAAAATACGATCACTGTGACAAACGAGTCTTTCTTTCGCACCATATCTGGGATCGAGGTAAACGTTGTATGATGTAGGAGAGGAGACGCTTGGAAACGGATCACGTTCTTAAAGGCTTGTCGTATCAGGCATCGGCCATCTTTCCGCTCTTGTTTCCAATGTTGAGTGCTAAGAAAGGTCCCGTCTTGAAACATTTCCCACCACAGAAGCTTGCTCCACCGTCCGTTCATGTCACCATGGATTTGAGATTCACCGTGAGAAATGAACAGAGGAAAGAGCTTTGTAAGTGACTGATGACGGTAGACTAATTTGGGTGTCAGCCACGGGCATTTCACTCATGAAGGATGTGACTCGATGCAGCGAATTAACGCAGGCAAACCGGTCCCTACCTTGACATATCAGACGAAGATACCGATTCCGATGTGACAAAAACATATCTATCGTGCCGTGGAGGAAAAGAAAACACTTCTAAAAAGGTCTTTGGTTTGATGAATTCTTGAGCATAACCGGCAGGGTGAGAGGAAAGTAGATGGGCGTCTTTTCGTTTTGTTTTAAATGCATACAACAGATCGAACCAACTTGATACACCAGTAGATCTTACATTAAGTAGTACCAAACTGACACCCTCGATCTTCGTCTGAGCGGGAATCCTAAAGGAATGTTTTTGACGTTGCATCGAAAGGACTGACTAAATTATGTATGAAAGCAATGGTAAGATAATAATAAAAAAAATCTACTTGGGATATGTGCGAAATGTGTTATCGATTTGAAGGTAGCAAGAGACAAAACTAATACCAACAGAAGACAATGTACAAGGGAACATGTCAATGAAATCATGCCACTTGTATCCAAGACCAGACAGAAATGTAATATGACATCCGGATAAAAGGCATAAGAATAATGACAAGGGGAAATGACATGTCATGTCAGAAAGCTCATGTTTACATTATTATACATCGAATGTAGAAACCGGAAAGGCAAGGAGGCTCTGCTTTGACACGCATGTTTTACACTGTGGCTTGTTGGAGTCTATAGCGATTAGACAAACCTGAAGCGGTTACCAAGGTTACCATGAAGATGAGGGGGTGGAAGTCATCACACTGACGTCGGAGAACAAAATATAGATAGGTCAAAAGATTTGAATTTGTAGGAAGATAAAAGATATGTTTGAGAGATGAGCGTGTGATAACACAAGCAAGGACAGCAAAGATAGATCATTAGGGACCAGTATAGCTTTAAAAAAAAACTTCCAGTCAATTTTTTCCTTTTAAAAGCCTTTCTTCACTGACTTTCCCTGTGTGCTTATAGCTGTTAAATATGTGTAAGTGTATGTGTATTACGCTAAAAAGGACCTCGGGACAACTTAATGAAAGTGCAAAGCTTTGGGTACTCCACCCCGAGCATTTAGCCCCAGCCTCCGTCCATCACTTAGCGAGTAGAGCAGGAAGTCAACGCGTCCTACAAAACGTTCTTGACATTCTCTCACCGGGCGGCAAGATAGAAGCTCGAAAGCGAGATGACCCAGCCAATAGGGGACGGTATATAAACACACTTTTTGTACCCATCGCATGGTAGGCGATTGAAATGAAAATGGGCAAGTGAAGTCTTGTAAACACTCGGGGCATATTTCTGTCACGTAGACTTCATATAAACAGTGAAATCCCTCATAAGTAGCTATGATGACCTTGTCAATCAAGCTCAGTACCACTGTCAAAATAATGACCAGGTCCGACTCTCAGTACCGACTCCAGAAGAGATGTGGGAATCTTTTGTCTATTTACGGTTTTACTATACATCCATTTTGCAAGGTGATGTATGATGCTGGAGTCTGGAGTATGATTTTAGGTAGGCATACTTTGTTGTTGTTGTTTACAGGCGCGATGTTATTGTTTCCTTTATATTTGCGAGGACATTCATTTTAACTTCGTAAATAAGAAGCTCCTAACTAAAGAGTCTATTGAATTTGATGCTTTGTTGGGTTTTAAGATGAAAGTAAGCAGATGGGTGAGGGGCACTGTTTTTCATCAATGCGTATATAGCCACGAGTGGTATAGTGTATGACGTGGGCGTAGAAGATCAAAAAATTGATAGTTTTACAGTATGTTGCTATCGGCTGCACTTTAACTCGTCAGCCACTGTATCACCCTTAATAAATCATCACCATAGCTGTTATACGTCATATTTCTAATGAACATCATCATCCTATCCCAGGCCGTCAAACTTACTTCAATCCGTACACCACTCACTCTCCTCCGTTGCCTAGGATACGCATCAAAAGTCAATTTCACGATATGACATCAATGATCGTGTTTACTCATAATAACGTCCTTGGTTATACTATATCATAGCCGTACACGATATCATCATCATCATCGTCATTATTTTCAATCTGGACATCAATAAAGTCCCTTGTTATAATACATCATAGCCATATATGTTATCATCATTTTCAATCTGGGCCTCAACAATATTAAAGTCCCCACATTATTACTGTTGAGCAGTGAGATATCAACAAAGTCTTGGACCATACGACTCAATCATGTCTATTGTGATCAAATTGTTTTTTCCTGGAACTTCAATAAGCCATATCACATAGTCTCAAGGTCTGCATGATGCGAGGGTATAATTGTGTGCATATTTGTCTTTAAATCTAATTTATTTTTGAGCATGCAGTGTTGAAGGGAAAGCTTGGAGGTCGATGTAAATGAAACTTCTCCAAACTTAAAACTCACCCTATGGCGGGGCAAGAATAGAGCAACAGGCATGAGAGTCATAAAAGGTAAAACATATGATATGCGTCAACTGAGGTTGAACCACAAAGGCGTTACCACGATCCAATTTATCAATCTCTATTTCTCAACCTTGCAGCGGACCCCACAAGAACCGTGCGATGACCTCTGGTTTACTCACTGTTATCGTCAACTCATCTTACTTTGAGGCTGAGAGTATGAAATAATTTATTATAATATTTCAATATCTCTGCAGGCATAACTTCTTTCGAGTGCGTAATTTCTCCTTCCATTTTAAAGACTTCATCCAAGCTCGTGATTCTTCTACTTCTAAGAAATAACTTTGTTTGCTGCTGTGATTCTTTGCTTAGACATATAATATTACTTTCATTTTTATCTATCCACGAATGATAGTGTCAGATAACTCAAGCACTGTGAAACCAAGGCTATCATAACCATCTTCTCGATAAGATGTAATGATTACTGCATTACTGTAATAACTTCTCTCTCTCTCCACGAGATGAATCGGTGACAGCGAATGCTAGAGAAGATGATGGGTTCGTACTTGACGTATAAACAACCACATATCTGTCTGAATCTACTCTATAAAGTCCAATTCCACTCCTTCTATTTCCCATCATCAAATATATTGTTTATCCTATGCCATTGTTAAATGACGTCATGTATGTTAAATGTCATCTTTATGACTGTTGTTACGATATGATAATGGACAAAACTAGCTCATTGCACACATAGCACAAAAATATTGCGATCATCCGGTATTGAAATTGAAGTCACCAATGACACCGATCTACTCTAGATTTTTATGCTGATAAGAAGTTAGTGATTGTTTGGCCACAATTGCTATCAGAGATACATTCCGGATCGATAAAAAGGATGCCATTCTGAAGCCTGTTGCGCACTATTCAATGAATTAGCCAATGTTTTCAACCACTAGTAGTTTGGGAAAAGTTTTCTCGAAGTGTTGTGAAGTTCCTTTTCGTCGTTGACTTCATGAATAGAAAAGTGGTGGGGATAAGTTACTAGTAATAGTTTTCTACCAGCTTCAAGTAGGACAGAGCAAATACGATTTTGCCGAACAAATTTACAATTTCATTTCCTCTGAATCGACGTAGTCCCACGCCATTTAATCTTATGTTTGTGTGGATCAATGAAGGATAATAACTTATAACCTCCGCCAAGTATGGTAACACTTGAGTCTCTCGGGGTTGTTGAAGGTACCTGCTACATGCTCGTCCTAGACCGCAATCTTGCTGTGTTTGCTCAGAGTCAGGCGAGGTTCACTCGACGATCTTAGCAAGGTGTCTCCCCCATCGCTAATCCGTGACTCATGTCATCTAGAGATCAACATCTTAGCCGTTCTGGTCTGACATACAGACATTCATTTCCCAAATAATCCACATTATAATGCAGAAATGAAACCTCACTCTTAAAGATGCACCCGGGAGATGCACCTAGTTAGTTTACTAACGGATGCAGCCACCAGTTCGTGAATAAGAGGTTAGAACGCCATTTCGTCTTGGACCGGATGTTTTCTGCTCATACGGATTCGTCCTGTTCTCAAGGGTATACAGACGTCTGGAAGCAATACTACACTGGTCCACCTGGGAGATTCGTTCTGTCTTCAGGTGGTAAAATCAATACCTTGTAGATGATTCTTGACACGTCAGACTAGATTCTTGGTGGATAAAACGTCTGATGCACCTATGTCTTGAATTCCAACCTCAAGCCATTACTCCGAGCTCAAGTTCACATCCAAAATACGTTCCTGTCGCAACAAGATCGAAAAAGTCTCCACCTTCAGGATATATTGCAATGTACAATCTTCCTCGATTAACTCATGTCTTGCGAAGAATGCATCAAAAACGTGAACAAGTAGATACATTTCTAGGCAGGACAAATGCAGGCAATTGTTCTATATGCGTGAATAGTGATGGAAGTTGTAAGCAAGGTGAATGCAACAGAAGAGCACGCTTTCAGATCACGCAACCAGCCACGCAATCTTTATTGATGATGGCTGAATACGAAGAAAAAAGCTCTGTATAGAGTTGCGGAGGACACAAATTAATTCTCAAAGAAATCGTCTTTTCGCAGCTCAAAATTAATAGTAAGAATCAGGTGAAAGGCACTCGCTCTCGAATACTCATGAAAGGCAAAGTGTTGGATGGAGTGTCAGGGAGAAAGGCAATAATGAGCTAAAAGGCTGAAGGGTTCTCCTCCTTGCTATAGGCTCTTATTTATCGTTATTATAAATTGAGTATGAAGCAGCTAAAATCTCCTCCAGAAGTGAAAAACGCTTCATGTGACATCGCCAGTCGAAGGAGTCTATTAAGTCATAAAAGTATGTTCATCCCCCACTCTTATCTGTGCACGCCATAATGGGTGGCAACCTGTAACCCACTTCGTCTGCAAAGCAGAAGTCCAGAAATAATCAAGGGACATATGGAGAGCACCTGGAATAATTTTGTGTTTCCTTCGCCACTTTGCCAACAAAACAGTGGAGCAAAATGTCGGCATAAACCTCTGCCCACGACACCCTTTATCTGTTGTTTCCGTATGGCAAATTTTAGCAGACGCGTCTGATTAGGAACTTAGAAGTACAACAACCAACAGTATAGTTCAAGGCTCCCAAACAACGTTCCTGCTGGCAAGATGAACTTTATATTAGTAAAACGCCCTTTGTCAACTTGTAGAAACGTAACGTGTACCACGGAGTCTTCACTCGACTTTGAAACGTGAAATTTGACTTTTGAAGTCGCCAATCTGACCTTGTCAAATGAATATATTGAGAGCGCTGTTCAAAATATTTCTTTAGCTCCAATCCAAGAATCTTTTACATATCATCTTAAAAGTAAACCAGGTAATAAATATCTTATGTTCGACACAGCTTTCCTTTTCGAGTTATATCGCAGGGATTTGATTTCAACCAGAGAGATTTTCATTTTAAATGTTTGTGCGAAAAGGGGTTCCTTCCTTCTCCACATGATATTTACGATCAAGTTCTTTCCGCTCTGAAGCTTCACTGGAACTTCGATTCACATTTTGTTACATATCTATTACAGAGTTGTAGAAAGTGGGCCTACAGCGTTTCGCGTTGAGAAAGTGCAAACATGCCCTACAGAGGCAGGGCACACAGAAGCAGTAGATTTGTTTGATCCATTATTATGTGTATACAGGAGCTCCAGGAAGTGCCATATCAAACCATGAAAACTTTGTGTCTGGCATGCAGTAATCGCCGTCGTGTCGAAGGAAGAAGGAATTCCCGGTCGCCGGCGCTTCGAGGATAAGGATGCCTGCTACTGAACTTGAGCTCGCTGCACGGGTTCTTCCGGAACCCCAGAAACCACATTTGGCGTCTGACCTGTCTCTAATCCCATGTATGCCTTTCCGGATTAGCCTCCTCGAAAATGGGATCGATACCCGGATCGGTGACCCCAGAGACTTGTCTACAACCACTGAGAGCGGACTAACATATTACAGCTCGGTCCTTTGGCTCGACCTTTGTCTCTCGCCGTTCGGGCCCGTCAAGCTCGAGCTCGAATTGTTTTCAATCATTTTCGGGATTTATGTTAGAAGGTTAGAAGTTCAAATCAATGCCTTTTAAAGGTGTTTTTTTTTAACTACTGGGATTTTCACATTATGAAGTAATTATAATTTATGTGTTTTAGATTTGAGTGGAGGCAGAATGTCTGAACAAACCCAGACCGGAACCAGACAACCGTATAGATTTCCTTGAGATTTTTTGTTCCATTGTCAATTGGAAATTGTTATTTTAGATTTGGGGAACTGTGCTATACTAATCCATGGTTTGTTTATGAAGTGGCATAAATTAGATTACCGAGCCATATCTCGCTGAAAATATGTGCAGGTGAAATGCAGAGTTGATATCCTTTTCGCACCTCTTTCTACTGTTGTGGCATTGCCACTGACTTATATTTCCATTTTCTCTAGTGGACTGTCTTCCTTTCTCGCAGTTAAATTGATGGAAATTATCTGGAAATCGTTTTTGTCATTTGTTTGACCAGGGCGGTGCATGGAATACCCCTTTCACTTCCCTGGTTTGATCCTCTTGAAAAAGGGAGAAAACCAATCGATTATAGCACGACGTTTGGGTATACGGTTGCAATTGCAACAATGTTATGTATAGTTTACGCATCGTCCTCGAGAACGATAGATTAATTTCATTTTCAATTTATTTTGTTTTGCAGATAATTGTCGGGTCAAAACATTGCTCACTCGCTCTCCCTTCCCCCTCCCCCTTCTCTCTCTATCACAATTGCTCTCATAAAATGTTCACCAGTCCGACGAGTAGAGTTGATTATCGTTGGTCAAGACTAGAATGGTCACCCGTGGCACAGGATCAGACGATGTGCTAATTCAAGATTTCCTCACACCCGGAGGCCTGGGGAGCTCCTGCTTTCAATGCTTTTATGTCATTATGGTGACCATTGATCTTAGGAACTAATCCGACGATGACAGTTGCTTTTAAATAAGGAGTAAAGCAGAGTTTAGATCCTTCCCATGCATTCATAATCATTTTATCCAGTGGGTCATCCTACAATCTTTACACCACTGATGTACCATAGACTCTTCTGAAATTAGTCACGCGAGTGCTTTTTACCTTATCTAAACCGTGCAAAAAAAATTGTCCGATATATAATCAGTCTTTCATTTGTATTCATCTGTTTTGGATGATGCTTATGCATAGTTACTTACATCTTAAGCAAAGTTATGATGAACATGCATTTGACACACTTCAGTTTCTTCGAGGACAGAGAGTTTCTCTTCATACTTGCTTTGTTACAATTCACATAGAAACCAGATGAATGGCGCCAAACGTATACAAAGACTGCATCCATGCACCAGTCTGTCTGCAACATGATGCTTGTTGTCAAGCAGACTTTCGAATACTTTGACTGTTTGGCTGTAACCCTTTTGGTCACTGCTGTGTTTTCCTGACACCCCTCACCTTAAGTCACATGAAACCTTTTAAGGGTGTACAAAAGCTGTGCATGATATAGGTACTCCAAGAGGCGGCCACCGTATTTAGTCTTACGTCCATCTCTGTACGGCAAGGTCATGTCAAGACCATGGCAATGGTCCTACTCCCCCTTATGCAGCCTGGCTAACTTTTTGACCAACCAACAACTTAGATAGCTGTATATGTCACTTTTTTTGTTCTGCTGAACACAACCTTGTGATAGTTTTAATGCAATATTAAGTGTATATTTAAGTAGGTTCTGTATGTAAATCATGTCCTCTTTCGGTAACAAATGATAGCTTAGTCACAATTATGGTTTGCATTTTAGTATAGTTTAATTTTTTCTTTTATTTCTTAATCATATAGGCATACCCCGCTTCCCTTATTTAGTACCATTAAATCAGCTGGTCTGAACTTCTATTCGTTCTCCGTTTCTCTTTCACAAACACTGATTATCTGGGGCTTACAGCCAAACAAGCTTGCTTTCATTTAGGTCCCATCATACTTCTCTTTGTACAATTATCATTACTAGATATTTTTACTTCTACCATTACAAGCTTGATTGCTAGCTCCTTTCCGATGAATCAAAAGTCATAAAGAATTTTTTCCAAAGTTCATTGAGATTCATTGTGTAACACGGATATTTTTGCAGACCGGATCATTATCTGGATATACAAAAGGCAGTGATGATTCTCATGCGTAAACTGCACCATCTCAATTTATTTTTCCTAGAAAGAATTATTACTTTTGCTTAAATGTATTATTTCCATAGACATCAAAAATTACCCGCGATTTTCCTAGATTTCAGTCCTGAGTTTCTTCGATCTGGAGGTCAAACGGGTCAATAATTGTGAGCAACTCTTCGAAATTGGCCATAAATGCAACCTATTCTTCCTACCACGTCTGACCCTTTTTTCTCCGCACGTCAATTTAGGACTCCTTCTGGTGATTCGAGCTTTGCCGCTAAATTGTGATAACCTCAGAAGCATGTCTGCTCATCCCTCGCACCCCTTAAAATAGTGCTCCGTTTGGTGACTGCGAAGCTGGTATTGCTCGCTCCCCTGTACGTGGTGTGATAGAGTTCTGGCTATAATACCTCATTGAAAGGACTGAAACGCGTTTGTGCTTGGAATGACGCCACATCCAGGAGAGGGTGAGACAGACGTATGAGGTACAAACGAAAGGGGAATAAGTGAATGAAGGCCGTTTAGTAATCTACTTATATAACGGTTAAAGCGGCGTATGCGTGTCACATGGATTTTAAAGATGACTGAAGTGAAATATTGAGCGTAGTTCATAACTTGTACAGACGATTGAGCAACTAGTGCTCGAAGCTACTTAAAATGCCGTGAGAACGTATTTTGCCCCTTCCTTTTGCTGATATGGATAGATTGAAAGAAATAAAAACAATCAAGTGTTGCATTGTTAGGTCTCTTTTTGTCGTGGCTTGTTTGAGAAAGATCGGTGAATCGATTTCTTGTCCGTCTTGAGATGAGATAAAGAGGTCATCGGTTTGGTCACGTGGTAGATCTCAATAAAAATGTCTGCTGCCCTCACTCTCCCCCAACTGATCAAAAGTTAGAGAAAAGGCGGAGGCGGAAGGGAGGACGGATTCGGCATTCCTAAACACAACCCTCCCTCATTCCGGGCAAGAATTTATACAATAAAGAACTGTCACCAGTTCACTCGCCTTTAGACTTCCTACAGCACTGAGCATTGCTGAGTGACAGCAAACCTCCGAAATGTCTACAAAACATTGAACAATGTTTGTTACATACTAGTAACTAGGTCTGCCGTGAGACAAAACGCAGGAAACAGATGGGCATTCGAATAATTAAAATTTGTAGTTTCCGTCATCCATGCAAAATCATCCCAGTGTCTCCTTTAAGCCTACGATTTGAAGTATGGTGAGCACATGGCTCATATAGTTAGTAAGACTTGTGAGCTGGGCCAAAACAGGAAGGACTGCAGGAGATGTCTAATTAGCCAGCAAAGAAGAAAATAGACTGGAAAGGAACGAGAGGATCAGCGATAGAAAAAAAAAGAGGAAGGAAAGAAATGCTGGAAACAAACAGAACGTGAGTAAACAGGGTTTGCAGGGATGTAGATTTACAGTCAGCACGTCAGGTGTGTACGAGGCAGTATCAAAAGCGCGCGTGCAAGGCGTGATTACCAACAGGCTCTCAAGCACGACAATCTCTTATCGAGACAATACAGTCAACAGCTCATAGAAGTTTGAGTGACAGCTCAAACTTCAGACCATGTAAAAGTCACAAAAATGTAATATCCTCCATGCACTAGGGAATTAAAAAAAAAACGGTACCATGAAAGTCAATGCAACATTTATGATAAAATTGGCTCTTTACACGAACGAAGTCGACTGGGACGGCATGGGTAAGAAGCATTTTCTAATGATCCAAGAACCCTATTGGTTGTAATTCCGCCCGAACATTGACCGCGGTATTGTGACGTCATGCCTAAAGGGCTGGATAGCAAAAACAAAGTTATTTTCATAGCCAGTTTAGCCTTAATTTGTTTCTTTATTCGTCATTGTGTGGCTAGGATGATGGAAAAAACGATTACCTGAGTGTTTTCTCTGTAGGCGTACTTTGTTTATGTCATTAACGAATGTGATCTCAGTGCACTGTTCTCTTCTGAAGTAAATTATTTCCTCATTTATCAAGAGTTGAAACCAACCTTCTTAGCAGGAAATTAACATTACGATATGCTTTCATTGAATGTTAGGCACAAACTATAAACCAAAAGATAACAAAACAAATCAAGTGTGACTCGTTGTGGGAGGGGGTTCCAAGTCTCGACCGTCAGGACTTTGAAATAAAAGATCAGAGAACCTTTAGACAGAGATATCCGGGCTATTTCGGCTTTGAAAAGACCACATCTTACAACCTCACCCAGACACAGTTTCCTGTATGGAGAATCCCGCTTTGACGAAATATCACAACCTTGGTATGGTCGTTCAACTTTGCACTCAGTGCTGGAGTGTGGGGGTTAAGGGAGTTGGTCTTTTTGTTTAGCGTCAAAATGGCGACGATCTGATACAGCTGTGTCATCTGCACACTGCTCCTATTTGCTTGGTCAACTAACGTGAGAGATCTAAATGATTGATAGGGTTCATTGACCATTATGAGTAATGAGAGAAAACTTCCATGTGAATTACGCGATGATAAGATGTCATAGCTTGACTTAAAGCTCGGGTATGCCACGCTGCTTTAACGGATACCCCGTCGACTCTACCCAGGCTCTACTTCTAATCTCTGTCAGAACACAACAGGAAATATGCGACAGTATGGACTGAGATTATTATCATTCACTTAATGCTGTCATTGAAACATTCAGGAAAAAGAGCAAGTTAGAGCACATTTGGATTATGAGAAATTTGCCTTTGTTCAATCAAGTAAATGAAGTATAGAATACATTTTGTAGTCTTTGACGCAGGCGCTTCACAACTGTAATCCATGTTTTTAGTTGAATTTGTAAAAAGTGGTAGAGGAAGCAGAGTAAAAAGACGGAAGCCTTGAGGGTGATAGCTCCTGTCTGTCGTAGGGCGATCTCCCGTCATCTTCCCGCTCCAAAATGGATCTTCCTGCCCCTGCCAGCCAAAATTGGTCGCCATATTGAATTTAAGATGTCAGCGGGGGTGACGATGGCACTTTGATGGAAACTGTCTGCACAAGCAGCAATCCTCACCACATTCCTCCATGTAAACTCGATTTCACTTGTCCCTAATTTTGTTTTCTACCCTGGGTTGGTCCACTTATCGTTTCATCGAACCAGGGTTCCTATAACACGAGAAATTGAACGGTACAGAAGAACGCTTTAACGTGTCCACACTTTGGAGGAACTTGTCTATTTGTCACTCATATACACTTCATCGACAACCTGTACAAATGAATAATGTTTTGCTACACATTTGTGTCTCACATATCCACGCCTTTCCTGTTTGTGATTGTTATGTTTTTGTGCTTTATGTATAAACATCTTCTCTGTAGGCCTATGTCTTATATGCATCTGTAAAAATATGAAGATATTCAGCTAACTTCATTTCGTGAAGAGATTATTTTCTTTGACGGCAACAAATGCGTGGAGCCATTTGATGTAAACATTTTAGAAAAAACTGTGTAACCATGCAAATGACGTGCTACCGGTATGCATCAACCAAATACTTCTGATTGTATGATTTCTTTTTCAAACTTCTGTCTGAAATCGATGGAAGGCAAAAGAGCGGAAAATGGTGACGGTGAGCTGTTAATACCTAGGTTGGTGCAAATGAAAAGCACATGTTTTGTCTCGATATCTCCTCTTGGGGGAACATTCGCAGGAGGAATGGTATTATTGGTTAACACGAACATCCTCGGCGGCAAAGTCAAGCCCTCACGTGCAATCTGTCTCTCCTGATTTCACCTCAGAAGCAAAACATGTTCTCCGCTCGCTGTTTTCGCCACACGGCTCATGCTTGGCAACATACATGCATTTGAAACGAGACAGGCTTGCATGTTAAGCTAGGGTTGATTGCAAAAATCCGGTCACCTGTGAAAAGCGCCACCACTGATCTACACGTAATACCCATACTCGCTGATGCGGCGAAGATGAGACAGTTGTTGAACATCTCCAACCACCATCGTCAACACCTGTTGAACGAGTGAATCGTGTTACTTCGTAAAGGTCGCCTTCTGCCCCGCTTTTGAACTAGATCAAATGCTCCATAACCAAAAATCTACTCGGTAGCACTAATGGGCAATTAGAGCGTTAGACAGGCTGATCTGGCTTATAACCTTTCCCTTGAATTCTCATTTTGGAAAGGGTTTAAGCGTATGTCTATTAGACACAAACTAAGTATGTGAAGCAATGTCAAACTGAGTAAGTCCATGGTCTTTAGGCCCTTGTAGTCTTCAGAAAAAGGCAATATATTTTACTCTTTTTTTTGGTTACTATAGTGATGTCCAAAAAGATTAGTTTATAGGACCTCATTGTTGTCAGCATGGTATTAAAGAGATTTCTTGACTTTCCGTATTGATTTTCCCTTTTCAAGCACGTATGAATTGTCTTCTGGTCATTTGTCATTGAAGTTTAGTGTGGACACAAAGAGAAACATATCAGAATTCAAAACAAGCGTTTGGCACACATTCGCACGGTATATAAGATAGTCTAACGCGATACTTGATGCTGTAGAGTAGCGGTGCGCATGTGTTTTGGCGCCTTAAACAGGATATTATGTAGTCACCAACAGTGGGCTATTTAAAACCTACATTACAAATTACTTTGTAGCATTAACCTGAGCTAACATACACTCATTCAAAGTACATTGTTATATCGGTCGTGCGGCTTAGAGTTTAGATGACAAAGTGACAGTTATGTTTTCCTTGAGCCCTCTCCCCTCCCCCCTCCCCCGACCTCCCCCCCCCCCCCCGACAAAAGAAAAAATATATATCGTAGTTTATGACAAAACCCAGACACAATAGAGTTAAATCTATTTATACTGCACTGTCATTTATTGTAAAATCCTCTTTTTCCGGGTAGAGCTGAGAGGATGCAACCCTCGATATCAGTCGGGTAAACTATGTCATCTGTTTCACTGAGGGG
The DNA here is from genome assembly GCF_040938485.1 of Diadema antillarum. Classification (NCBI taxonomy): domain Eukaryota; kingdom Metazoa; phylum Echinodermata; class Echinoidea; order Diadematoida; family Diadematidae; genus Diadema; species Diadema antillarum. The sequence goes on along the minus strand of NW_027271986.1, from coordinate 549,008 downwards.
CTCCCCCCCCCCAAACCATTATGACAGAATTGTTGGAAAGTCCCTTGCCAAACCTGCTTGCAATGAAAGATTCACTTAGCCGCTATCTTCACAGCCAAATGGAGAGATGTCCCCGTATGCTCGCAAGCTTTCTCTATACGCATCCTGGAGAATGTTACTCGTAAAGAAAAGGTCATACAGCGGTCACACATAGCCGCTTTATCTGATATCCATTGCGTAATTTCATAATTACAAGGTCTAAAATGTTTTTACGTCCAAATAGCCTGACGAATACCATGGCCTTCGATTTCAAATGACGTAATATTCAGATTTCATAATTTTCAAAGCTTTTGTGTTTGGTTCCACTTTGAAATGAAAGAGTTATAAATGATCAGTTTAATGTGCCGTTTGAGAATAAGATGAATATAAATGACAAAAAAAAGGAAAATATGAAATCACAAATGATTGAAAAGATTCGGTGCATCGAGATTCCCCAATGTTCATATTTGATTTACATATACTGTATATATATATATATATATATATATATATATATATATATATATATATATTTCATTATTATTATTTTTTGAACACTTTATTAAGATTTATTTCTCGTTGCCGGTAATGAAGCAGTGCGTGCTTGTGGGAAAGTGACCACGGGCCCAAGGACATGCTGAAATACACAGCTCGTGCGTTTAGTGGTATCTTAAACAGAATCAATGTTTGTTATACAGTTAGTAACATTTGTCTTGTCAGACGACATGAAACTTGTCTTGTTTTTGTGTGTGAATGTGTGTGTGTGTGTGTGTGTGTGTGTGTGTGTGTGTGTGTGTGTGTGTGTTGTGTGTGTGTGTGTGTGACGTTTCCATCCCTTATTTCATGTCTTATGGCTAATTTCTCTCGCTGTATCAAAGTTTACCAGACTTCTTCCACTGATACTGGAAATGAAAAGGACACTTTTTCAACACCATCCAGCCATCGCCAGATCCTCTCCATCGCGTTACCGTCTCCCGCCAAAATCTCTTTTAATTTAATGAAATTAACTAGTAGCTTCCTCCTGGCTTTCGTTTGCTTTCATCCCCGCCTATCACACGGGGTTACAGGTGCAGCCCCCTTTTCCTGAGCCAGGGGATGAGACGGAATTGAAATAGATTTGGGAGCAATATTAATAGATCTGGAACGTCTGATCACGTATGATAAATGCTTCAGGTCGCAAACCTGCCAGTAGTAATTTTCACGATTCGCCCGCGGGATCACACTGCTTCACATGTTATTAGTCAACCTTCCATGAGCCATTGAGAAAACAGACTCCAAGGCACTGACATACCACAGCATCCATCCAGTCACGAGACATACCATGTTGATGCAAAAATTACTTTCATGGATTTCTTAGGAATACATTCATCATAAATTTGCCATACAAATTATCGAGAATGACCAGATTTAAACAAACCAACCAACAAAATTACAACGATCTATAATTATGATGGAAGTTCTGCAGATCTTGTAGTTTCGTATCTGACAAGAGAACGCAACTTGGTTACGTGAAATGATATCTGCACAGTTGAACCTAAAAGTAAACAAACAAACAAACAAACAAACAAACAAACAAACAAATGAACAAACAAACAAACAAACAAAGAAACAAAAAGGTTCGAAGATAGATGATAATATTTCAGTCTTACGTCCAGCTCCTGCGACTCTGTAAGCCCCGTGGCAGCTAGGTTTGCCTCTCATTTTCTCTCAAACTCCAGGTGTATCTTTGCAATCAGTAGACACGCTCAACTTGCCTGCAATAAAGTAGAGCTTTCAAAAGTGCAACACTTTTTAGAAAGTCATGGAAACAGGTGAAAACAAACAGTACCTTTGTCTGAGAGGCGACCCAGATACCACTCCCGTACCCCCCCGAGACTTTCGGACAGACACCACCCGCTGGGCGGGGCCGTTTGACGAACGACACACCTTAATGGTCAATCGCTGAACTCTCCTCCCATGAAATTGGCTCTGACTGGGGCTGAAGGAGGATCGGGATGGGGAGGAAATATCCTGGGGAGTGGTGGAATGGGGTAAAAAATCACCCCTCGTCTGATGTTTGCTTGAATGATGTCAATATAAAGGCCAATGCTATTGTTATATATAAACACTCTACCTCCCAATTTCAACGATTTCTCCGTCTGTTAGTGGCATTTGAACTTCTATGAAATGTGCGTAGGACCACCTCCTAGTCCTATCTGTTTCTTTGTTTAACCCTCATGTGTGTGTGTGTGTGTGTGTGTGTGTGATTTATAACACCATTTTTATAATTACTATGATATTCTGCGCTAACTTGGCTTTTCGTGTATTTCAGCGTATGATTAAACCCAACTTTACTGAAAGTTCTATCTGTTATGATTCAATGAATCGCGCATTCCTTGGAATGTACAGACCGGAACGTCACGAGGTATTACTCTGTATGTAAAGCGTTAGAGGAAGGAAATCCATGTCTATGGGGCGGGGGCATAATTATGTATATGTCTCATATGCGTGTATGTTTCATATGCGTATATGTTTCATATGCATATATGTTTCATATGTATATGTTTTATATGCATATGTTTCATAAGCATATGTTTTATATGCAAATATTTCATATGCATATGGGTAGTACGTGTATCATACTTTGATCTCTAGGCGTCTTTCATGATAAAAAATATCATTATGTGAATGCTATCATGCTATGCCATAAAATGAATATTTAGTAAAATTTAATCATATTAAGTACTGTACATAACTAACATAATCATTATATTTTTTTTTCAAATTTGCAACGAAAATAACAACTAGAACCAATCATTTTGTAGAATCAATTTGATGGCAGTAGTCCCTACTTCTGCGGCAGTTTTCCGTGTCAGCTTTACAGCATTTTACTTGCCCGAGTATAAAATGTGATTGCCCGAGACTATCCATTAAGTGCCATATTGAGGCCCGCACGTTGTGTCAAACAGCTGAACCATACGTGGAAATAGAAGTCGGTGTATTCTATGAATAGAGAAGACGAACAAAAAAGAAGAAGGTAGGAATTAGAGAAAGACTAATAAGGATTGACAGATAGATAAACAGACAGAAATGTTGTTCAAAGAAGGATTAAATACTTATAACCCCTTAATAAGACTTGAATGAATGAATGAATGAATGCATGCATAAATGAATGAATGAATAAATGAATGAATGAATGAATGAATGAATGAATGAATTAATTAATTAATTAATTAATCTAAAGAAATAAAATGAAATGAAAATGAAATCTCAAGTTCGTTATGATTACCACTTGGTATACATGACTGCTGTCGCATATTGTTCAATGTCTGGGCACCCTTCCCATTCTTTTCCCCCTTTGGTTCTCTAACTCTCTCCCCCTCCTCCCTCTCTCCCCCCCCCCCCCCTCTCTCTCTCTCTCTCTCCTTTTGTATCTCTCTGTGGCTTTCTGTCACCGTGACTAATGCAAGTTGGACCGGAAGTTTCGATTTCCGCCTTGACGATGTGCTCGCGTGCAACATTTCTCAGTTTTGCTCTTTTTTTTTCTCTCTCGCTCTCTCTCTTCCCCGCGACATAGTTCTATGATATCTGTCAAATGATTCAAGTTCAGGCAACAAACCCGCGACTTTATTCCTCCCTCACATGGGAATGGTATTACAGACGAAGCGCGAATAGTGAGTGAAGGGAATTCCCGCTGAATACCTGATAAGAGTCCGAGTATGGATATTAGAGTTCAGAAAGTATACAATGGATCCCATGGAATGAATTTGTAATGGGCGATCCATCTTTCTCCTGTAATATTTCATAAGATTCATGAATGATTTATGTATATCGTTTTGTATATTTTTAATGTGAAATAGAGAATAAACAACAAACAAACAATGAGAGAAAGAAAAGAAAGATCGAAAGAAAGACGACAACAACAAAAAAGAGATAGGCCTACTTTGCTTTTTTTTTCGGGGGGGGGGTATTGTTTCAGGAATTATGTGAATAAAGGATACAGAAGTAGAACAATAAGTACAATACGATACAATAAGTTTCCAAGGACGTTTATGCCAAAAAAACAACAACACAAAAAACAGCAACGAACTATTGGATTTTGAATTTGACTATCAAATTTTGACACATGATTAGAAAACGTCTTCTTATTACAACGTACAACGCATCCTTATTTATGATGTTCCTTTTTCAAAGCAGATCCCTGCAAATTAGGAGAGTTTCGTTTTGCATTTGTTACTTCAAGCAGAGTGAAAAATACAAAGAAAGGGCAAATAAAGGAATGCGACTCGAGACACTAACGAGATAGTGAAGGAAGATGTGACGAGTTTAAAAGGAGGGGAAGAAAAAATATGTAGAAGATGACAAAAGGTGAAGAAGAAGGGACAAGAAGATATCAAGAAGAAGAAGAAGAAGAATGAGGAGGAGGAGGAGGAGAAGGAGGAGGAGGAGAAGGAGGAGAATAGGAAGAAAATGAAAAAAAAAGACAAGAAACAAACAAAAGAATATGGAGGATGGGTTTGACGTCTTTCCTCAGCACACCCCTTCCAGCTGCTGTGGAGACGGATATGTGGGGGAGCTCGTTTGGTGAGATAGATGATGGTCGTTAAACGGTCATTTGTCGGATTTCTGTCGCTGAGAAAGAGGCAGTAAGGAAAGAATCAAGGGTCTATTCACAACCAGAGTCGGGAGAAATGCGTGTCACGGTGCAAAGGTTAATGTAGTATTCCACCAATTTCAAGGCTACTCGAGGAGGACGGGGTGGGGTGGGGGAACCGTGGGGTAGATGAGAGTTATCAAACCGTGATTATAGAATTACCCTGCTCTATCATTCGCCAGGGTATGCCTACATAATTTAGGCATTTAGTTGATAAATGTCGCTTCGTTCGCGCTCCCGTCTTGTAACCTATACAGACACGTTATACAAAGCGCAGTGTACTGTACTCTACGAATAACAAAAGTGCTCTAAAGCCCAGGTTTGTTACCAAGCGTCATAATATGTAAACGCATAGAAGTTGTTACTCCTATAACCTGTAACCGATGGTTCTTTCTTATAGTATATCTAAATCTTCATGTATGTATGTATGTATGTATGTATGTATGTATGTATGTATGTATGTATGTATGAATGCATGTATCTATCTATCTATCTATCTATCTATCTCTATCTATCTATCTATCTATCTATCTATCTATCTATCTATCTATCTATCTATCTATCTATCTATCTATCTATCTATCTATCTATCTCTATCTGTATATCTGTACATCGATAAATAGGTAGATAGGTTTTCAGTTAAATGCAAAAGCACCATACTGGAAGGTGTTACATGGTGCCATTGTTTGCGGTTGGTAAGTATACACGTAGTAAATGAGCACAATTATACCATCTGTAATTTTCAGAATCTGAACTGAAACTATAAAACCCAATATCAAACATCTGGTCTTTGTTTTATTCTAAATCATCATCTGATATAGATTTAAGCAAATAAAAGAGATTGGCTTGGGTGAAAGGGCATGAAGTAAAAGCCTTTTGACAATTTTCTTTTTATAGTAACACATTCATTTTTAAACAAACCACAAGCAAACACAAATTAGTATTATTGATCAGGTATTTTTTTCTGTAATGAATGGCTTATGCTCATGATATCTGTAGACCATCGAGTTAAAAAAAAAAAGAATTACAGGTGATTATTGTTATTACGTAGCATCACAGCGATATACATTTTTTTTTCCGCCCCGTTGTTCAGCTGGTAGAAATAGTTCGCCCAAAGTGCCTTCTTCTAATCGTGATAGCTGCATATTTTCAGCTTACATGACGTATAGACATGCCTTTTTCCATGAATGTCTGCCGTATGACCAAGGATGTACGAGAGTGCCTCCTCGGTCATACTCCTTCCACCGGCTGACATAAGAGGGAGTCCAGAGGGGAGATCTAGGGAGCTTTGATATGATAGGAAGATTATTCGTGCAGGAACTCGTTTTATGACAAACACAGAGTATAATCATATCCCCCCCCCCCCGTCGTTCTCTACCACCCCTCCATCTTTTTTTATTTTTATATTTTTATAAAGACCTCCAGAATTCGCGAGGATATCGGTGTTGTTGACCCGAGCCTGGTTGGTGTTCTGTGCGCAGGAACAGAAATCATTTATTTTGTTGATCTACTTTTCCGTACGCCATCCCACAGTGAATATATTTGTTTCCATGGCAATGGCACCCAGTGACTCACCAAAGTGAAGCATTCCGTCCGTCTTTCGGATGTGTTGTGGACTCATTGAGGTCGGAACTTGGCGAGAAATTTTCCACGATAGAAGAAAAGAGGGCTTGTTTTTCCTTTGCCCCCGCACGTGCGATTTTGTATGTATGAATGGTTTCCTGTGGGACGGAGGAAGCATTTGACCCTGGGTAGTGGGAGGGGACTTCACGCACGCACGCAACGTTCGATTCAAGGTCGCGGCGTTGTCTGATCGACTCGCCAAAATTTATATTTCTACAACACTTTCAAACAAAGTTAAGAAAGGCGTAAAATCATCCACCATTCTGATTACTCTAGCTTCCGCTCCTTCTCTTCTTGTGCATTAAATATTCAAGGTCATAATATGTACCTGAGTAAGCCTAGGCGAGCTTTGCGAATGCATGTATGATTCCAGATATCATGTTATTATAAAAGTGTGTGTATACAAGGGTTAATGCATAGGAATGTGTACTTTGCGTACTTGTGCGCGTTTTTTTTAGTTTGTGTATGTTTATGAAACAAGAACCGGAGGAATCCATATTAATTCCACGCCTTCTTTCCCATGTTCTATCTGTCCCTCTCTTTCCATAATACTTACCTCTCATTTAAAGCTATAGGCTTATACTTTAATTTTCTTTCCCATTCATTCATTGCACAGTCAGAGTTACTAACACGGTAGCTTGGATTTTTTTCGATATTTTTGAATCATGCGACAACGATGTATTAAGATGAGAGGACGAGATGTGCCTACGGCTAGTTGTGAACTAAGCCTGGCTAGGTAGCCGACTGCGACTAATACAGTCTGTCATGGCCGTCTGGTGTCAGAGATTCCACCTGAGCTTACCGACAGGAATGGGAAATTGTGTCTTCCGACTTACACCCGAATTTCGTCTGCCATGGCTTTCACCTTGTCATAACTGTAACGCGGAAGGCTTGTTTTTCGGTAAACAGAGGCAGGGAAACTCATAATCTATCTACAAGGGATGCTCTGTTGAGGCAGTGTAAGAATAAAAATATAACACAAAGTATGGTCTTGTCTATTCGGGATAGAATATCAAGTGTACATAACTCTTCTTTCAGAATGAATTGACAGTATCATTACTAATTAATGACTATTTACCAAACTTTATACTAGAGTCGCAGAGACTCCAACTCTCCCGTTTTCGACGGGAGATCTCCCGCCGAAAACCCATTTTTGCAAAATCTCCCGTTCTCCCGTTTGAGATTTAATTTCTCCCGCCCTGGCTCTTTGTCTCCCGTTGGAAAGAATTTCTTACATATTTCTATCGTATATGTTGAAAAAATAAGTCTTAGATAGCACCAGAGAGCATCTAGAACCCTGGGAATTTCGCGCTTCGCACACATCAACTTTGAGTCTCCCGTTTGCTAGGGGTTTCAGGCGGGAGAATCTCCAGATCAGAAGGTACTTTGGGTTGGAGTCTCTGGAGTCGAGAGGGACATCATTTTCCAAATATTTTGACGTGTGATTTTCGCTCCTTTGAGGATTTGAACCAGAGCTCAGAATCTCCCTGATCTCCCTTCAAGAGCACTCTTATCAACTACAAATCGATGCTCCTCAGGTTTGCCTTGGAATACCAAATCACTATTTTTGTCCCCTAGTGAACATCTTCATCATAATTATGATCGCTATGATATTGATAGGCAAAATTTAATATCTCTTAGGGGAAAAAAAGGAGATATCTCTTATTAAAGTACACTTCCCCCGTCTGACTCTATGTAGACGTCTAATTTCAACATCTAGATGTGAAAAGCCTGATCGACCTTTGAGACTGGTCTTCTTGAAACATTGGAAAGATTATTCTGAAGTTTACCATACTGTTCAATTTCATTCCTTTTATCAAAAATGTCATCTGTTATCAATGACCCATTGATCGTTACATGCACGTCATGACAGGCAACTGAGAAAAGTACAGTTTGCAGTAGTTATGTACGTATATAGATGATAACTACGGATGACAAATAGCCGCGTGGGCTTAACAGAGTGCATTCGGGTTTGGTTCCCATGGAAACAAGAGGTGGTTCTCGGAAAACCATCTCATCCCACGGACACACCTATCCGCCAACAAAGTGTCTGGTAGTTTGAGACTAGAGTGTGAGGTCAAAGTTTGCTGGATGTCTCAAGGCTTGTAGCACATCCTCATTGAGAGACAGTCAGAGGGGAAAAAACAGAATGCATAAACGCTTTAGCATTGACATCTATTCCTGGATGTATTGACACCCTTTTGTTGTGACTGATTTAAAGAAACCGCTGGGATATGGCACCCGTTCAGTGGCTTGCGGTTGAGCATGAGAATTATTTATGTTGTGCAACGTTGTTTGTATCGATATCTGCTTTGCCCTCTTTATTTTGGCAATCTACCTTGGCCCTGCGGAAGAGCCGGAATAAGCTCATAATGCCAGAACGCCCTCATACGAAAGCTGTTTAGAATTCTGAGGTTTATACCGCGATTCAGGTATCGCTAGCGTAATTTGTGACGCTGGGAATCCAACACGGTTCCAACACACTTCAGCAATCACCGGAATACTCATCTGTCAGATTTGTCCTTTATTTCTTGGTTGATCCTCAGTGATTTAAATAGGATTGGTTGTCCCTATCAGGCACCAAGTCCCAAAATCCTCCAGGTTGTTCTCAGAGATTCCACAAGGAGGAGGGTATCGGTGTAACCCTCTATATCCATGACGTCAGGGATAATGCGGTCATGAATATTACATGCGCCCTCTAACGATGACCCGATTAACATTGAGGTCAAGGTGTTGGACTCACACATTTTTGTTTGTCCTTGATGTAAGCTATGAAGACATGTCTTTTTGCGGAATCAATCCCTACCAGTGTGAGTGCAATGCGTTCAATGCTATAGAGGCTCGAAACACACTCAAAGGCATACCATCGTCTTTTTCTTTAATGGTATTTATTCATTTTTATTCAAAAGATATGAAGGCCAGTAATCTAAACAGGTATTTCTGTACAACTTGGCATGACAAAGTATACGCGTGGTTTGGACACCTTAACGAAAAACATCTCATTTCTGTGCATTTTTTCTACATAGTAGAAGTAAGAATTAAAGGTGGATTATAAAAAATGCTTGACATTGATCATGAGGATGGTGATAATCATGAATCAGCACAAGTCAGCATGCGTTTTCCGTCACATAGTGAAACTTCTCTACAGGTAAAGAGTGTTGCAAGGAGCTATGTAGTCGTACCATAGGGGCTGACAGCTATAGCATCCACTGATTTTATTAAGGTGGATTTGGCATGTACATTCCGAGAGTGACGGTGGACCTAACAAGACGTGATACTCAATGGAGCGAATTGCGTGATACCTTGAGTCACAACCAGTGACAGCTCTTTGACTGTGTGAGTACAGTTACTATAAAAGCATTACAAATTACATTCGCTAAACGACACATGAATTCAACCATATACCCTTTGCAATTGATAGTACTGTCTTCGACCTTCGCGAATCAAATTGAATAAAGAGAATGATACATTTAACCGTTCCATACTGATTCTGAAATCCCCATAGACTTGATACACAGGCCATCAGGTTCCCTAATGGAACAGGTTAAGGTGACGTACATTGTACCCGTTCAGTAATGCTCCGTATAGATAAAGTTATGCACTTTTTATACATTAAACCTCTTCTTTCAATTCTAACTTTATATTCACACTGTATTCCTTATTGTTCGGGTATTATGGCACACTATATTTAGAATGTCGTGCATGATAGGCAAAGACAATCTCCAACTGATTCACATTGGTGAGTTAAAAGAGAGGAGGAAGTGTGGGAAACCAAAGCCACATGGTGACGTTTATGGTTTCACAAAGAGAAGAGGATGACGGGGAGATGGAGGGGGTGGGGGGGGGGGGGAGCTTTGGCCCACCCTCAATTTCTCGATCACAGCAACAGGACATTAACCAACCTTAACCACTGAGTGAATTTCCTCTTCATGCCGATTTTACTGCTTCAGAAAGTTAAGGCTCATGATACTGCACCATTGTGCTGAGTGAAGATAGAGGAGAATCAACCAATGATGGTTACTGTAGTATGCATAGGATGTAATCTCTGTTTAGCAGACAACGCATCTCTCTCACCTTCCTGCTCGCATCATAACGAATGTATATAGTTTGCATTCTAGGTTATGTCAAAGCCTTAATCAATATAAATATAAGTACAGTCCGACCTCTTCTATCCGGCCTCCCTTTATCCGGATGTCTCTATTATCCGGATGCGATCTTGTTGTGATTTTTTTTCCAATCTAATAATTACGAGGAAAGGGGGATTTCAAACTCAAACGAAATTCCTACACAAACTCACATGAAATACATAAACATGATAAATGTATTATTCCCAACAAAATTGACATAGATTCACATCAAATTTTCATCTAAACAGCATGCATTGAAACACTCACTACCCCCTCCCCCCCAAAAAAAAAATGACTCTGATGATGACGACAATGATCGCGATCATGATTACGAGAGTAATAACTATGACATTTATTATGATAGAGGTGCTGATACTTATTTTAGTTCATGATGATAGGCGCCTAATTCGGTTTTTTTTTTCTGTAATGGAACTGCCAGACAATTAGCAACAAGGATTACGAAAAAATATCAAGTCCACCATTGCAGATAATCCCGGAAATCACAAGGGAGCATATGAACAATATGATAGAATTTTGAAAATAACCTATTTGTATTTTGAAACGAAATCAAAATAATTTGATAATCGGTTGATGAAAAACGTGACATCGGTCCTACATGGAAACTTACCATGATATCACACATCATGGCATTTCTCCTGCAGATCGTAGATATCTTATCTCTAGTTATGTTACTGGACAGGGAAACCATATGTAACTTTTGTTGTGCGATTGCACCAATCGTTACACGTGCCCATCGAATTACAAAATCCTACAAACTACAAGCAAACAAAAAAAGTGATTGTGCGTCTTTTTAAACTGAAATAGCAATGACTCTTTTATCCAATCCAATTCCCAAATACAGTATGTATTGATTGCACAAGAGTGGAGAAAACGGTACCATGTCTCTTCCTCCGAATTCGTACCAATGTCACTTCGTACTCCCAAAAGTTGAATCACCCAGACAAACCTTCTCGTCTCTTTTCAAACAGTTGCGTCCCGTTGACATACGATGTATTTTCATTTCTTCTGTTGTTATTGGGTCATTCGCTAAAACTGCGAGCGAGTGCGAGTCAAGGTGCGCTGCATACGAAATGACGTCACCCACGCGCAGTCGGGCCAGACAGACAGACGATGCGCTGATCGCCCGCCACGATCGAGCTGGGCGGGAAACACCGTGACGGAGGTTGAGACCGCAGAGACACGACCGCCGTGGTGAAGTATCCTGTCTGTCAAATTACCAGAAGTAAGACAAAAACTGTGTCTGGTCTTCTGGTCAGGTTCTTGATAACACTTACCTGGGACTCTGGAGGAGCTACAGGGGGCAGTTATTGACAAAATTATGAATCGTCTAGAAAACTGACTGATACGAGCGCCAGCTACCTTTCACTCCTTTGTCTGTCATGTTGAGCCGCCTGTCTGCCTACTTTTTCTAATCGATCGTCTGCAAACTTGATGACAACGATATTCAAGTGTATGACACGATATCAGGTCACTGCTTCTTTTAATGACTGATATTTGTCTTCTTACTTTCCGTACAAGGGCAGCGAGGTGTTTCAGTCTGGAGCGTAGCTGCATGCCTTGCAATCGAATGGCTCAGGTTTGGGCGGGGGTTCGAGTCCCAGTGAGTCCTATTACTTAGCGATGTTGTTTGTTATCATGGCATCCCCTCTAACAAGAGGCAAAAACACTGTCCCTCGGATGGGATATTAAAGTTAACTAATGGAGCGAGAGGGTCATAACGTGCACACGTGAAAATCCCTTTTCATTCATTCATCGCAAAGAGCAGGATGTATATTGCAACACGGAGTAAGTGGTCCGCCCCAAGTACATACAGTATGACTGAACTGGACCTATATGGGCTATCCAGACAAAAGGAAATGAAAACAAACGAAAAAACAAACAAACACACAAACATACAATCAAACATTTTTTTTTCTCAGGTCTCTCTGAGTTGTGTCTTTAATGTAGGCCTATTGAACTGATGCGTAAAATTGCAAGTTTTTTTAGGCCTATGTCTTATTTTCTGTCTCCTCTTTTTTAAGGGGCTGCAAAATAGTACAAGGTTGAATGGAAATAAAGAAGCAGCTAATGTAGCACCCCTCATTACGTGACGTCTAATAAGACTAATTTTCCCCCTCCTGAAACTCTTGTTTTGCCATTCACCCGCAAGACCTTATTTCAATGCATGGAATAACCCAATATAACTCCCGCTATAACCCTAATGGAATACCCCGCCTCAAAAGGCTGATCTGCCAACTATTTTTTTTTTGTGCCTAGCAGCACTTTGTTTTAGATTGCTCCCTTCGCATAAGCACCTTGAGATATAAAATACATTAGGAGCCATCATCCACGACTGACTCAGCGAAATGAGAGGAGCCCAGACTTGTCTGCGATGTGGAAATGCCTGCTTTAAGGGGGCTGGAAACCCGGCGAGACACTCTCAAAGCCTCACGATCCCTCCAAAATATTTGGATAAAGTCGAGATGATGATAGTTGTCGAGAGATGAAAATGATTCGATGCACTTAGACTTGAAACCAGACTCATACTCGATATCTTTACTTCTCTTCACTTTACTTAACTTTTAAGTTTGTTCTACTTAAAACATGTTAATTGCAAGTCTACTGTAGTGGGTGTAAGCTAACACTTTGACCAGACATTAATTGGCCTCAGCTTTCTTTCCTTCTGATCAAACCTAGCTCTCCTAGAGCAATGTTCTTCTACACCTTGAAAAGCTTTCAAGAAATATTTGCACCTACCCATTGAGTGGAGACTATCTCGACCTGGCATCTCTCATCGTTTCATCCGATGTAAACTGTGTCTATCAATTTTCCACTCATCCCTTACTGGCTTCTCCCTAAAATCATTAGAAACCAATATTTCTATGATTTAAGTATTACAACTCCCAATTTTGACAGTGATCGCTGCTAAGTCATCACCTACAGAAATCATGATATTAAGGATAAATGTTAGGGTCTCTGTTTGTTTATAGTAATAGTAATAGTTGTAGTAATTAATAGTGAAAACTTGTGCGTAAACTGGTGTAGGATATTATGATATTATTATCATCATTTTGTCCCGTTTTGACAATTTAATGTAATTGTGAGTGATATCGGTGAGTCGTGAAAACGTATAAACCGTTAAAGTTCTCCAACATTTTCATTTTTTTTTGTACGATTCATCGAACCCAGTCTCTTTTTCTTGTTCATTGGTCTTTGGTACCCCATTGCACTCGTTGTAGTCAATCCTCTAGCTAAAGCCAAACTCAGGAAAAGAGAATCTAGGTGATGCGGTGAAGCGGTAGACCGTTGGCAAGGTGACATACCTGCCCGGGACCCCTGCCTCCTAGTACTTCCATCCCTGATTGTCATGACCACGTAAACTCATCACCAGGGGGCGGGAAATTTGGCAGCCGCTGGGAGGTTAAACTATGAATTTGAAGGAATTTATCCAGGTGCCTTGTGCCAGACGTTCCCGGTGACAAGAAATCGCGCATAAACACGAACCGAAGATCCAGAGACAACACAACATATCTTATTTCATTCATCGGGGTCTATTTAGCAGCTCATATGCTCCCTAATTGTCGTCGATATATTTTGTGTTTTAAAATTTATTGGAAATGCTATCACCTCTCGAAGAATTATGTCACATCTAGCTTTCCTACTGGTGTAGAAATTTCTAGACTATCCAATAACGATGTCAATGATTCTCCATTGGAACTACGGTCCACGAATCAAACATTTTACGTTAAAATAGGTGATTACGGTTGATTCAAAGCAAAATGCGTCTAAGTAACTGAAATTGAGTCTTTGCATGGAATATCAATTTGGCGTTCAGCATGATCTATCCCTCCTGAAGGCTTCCCACTTCTTGTTTATCCGCTAACAGATTCCCACTTGGAAAAATCATCGATGTAATGTATCTAATGAGATAAAAAGGGCGTAAAGTTGCGCCTTCCCTCCTGGATTCCAGTCCGTGCTGCTTTAGTGGCTGCGCTATTCTAAACATTAACCTTTCTCGGCACCGAGGTTTGTTGTGCGAATCGGTTTCGCTCCGCCGGAAGCTGCTTGGCATTCATCGTTTCCACGAAGAGATGATAAAAATGAGTTGATGATAAAAACATGACGATAAACGTCGCCGAATCATCCATGAATTAAGATGATTTCAGGCAGGGCGCGCGAGCTATATCGGGCTACACAGCAGTGTATAGAATAGGGCACCTATAATAGACAACTATTTAAAGATGGATGTCTTAAGATGAAAGACTTAGAGACTCTTCTTCTCCTACCGATATGAAAGTAACCCATCTTGAACGCCTTACTTATTTTTAATGGCGTCAATGTGAGTGTCGTGGGAGTTCTGTGATTCAGGTGGTATAAGGCTCCGAATTCTTAAACCTGGGGGTCTTTGATCGAATCCTAGTCACACGTACTGCAGACAGCATGGGACAAGACCCATGTGTATCCATGGTAACGGGCAGTGTTCCAATCTCCCTCAAGGTCAACAGTAATTATACTGAGTCCACCCTGGGTAGAGATTGTTTTCATCAAAATCATATCAGTGTGCATGCATTTGACATACATACATACATACATACATACATACATACATAAACACAGGTCCTACACACACCCATACGTACATGCATGCAAACAAACATACATGGGCTACATACATACATACATGCATACATACATGCATACAAGAATATAATCATGTACGGACCCTATGATATCACGCATTCATGCATTCATATATAAAATCTATGTTGAAAGTCACGTTGCTTATATCCGGGGATAGCATTTTCTTTTTAGTCTGACACCTCCAATACGATCACGTGACAAGGCTAGCGATTCAGGAAAAGTTCAAGTCTTCCGAAATTCATGAAAGATGAGTAAATGCAGATGCGGACTACATCAGCCAGAAGGCTTGTTAGAAACCCGTCTCCGCCTGGACTTGGTTAAATGGAGAAAACACGCCAAGCACGGCGTCTCAGCAGCAGCCGTCCCTTTATCTTAAAGGTGATAAACACTTTTCCTTTGCAGTCGACCAAGATGTCGACTTGATAGGACGTGTTTCTGGAATAAAATGTCTGGGAGTCTTGTCTGGATACGTAGAGGAGACGAACTTCTTGCTTGAGATATATCGAGGAGACGAGCTCCTTGCTGTTGATATGCAGTAGAGATAAGTATTTTCCCTGGAGGAAAAGTCAGTACCCTTTTGCCTTTAAAATTGGCCAAGAATAGCCTCAAACCGATTTTCTACAACACCGTATATTTTCGTTTCTTGTTTTTTTATTTATTATTTTTTGTTTGTTTTTGTTCTTGTTTTTTTTTTTTTTTGGGGGGGGGGGGGGGTCATCGTTGAAAGGAAACTACCGAATTGAATTACAATTTTTTTTTCTAATTTTTACTCTATTACTTTAGGAACGATATTTCAAACGTGGACAACGAAATAAAATTAATTTTTCATACCAGCATGACTAAGATATATCACAGAAGGAACAACACTGGCCAAGTGACAAGCCAAGTATGTTTCGCGTGGCAGTGTTTTATTCTTGCTGAAGTGTTAACATCATGTTTGAGTGCATTAACGTTTAAGTCTATATGTGTATTCTAAAAGTGATAAAAGCACGTTCATGTAATGATGCTCATCTTTTGTTTTGATCTTTTACAAGGACGACCCCACAACTTAAAGTTTACCGACTGTTACAATACAGTAACACAAGAAGAAAAAAACCACACAAACGCACATACACACACACATTCAAAAACGCCGAGATCATCGATTTCTACAAGCGAATTCTCTGTCGGCTACGCAGGTCTATATCTTAACGATTTAAACAAATGTTTATCCGGAACATTCTGACTTGTACTTGTATTGGCGGGACAAAAGCCCCAAAATGTTGTCACGCATTCCTAATCAATTGCAATTCTAAGCTTTTGAACGCGACCGCGCACTTTGCACACACTTTATTCCCTCCTCTGGACTTGCGTTTGTGGAAAGTCGAAACAAGCGTCTTATCCATGAATGGATCACGTTTGGCATATAGATTTTCTTCCTTGCACAACAAATTTAAATTTGCTCGTCCTGCCAGGAGTGTCGTAACGTTGTTAGCGACACCGTAAATAGCATCACCAACAAGTACTGTCAGTTCCCCTTTGAGCGTCACCGAGGCTGTACAGCAACCCAACGATGGACAAGAGTCCAACCCATGTGAGGTTCACGGACAACGAAAGGCCGACAATAGGCTAGTCTAGCAGACGACTAAAGACGTGTGTGAGCATGTGTGTGTGTGTGTCCCCTCTCTCTCTGTACATAGTACTATGTGTGTGAAAAGATGAATCCTAATGTAGAAGAGACGCAAGTAACAGTTATTAAAAATGGAAACGAATAGTTGACAGTGTTCTCGTTATGTGGCATTTTCGGAAACAAGTAACCTTACGTTATCTAGATTAATGAAGGCCTATGTTTATTCCCAAGTCCAAGATTTAAGGCAGAGTCTAACAAGTTTTTACCTTTCTTAGTGTCGAACTGAACGTCAGATTGGAAATGACTCCGCATCTTGTATCGTAAGAAGTTGTTGTTACGAGTTCGTGTTTTCCCGATGCTTGACTCAACTGTAACCCTGTAATGTAATCACATTCGGAATGATACCAATACTTGGTAAATCTCTTCCCCCCCCCCCCTCCCCTTCTCTCTCTCTCTCACTTACCTCAGTTTAAATATCTGGATCTTGTTAACTGTGGAACCCAGTTCCCTATTTCCCACAAGCGCTGCTTTTGAAATAGGTTGTTTTGTCCCACTTTCTTTATCATTGTCTCGTCTTATGCATCAGCACAATGAAATGTAATTTCCCTATAATTTGTTTGTTTGCTTGTGTTTTTCTTATCATAATGTTGTTCTGAATAGAATTATACTACAACCTACTGTATAGGCCTACTGTATATAATTATTGTGTTACATTGGACTGTGGAACAGAACGAATACGTAAACTGAAATGAAATTAAGCCAGGACACCACGCTTTGAACAGACGAGAGATGAAAAAAGAGAATGTCATTTACGAACGTTCAACTTCATCTACTGCTAACTTGTATAGTTTTCATAATTTCATATTTCTGGAGCGTGGTCTATCAAAATGCATCATGTATGTTAATGACAGCACAACATAACTTATTTGATTTCAAGAGATGACGTTATTTAGCAGCACAGAACGGTGACATAGAAACGTTTCCAGTGACCTACATCTGCAATGTCAATAGCTGTCAATAGCCCTATATTAAAAACCACTTCAAAATTGAATGTATTCACTTCTATGTTCATCCTCAAGCATTTAATTTGACATACATGTATTGTCATGGATCTAAAAGGGATGTCTGCAATATATCAAGCAGTCTGTTTATAATGATCATTTGCCGTACTGTCTGACAATTGCCTTTTTAGAGTATCAGCTCAGTCTAGTGCCGGAAAACCGTTGTTGAAGATACGTTATCAACTTTTTGACTCAAATCAACTCCACGTTGCCCGTTGGCGGAGATGACGAACCTATATACTCTTGACATGAATGTATCTAGATAACAACAGGGCGAGCTTTGTTTACGTCCCCGCGGGAATATACGCTTATATGGACTGATTGAATAGATTTCCTATCGGTTTATGGAATTTCCTCCCGCCCAATCCAGCACAGCAATGTATGTCCGACAACGCGCAGAGTGGGAAGCCTTGTTTTTGTTAGCATGCCCTCGAAAAGCTCCCCAGACATAGAAACATGAGACTGTCGCATTTTGCGTCAAAAAGTGACATGAACGTCCCCAATTTTCGAAAAGCTCTTTGCACACAGAAACTTGAGATTTTTAAGACTATACTGTCGCATCTTAGTGCGTTTGTGGCGCCCTTAAGTTGGGTAATAGCTTCACATTTCTGGAGTATAATTTTATACGTACACACACACACACACACACACATGCGCGCGCACACACTCGCGCATACACTCACACACGTTGAGAGTCACACACACACACACACACACACACACACATGGACTTTCTTATAATACTTTTATATCCGCCCGCGCGCACGCAAACACACTCACAAAAATTGCCAATAGAGAACAAAATTGCCAATAGAGAGCAAACCCAATTTATGAAAACAAGCCTGTGCTCTTGGTGTACGGCTAGATTGACCATGCATCTGGACAATTTTTGACCCCCACTCAAAAAATATTGACGACAACAAGCGAAAGACACTGAAGAATTTCGAAAACATGCAGGCAAATCTTTTCTTTATCATGACTTTGTGCTCGATATAGGAACATGCCGTAAAACCGTGTATTCGAATGTTGAAATTAACTACATGCTTTTTGATGCTGAGAGTAATTTCAACAATTTTAGCAGCACAATAATTCAAAATTTAGTGGCTCAAACATTTATGTTGGTGAAGTAAACGCCTAAATTTTTGGTTTAAGTCAAAATTGACCTCCCCTTTGTTTTTGTTTTTGTGTGTATGTGGTTATTTCGTCTCTTTGGATGTAATATTTTGATGCTCTATTGTACAATGTATACCATCCCATCTTTATACCAAGTTCTTGTTTTTTCTCGAGTTTAACGAATGATTAGGGAGAATGTTTCAAAACAATGTTGGGGAGGCCTTGAGAGCGGTGGCGCAAACCAACATAATAATATGAAACAGTGCACCCGCGCTGATGTGTTAAATATTCTTCATAGGAAGACACTGCGAAATGTATCAACCAAATAGCTTTATGTGAAGTGTGTGATAAGATTTGAATTCCCTACCTTTATTTTCTGAGTACCCTGGCTCGTGTCTGGATAAGCAAAATCTATAGAGATTCAGTTCTTCATCTAAATTGAAATGGCCGCGGGCGTGCAAATATAGGCAAAAACATGACACGGAGAAAACAGTTTACTTGAACCGTATCCGTTTGTCCCCGCGTTTACCCTATTCCAAATTTTTCAAAACGACAGCTGAAGTGATGTGAATCTACTAAGTAAATATCATTATTTAACAAAGTTCTCTTGGAAGCCGAATGTACTCCTTTCTTCGTTTTCCGTCATGTTTTTCCCTTTCACATGTCTGCATGCCGCGAATAGAACGGGAAGGTTATTGTCATTATTCGTAATGAGGCTCCATTAAGTTAGGAAGGATACAAATAGTTTACGTCGGATCATTTCATTTTCTACCATTTTCACGTCAACCAAACATGTTACAAAAGTAGGTCTTTTCCTAGGAAGGGCAAACCTTTTGTGCAACTAATATTGAGAAAGATGGCAAGCCTTTTTCTTTTCGATTCAAACGTTTCCAACTTTAACAATTTTCTTCTGCATTTGATGAAAGGAAGAAATCATTCCGATTATTCGAGTTCAAAAACATCTTACACCAGTCCTTACAGACATACACAAATACGAACAAACAATTTGACAGAAGAATACAAGAAAGGCAATTATTCCATCTTAGAGTTCCGAGTGGCAAACGACACCAATTACAAATCGATACCGTATAGATGGCCTGCTTTACCATCATGTCTTATCGCTGAATATCTCCATCTTAAGGAGTTTGGTGTTTAAAACCAGGGCATAGATTGCACGAGGTCGGAGAGCAGGCTGCCAATACCTTTTGCCCTCTCGCATACTTCTCCCCTTGGCTTCAAGCGGGTGTTCTCCTCATCCTCCTTCGTTCTCGCTGGGATGAGGAGCGGGGCTCTCAGGGTGGGAGAGGGTGTGAGGATGGGAGCGTATGGCGAACCTAAGATATGATTAGAGCAATGATTACTTTAGGCAGCGATGGAAGGAAGACGACGGAAAGGAGAAGACAGAGGGGTGAGAAGGCCTGGGGGAGGGGAGGGATCGTGAGAGGGTGCTGGGGCCACAAAGAGCGTAATAAAAACAGTTTCCAGCTAGGCATGATGGGGGTTCAGTACAGTAAAGGGAAAGGTTACCAAACTTTAGTCTCTATAGGCGGCGAGGTGACCACAAGCTCGATGTTTAGTGTCAGAATGACATTCATTCAGAAAGTTTGTTGGCTTTGCCATAAATCATACTTGATGAGCAGCTGTAAATGTCTGCATTTCAAACCTCCGAAAATAATTGAAGGCGAGCAGTCCGAGTGAGGAGGTGAGAAGTAAGAGATCCAGCGAGAGAAAGAGCGAAGGAGGAGGAGGGGGTCGATTGACGGGTGGAAATACACCACAAAAAGGAAAAAAAAAGGACAAAGATGTTAGGAATCGAGGGGAGGAGAATCCATAGCGACCTTGGCAATGAGCCTGGCACTGCCGTCGGAAGTATGTCAGAGTTTAGAAAAAGTCACCTCTGCGCAGACGATCTTGGTAAATTTGTACATGTACAGGCATTTTTAAGGGTAAATCCCTTAACTTTCGATTCCTTCTCCGTGAGTACCGTCATATTAATAGTCAACGTGAAACATACAGTACTCACATCCGTGTGTTCTCCACTTGTTGTCTATTTTTGGCACATGAAATCAATTTTAGATGATATCTTGTAAGATCCTGAATGCCTTGGTGATATCATCCACGCCGAACACGTGCATGTTCATTCTGCCCCCTCCACGTCTTTCTCCCTTCATCGAGCCATACGTGACTCTGAACTTTCGTTTGAATAATGAAGGATGGGTAAAGCACTTTCTTACATCAGACAAATTATGACCAAGACAAAGGTGTATACACTACGGGCTGAACTTGAATCAGTGACTCTGTCAATTGTCTCTAACCATCAATACTACATGAATAGGGGACAACACTCTGGCGCATGCGCAAAGCTGTCAACTGATGCACACGACTCTTATCACGTGACATTCAGAGAAGTCAAATGCCTGCACGCAAGCACTCGCTGGGATTGTCCCGACTTCCTCAAACCAACATGACTTTTAGTCCCCGGGACTCTGTGATTTCGTTGATAGGGAACTTGAGATTGTCTTCTGGAAGGCATCAATTGTATTCATTTCCTCTATCATCCACACTCCATCGATAGATGTTTCTTACGAGTTACGCCACGGTGAAACAATGCAAAACGTTTGTCGGTGTTTGTCAGATAAGCACCTCTATCCCCCATAAAATGACAAGAATGACAGAGGGAAGATGAGAAATGTGAGATGAGTTCTCGTTGATAATACAGGACCGGAGGAGGTTAAAGAGCAGAAGAGGTTTGGAGGAAAGAACCAAGAGATGGAAAAATAAGACGAAAAGGAAGATAGACAGATAGAAAGAGTCAGAGAGGAAGCGAGTGAGACGGAAAGAAGATAGGATCGGAGAGGAGAGAGAGGAGGATACATGTGGAGGGATAACGGGGGGGGGGGGGGGGGATGTGATGCCAGAACGGGAAAGGAGAACACTGGCTGTGGTTCGTGGGGTAGTTTATAATGATCAGAAGAGGAGCAGAGGGGGCTTGTGGTGAAAATGTCTTTACCGCTGTCCTAAAACTTGTCTCGCCAACTTGACGTGACAGCAACCACCACACACAGCAGCACTATACGCACACGTTATCTACGGGCGAACCAACAGTAATCAGCAATACTGCTGCGGATATGAACGTATCAACGGAGCGGGTGTGCGCTTCCTCCCCTTGTCCGGCGGGGTGGCCTCGGTGACGGGGCGCTGTACCTCCGACTCTCATTAATCTGTCGTTCATTTCAACTGTTTGTTGTCTTTATTTTTACCAGCTTATTGCTAGACATGAGAGGACGATGTCGCGTGCGTTTAAAGCGCGAGTTCGTTAAGGTCGATGATGTAATCCTTGTGAAAGTCTAAGCATTCTTTCCAAGGCATATTCTAAAAGCGTGGTACGCTCTCTCCCTTCGCTGAGATGAGCTAAACATAGGACAATCTGACCTTGTGTGTATAGAGGTCGTGTAAACACACATCTGTCTTGCCTAGAGAAACCTACAAGGATTCATTTAGTGCCCAAGGCGCGCACTTTAATACTTTCTACTCGTCGCTTCCCATATTCAGTGAAAGCGGTGAATGAATTGATTGCCTACATGGCGGGAAAAAAATACTAAAATAAAATACAACAAGAAACGTTTCTTGCATCATATTTCTACATCCCTTTGGAAAAGGCGACACCACACGAACGATCTGAGTTCTGCATAGGATGTCATATTAGATGATTTATCGACATTGGAAGGGTCATGGTTTTCGTGTTAGTCGTCTAACTTTTCTTAAAGTTTTACTGATTGGTCACCTGCGAGCCCTGATATTTATTGATAGAATAATTATTAATGATTGATTGGTGTTCATAGTTATATGTTTATTTATTTTCACTTTGTTATTAAATCTTCTTTTATCCATCTATCTAGTCATTCAATTCTCTCTTTTGTGTGTGTTTGTGACGTCACCCTAAGGCTCTTAAAGGCACCGCATCAGACGAAAGAATGATGGATTCGGAATGAAACCAAAAAGAAATATAAACATGAGTTTACAAGACTATCTGAGGAAGAAAGATAAGTCCATTTTCATCATCCCGACCAGCAGAAACTTAGAGGAGTTCCTTTCGGAAACATCAGGTATCATTTTTATGTGCGTGAAGTTGTCCTAGACCCACCTCTAGGTTTTGTTTTTAGTTTTTCCTTGATTTAAGCATTTACAGCTACTTCATTCCAATTTTGATTTATTTAATTCATTTACATCTGATTTATTCCAATTCGTCTACCAGATGGAATGCAAGATTCAAATTTGTGAAAATATATTTGCCATAATTTCACGTGCAAAAGTGATCTCTGTCTCTCTCTTCACTAACGTCTCTGCTATCTTCCACACGTGATCATGAATCGAGTACGTCTTCGAGTTCAATTTGTTACAAACTCTAATTGGCCACCTAGACCTGGCATCAAGAATGTTCATGACTAAGAATAGATAAACATAAATTCTGGCCCACAAATTATATCATATAAACCTGAACTTTAAGGAAGCCTTTAGTTTTTCATGATTAAAAAACTACAAATACAGAAGAGAGTAGCAGCAGCTGTGGTTAAAGATAAATTTGTCTTCCTTGCGTGGAATAAATTGAATCGCTAAAATACGTCCAACTCGTTAACGCTTGGCTGGTAATGTGACACAAGAAAGGGACAGCTATCTTAACGTCAGTGCAGCAACAACAAAAAAAAATCATTCCCCCCTCACATGTTTCAATGTGAACAGTGTAAAATCATGAATATCAATGATACTGATACACTGTACTACTACTGCTAGTGTTACTGACGGTTACAATTATACCTTTATTACATACCTCTTTACGCTTTGGCAAGGTTTAAAAAATAAATTAAAGTAACGTAAAGTAGCGTAAAGTAAAGTAAAGTAAAGTAAAATAAAGAGTGAAGGAGGAATGCTGTGTAATGAATATCACAAACACAAGTGTGTATACTTAACATCCGATCACCAGCATTTTTCCAGCATGACTCCAAGTGACCATCATTTTTGTGTGCCTGTACTTCCTCTCTAATGATTTTGCACGAAATGCCCTCGTAATGAGGCCCTTAGAAGTGTAAAAACAGCTAACTGGCAGCCAGAGAAGTAAACAAAAACACGCTGAAACAACATGACGGGAGAGGGCGGGCTTGATATGACTGGAACAGATAAAGTGTTACGTCAGCCGTCCTGCTTTTGTCATCTTATAAATATTGAAGGAGATAATTTCACACAAGCCGTCTCATTGATCTACCTAACATCTGCCCATTTTTCATAATTGTGGCAGGATGATGAATAATGGAAGATTGTTGCAAAAACATGTCATTTTGCGGCCAAGTTGTCTCCTCGGAGCAGCAAAAGTGAAAACCAACTGTAATCTTAATACTTGGGTGTTTAATGGTTCTCACTATCCATCTTGCCTGACAAGAGAGAAATTGAGAGGAAGAGAAAAAGGGATAAATAAAAAGATAGAGGGAAAAGGAAATAGAAAGAGAGAGAGAAAGGAGAGATGAAACGGTTCTTAATGTCACTTTGTCATGATGCCTTTAGTTTTTATCACTTGACCACGCAGCGCGGATGAACGTTAGTCGAAATATCCTGGGGAAATATTTGTGTTCTTTCTTGCTTTGAGGTTCACGCCAAATCCCTCGGGCCTTATAGGCTATCCTCGCTCAGAGTGTGTCGACGAGTTTTCGATGAATCCGTTTCCTCTGTTCCCCTGTTAGTCGCTCTTCCAAAATCTACCCGTGCCATGTCCATTTAAAGGGCAACTTGTGGTTATGTATCTTCTCATTGTGAAATTTCAACTTCTGTATTTGTGTAGAGATTACGTAAAAGCGATGATTCTTTTTCTCGTTTTAATCGTTTAAAACTTTTCCGCTGTACTTCACGTATATAATGATACTTCTTAGATCTTCGTATTCAATAGTAATTCATTCTACTTTCTTCAACTCACCTTTCTTCCTGTCTTTCTTTCTCTCTCTCTCTCTCTCTCTCTGCTTTCCTTTCCCACTTTCATTTTTTCTTTTTTTTTAGCTTTTCAGGAATCAAGCACAAGGGTTTTATCATTTACACTGCGTAATCGTCCATGAAAATCGAAAGGGTAAAATAATGAAGATAGCATGAAAACGATATCTTATTTTTTCTTCAGCCGCTATACACACTTCCTCTTTCTAATGTCACCATTAACGACGACGCAATAAGTCAAATACAGGTAACGCTCTATTCAGTAGGCCCTGAATTCTGACAAATGTTAAAGCTTGATACAGTGTATCTTTCTTTGAAGCAACTGATATAAATCGTCGGATTCTCAGTGCTAGATTTCTCTCGTCTTCATCTATAGCTTTCTAGAAATATACATTGCAACTAGATTAGAAAGAGGAATTTAGAATATTGCAGGATTTTGATTATTTATAGCCTGATACCAATTGAATTGAAATATGTAATATGGTAACACCTCACTGAACAAAAAGACTAATAGCTACAAAATTACTCCATAGCTAGGTATCGAGTTGGATAGTCATCTAGATAATAGATAGCTACAACTTTACTATTCAAGCGTGAGGCTATCATACTATGATGACTACTCAACATAAAAGTATAGAACAATTCTGTTCGTAGAAATTTGCAATATTACTTTCTCTGGTTACATTACTGCTGCAGAGAATTCAGAAAATATCTGAATTTATCCCCTTACTCCGATGGGAAATCCTTTATGGGCGTGTCTCTTCGAGTGCATGACACTTGGTCTAATATACTAAATTCTTGTTTTTCATTTCTTTTGCTGAAATTTGTCGTCTTCGCGTTGCGGGCTTAGTGTTTTCTCCTCCGGGAAATGTTCTCATTGCCTTGATTGTAGATGAACAAAAAGCTCTGACCGATATGTGTTTTTTCCCTTAATTATTGATAAGAATAGTGTTTTTGTAGCTCTTCGATTGAGTCCTTATTTAAGGAGAATAAGCCTAACACTGAGATGGGGCTTAGCCTATATACGAGAATGTGCCATTTTCTGGCTTCATATTGACTCTGTCTGTGGCTAGACTTATGTAAACGATTTATAAAAATGGTACAGTGTGCATTACTTTGCCTACAATGACCAACCATTGGATTTACAATGAAGAGAGAGAGGGAGAGAGAAAGAGAAGATTGTGAAAGAGCTGTTTGGAATTAAAAATAGGAGAAAATCAGAGCTCCAGATCAGCGAAAAAAAAAATCAAAACCATTATGACATTATCTGAGCCGCAAACCTACTCGTAATTTTTATATACCAAGATAACATAAACAAGCTGGACGTAAGAGATGTAGATACGACAATGTACGATGCAAACGTGCCAGATACAATATCGGCCATTGTTGCGCTTAGGGCCTATAGACCTTAATCTTAATGTCTACTCTGTTAGTTCAATTCTCAGCAAGAAGAACATTCAGTGTCTCAAGATTACTAGCATCGTGTGTAATGAAAAAGCTTCTTGATTCACTTCCGCATGAAAATAATGGAATGACACTGATAAAAACATACTCCACTTCCAAAACTTCGTAATATACTTATCTATTAATTGATTCATGTATTTGTATTTACTCTTTATTTCAATTTATTTATCTATGTGTGTATGTATTTATTTATTAATTGATTCATGTATTTGTATCTACTCTTTATTTCAATTTACTTATCTATGAGTGTATGTATTTATTTATTAATTGATTCATGTATTTGTATTTACTCTTTATTTCAATTTATTTATTTATGTGTGTATGTATTTATGCATTTATTTATTTATTTAAATGATTAATTACATACATTTATCTTTCTATTTATTCATTACTTCATTCATTTATCTATCTATCTATCCGTTAAAACATGTACATCACGTACAATAGACGTTAAAAGATCAGTACCAAATCTTTGTTCAAAATATCGCAGAATTATGAATCATGTTCTTAAATCACTTTCATCTTTTCTGGACAACAGTTAAGAAAAATAAAGACAGGCCACTGAACGCTGGCAATGTCGAATGAAATGCTGGGGGTGGGGTTATTGTCTTAATGCGAATGACGCATAGAGGCTCAGGGTTCACTAAGTACATGCAGAAGGATAGACTTGTGCGTTATTTGCACTCTCATAGAGTTGACGCTAAGATTTTCAAGATGTTTTCACTCGATCTGTCATTACTTCAGCCGATGTCTCGTATTCGTCAGTTTGCAAATCGAACGTGGATCTTGAAATGTTCATCCGCCAGCCGGTACAATCACCTCGTGCCATCTCTTAGCAGAGTTCGATGCCAGCATGAAAGCAGACAAGAAGAACACTCAATCCGTCCTGCTCCATTAGATTCTTTTGCGCGCAAATGCGAAAATAAGAGCCTCGCGTGAGCAAAACTCTTAATGCACCACAACGTGGTATTTAGCATTGGGTGATTGTATGTTCAGCTTGGTTTAGAAAATGATCCTCTAATTATGTTAGCGTTACATAGCTCCAAATGCAGGGACGTAAAGTTACTCATCTACTTGTTATAAACACACATGATAAGGAATCCTTGGTTGTCATGCAAAATGCATTTTGAACTTTGTTTTCTTTTTGCTTGCGTGCCACAAAAAAGTGAGCCATATGTATGGTATAGGCCAACAATAAAACCTCTCAAACCTTTCGCAAATTGCTGCTACGACATGATATCAAAGTTGACCCGGATGGCTTCCCGATTTAGGGCAATATTATACTGACTGACAATTTGTCACTTTCTATACGAAATCAGAACATCCTGTCTTCACCAGTCACACTCGGGCTTTGTTTAATCAGATTTACCTTTTTCATGTTCTATCCGATATTGTTTCACATTTTTGTATAGTGGCCAAGCTAACTATACTCATTATGCTGATTCTTCTTTCACTGGTATGATTGAACTTATTCAATTGTGAACTCCAAGTTTGATTTAACTCTATTGTTCATTTCGACTTGTTGCGCTCATGTTCCCTTTGCACTGATTCCCTACGAGTCAGGGAGGGAGAGTTTTCGTCAAATCGAAACGTTTGAATGGGTAACATTAAACACCTCCACCCTTTTAGTGGACATTCTTCTGCATGTTATATCTCTCGATGTCTCCGAACAAAGTAGATCGACACCATCACTTAAGATCAGAAATATTATTATGCATACTTCACAAGCGATACCCCCTATAAGACCGTCACATTCCCAAGTTGCCATGGTTATTTGTTGATGATGATATGTATGTAGGCGTACAATAGGCTTGAAGAGAGACTCGTTCATGGTCTGTTTTTCTTCTGTCGTAACGTACCCACTCTCTGCCATTATCCGGCTCCTTGAGGTTTTTGAATGGAAGACAAGCCATCGTCTTGTAACCTCTCGAAGCCGAACACGTCATAGAGGGGAAAGTACAGCTAGGAGGATTTTTAGACCAAGATGGCGAATGAGACTGACCCAGTTTTATGTTCCAAGTGGACTCTCGGATATAAAATTGGAGTAATCCTCGCCAATGCTATATTTCAGGATAGCGACAACAAACACAGAAATATTAAGTAGAGATTTGAGCAAATACTCTCCAATCCTCCGTGGCGCTGCTGAAAGGGATAAAAGCTCTGTCGCTTTTGAAAATCGGTGGTCCCAAACTCTTCTTGGAGACAGGCAGTGAATTGAAATACATTTATCTCATTCATTTGCGTATGTTTGCGTTACTTTCTGCCTTTTTATGACTAAATTCGAGTAAATTCGAATGGCACAATAGTGAGAAATAACTTATCAATACTAATACAATGTACCGATTTCTTGGAGACCCAGTAGATAGCAATACTTTTCGAGCATATCTAACCCCATAAAGTCGTTCTGCTATGGTTTTTATTTGCTTTCGCTCCGCAATGAAAACGAAATGCCCGGAGAAAATGCCGCCAGGAGAATTACGCTGTTTCCTTCGATGATCATATTCATGGTAATAATGTTTTCTCAGTAGCTCTAAATAGCATTGATTCTCTGTACCAGCAGCAATAGAATTGATGCCATTAATCTGACACAAATACCGATAGTAAATAAGGGGAAACACCAACTCATGGACTTCAACGTTCTCAGAACTAATGAAAGTGTCTCCATGCTGATCTGTGAATCTCAAATTTTACAAAAGTTTTCGTAATCATCGGACAAACAATAAATTCCTCCATTTTATCTGATTCTAGGCTACCGTCGTAGTATCTTTCAGATATATTTCAATATATTGGTTGGAGGAAGCTCATGTGTGTCTTTTACCCGACCTTGGTTACCTATAAATCGTAATATTCTGTCAATCAGCTCGGGAACTGAAATCTTTGAATCTTGTTTTCTGTGAGCCGTTCACTGCCTTATCTTAAAGGGATACCATTTGAGTCCCATTTTGTGGAAAACGTAGAAGCAAAATTCTCGCAAAAGAATCTAACTTCCCCTTGTAGTCTATTCAAATGAAAGAAATTTCGCAAGAGAGTCGTGACAATGACTGCCCTGGATTTTGGCGCCTGTTTAAAGACCGCCCGGCCTCATGATTACTCTCGACCGTTAGCAAACACGCCGTCCTCGTAGAGATGATTACATATCAGATGCTATAGTACACGTTATGATTAAAGGGTGCCGCGTTTTTCTCTCACGCCGGGTCGTTCAGATAACCTTGTCTTTTCAGTCATACTGATGTCATTATGCTGTACGTTCAAGGACGGTACTTCGGTTCTCTACGTAAGATTCCCGTATGCGGTAGCAACAACTAAGGTAACGTTTAAAGAAGATATACCGTGCTTTTCGCTGACTCATATCGACCTCCGACCATGATAAAGTGTCCTACTCGTGAATAACTGTATTAAGGAAAATGAGGTGTAATGGCATTAACAAGGTTTGCCTTCACTGTTTTTCTCCCTTGTGCAAGTATGCTGCAGGTGATAAGGTTTATAAAACGGCAATAGGGATCTACAATGTTGACATTGTACCGCACTACCAGTAAAACTAAGTCATTTAAGTGTATGTTGCCAAAAAGAAATTACTTTGACTACACGGCCGAAATTGCACTTTAAAGGTACTGTTTACCATTGGGAGCAGTGATTTAAAAATGTTCAAGATATCACATTTGATGCATATGGGTAGGTCAGTTATATCCCCAAACATCCTACCATTTAAAACTTTCGTAATAAAGCCTAAAATATAAGGAGATATCACTATTTTCCCCACTAAAGCATAACTGTAGACGGTTTAGTCTAGAATCATTTTCATTATATCTCTTGTTCACATTTTGTATAATTGAAAATACTTAAGATTGATTATACTGATTCAAATTTTTACATTGGCTGTTTCTATCCCTAATTCACCTTCAAGACGTATTTTGAAGCACTAAAGCTGAGTTTTTATTTCATCAGCAAAAGGTAAATAATGCCTTTAAAAGAACGTGACGTCAGATTCTGTCTTTCTGCTTGAACCAATCATGACAAACATGGATCAATAAAGGTGTTGATGACAAAGCAGCAAAGTTAATCTAATTAACATCAACAAAGCTTTCGAGGTTTCCATTATTCATCGCGGCTGTGCATCACTCTTGTCAAAATAATTAATGAGTCAAAAGTAGGATTACACACATTCATTCTGCGCGGATCGGTATGGTAGTTGTAAAAATCAAAGCAAATCATTGTTCACAAGACGTTTTACTGTCAGGGAAATGGGGTAACCATGTAGGTCCTAATCCTATAGAGCAGTAACCAGAAATAGGTCATTTGTACAAGCAGCCATGTTGATTTGTAATTTCGCATTTCTGGTGTAATGATTATTTATTCCTCTTAAATGATGCTTGCCAGCACAGCCACCTTACAGAAGTAACACTGATATTTGACAATATCAATAGAAACAGTTTTTTGATATATTCAATGCAAAATAATGTAATGTATGTTTCCCCAATTCAGAAGTAGCCGACAGACCATTCTTGTCACCCGCAAGGCCATTCTTTGTTAAAACATGAATTCCATAAATTGTTATACATACGTCGGGCAAGCTTATGTATCATGTCGCTTTGAAAACAGTGAAGCGCCTAAAAAAAAACTGAGAAAAAAAGAAAGGTCATTTGTACCAGGGAGGTGTACCACCTCTCTGTTTGTACCCATGTGCCCATGAGCTAATAACGAACTGACTTATTCCACTTTTGTGTCGGTCTTGCTGGTTGGTGGATGAAATACCGGTAAGTAATCGCCAGAAGTAAAACTGCTCACGTATTGCGTCTTCCTCTGGAGCCAAACATACCCCCATCAAGGGGTGACCGCACACCCCCTGGGTGTGGTGTTTTTCTGCCTGCTCTAGGGGAAGCCAACGCCCTTGTCGTTCACCGGACAATATTAGTCCAATGATCAGCAAGAATTCGTTAGTCGTCAACCAAAGCTTCTCTGAATCTGCAGTGGGTACCAATCAGGCTCAATCACTTGGACTTCCTCGCAGTATAACTCACACCGGAGGAACATGACACAGATCTCCCTCCTTGTGTGTTACTTAGAACGCGAAAACTTGATAAACGTATCAAAACTCGCTGATTTTATCAATATCTGACATAATTTCCACACTCACCTACATTTTGCATCAAAAAAATGTAATAAAGACCTCAACAAGGCAATATTACCTAAGAGAAAAAAATAACAACCTTCTTGTCTCTGGTAATGCAGTCACTCATAGGGTGGATGAAAG
Organism: Diadema antillarum; assembly: GCF_040938485.1. Taxonomy (NCBI): domain Eukaryota; kingdom Metazoa; phylum Echinodermata; class Echinoidea; order Diadematoida; family Diadematidae; genus Diadema; species Diadema antillarum. The sequence goes on along the minus strand of NW_027271986.1, from coordinate 517,495 downwards.
AAAGAACCAACCCCCTCCCCCCTCCCGAATAAAAAAAAAAAAGAATACGCACACACACACACAAAGAAGGAACAGACAGACAAACAAATAAACGTACCAGCCAATAAACGTATCGTCCAGCATAAGTAACAAACTGGTCAACAAATCAACCAAACTTGATAGTCATATACCGGAGGGTATAATTATCTCTCATATCCGTTTCTCAAGGGCAAATATCGGAAGAACAAACAAACAAAGATCCAGCCTCAAAACAAAACCAGACAGAATAATACCACAAGAGAACGGTCCACACACGTGGTCCATGCGTCCAATGGTGATTTGATTGCAGGGTCGAGCCATTATTATCAAAAGATATTGAGTTGCAGATATCGGATAATGGGAGAGCGCAGTGGAACCACAAGGCACGCTGAGGCACTCGGATCATATATACAGCTTGAGCCTTTCAGCAATTTACTATGATATGAGAATCCGGCTTCTATACCATTTAAGACATAATTGCAAGGGGAACCGCACTACAATGGAGAGCAGTGTAATCGAGTGTTTGCAGACGACGCACAAAATGAACCAACAATGACCCAAAGTAGCGCGGCAACGGTTGTGTTACCTCGTAACATGTTGTTAAGTTACCGTTTACCTTTATAGCACAGTGCCCTTCCAAATCGAGATACGATAAACGTCCCGTCCCAAAACAGGTCTACCGTATAGTTATCTGACCAAGAAGATATGCCCCAGGGATGCTCTCGGGGTTGAAATGCAGGCACTCTACATTCTATGTACGTGCGTATAGAGTAATTTCAAACACAAATGCAGCGCCTTTGCATACGAGCCTTTATTGAGAACCCTTTGAGAAATCAAGCGACGCCATAGTTTCTCGCCAGTCGACAGGTGTGGTAAACCCGTGTTACATTCACCAACCCATGTAGCAAGAGAATAAAGTGATGTGAGGCGATTTCATTCAAACCGAGTCATGATTTTTCTTCAAATAGAAACTGACTTTTGCGTGATGTGACGTGAATGCTGCGTACATTGCAGTCGTGACAATTTGTATGGTCAATAGCCAAAAGCTCCTCACAGAGCCATTTGATGGTTTTTTTTTCGTGATGTTGATGGAAAGACCAGTGCTTCTAGAAGATAAAATCCTCACTCCGTCATGAAACAAATTTACCAAGAGAGACTTTTTTTTGTATCTCCAGGCAGCATGCAGTTTTCAAAGTCTGCTTCCACGCATGTGAGAAAAAACAGCAACACCTTGGCAAATATAGGGCTGAAGATATGGTGTGTGCATGTGTGTTTTGAGGTTCAGGTTTTGCTATAAGAAAGAACAAAATTACATGTGTATTTTAACAACAATTTTTACATCAGGAAACTTAATTAAGGAAAGGACAAACGGCCCTGATTGGGAACTGTTTGATAAGAATAGGTCGCATTGTATTTTGAATGAGAATATACTTGCACTTAACCTTCGCAGTTAGTGAGTGCTTACATCTTAGTGGATTCCGCCAAGGTGACATAGTTATTGTACTTGTTTTGAGTGGCATTGCTTGTAATCCCAAAATAAAAGGGAGCTACGTCTTATGTTTCATCGTCATCATGTTAAAAGAACAAGTTACAAGTTTATTCTCATCAGTTAATTTGGCAGTGTCATCTTAATAACATAACATCTTTCTTTGTGTTTATATGTGCGCGGGATATTACGTTTAATTTCCACCAATTACCACGGCTCAAGAAAATCTTATTTTTGTCGCATGAAGCGTGCACCATTCACCTTTGTATTATGGGCATCTTGCATGTTCTCAAACGTTAATTAGCGAAGCACGTATTGCTTTCAATTGGACCAATTTCCTGTTCTGCTATCTAAAGATACCGTAGATAGTCCCGTTCAAGGTTCGCCAATTGTGTAAGGGGAAACGCTTTATCTATCTACTAGCCTTGGTTGTCCATTGCGCGCGTGAGGCAAATGGTCACGTGCCATCTAATGACATGTTAATGGAAAAAATTATGACACAATGTGTAATCGGACTATCTTTGCTATCGAAAAAAGGGAAATACTCACAAGACTCATTTCTATATTATACTTTAATCATCACCTTCCGAGACTACAGGGCTTAGTCATAAGATCCGAGGAAAATACAAAACAATTTGTCTCCACTGTAAGTCAGTTTATTTATGTCCGTTAGATATTTCTGCAGTCCAAAAAGTTCATTGTGTCCACAATAGCGGAATAAATCCGGAATTTCGGATAGATCTGAAATGTCCACTGCATAGTATTGTCAAATTCTAAATTAGCAACAATTCTAAATCGTACAAATCTTTGTCACAGTTATGATTATAGATAAGATATGGTGTCTGTTGATGTACAGTATATTGTTTTTGTATATCCATACACTTTGGTTTATTTATACAAAAATTAATGTTACATTGATTAAGTATAAGAATTGTTTACAATCAAAATACCCTAATATTCAGATACCTCTTTTGTTCTGAGTAGTTTCTTTTCCTTTGTGTCTGACTTGTTAGATTTATTTACGTCATAATGTTATTAAATTACCGTGGATATTTGTAAGTGGAGAATGTGCCCCTCCCCTACCCCCGCCCCCCAAAAAAATAGTGAAATCAAAGTTATCAAGAAGAGGGTAAGTATCCAGTTATTGCATATCAAAATGAATTTTCAACCTCTAGTCTGCAGTAATTGACTGGTCTGCTAAAGTGTTTCAAAATATCAATGAAAAGAAAATAATTACTGGTTTCTTGCAATATGCACTCATGTACTGAACAAAGAGAAAGAGAGAATGATTCTCCCCTCCCTGTCGTTGGGTTGAGATCAGTTCGCCTGCACATCTCAGAGACTTCGTCGGAACTCGTCTCTCTTCCGACTAATCTCACTCTCGTTTCCTTTTCTTACACCTCGTCCCTGGCGGTCTGTCAGAACAGTTTAGCGCGAGACAAAGACATCGTCTCTTGGAGGATAATTCTCGTCCCAGTTGATGTCAAGAGTAATCTAGGCTTTATCGCTATTCAGTATGGCTGATTTCTCGGTTCGAGAAAAACAAACTGACAACAGCCCTTCCTCTTACGACGTACTCATTATCCCTCTACAATCATCATACTGTTAGCGAAATTGAGCGCATTATTATTTGTCCTCGCCCTTACTTCTTCTACACCTTTTCTTTTTATTTTTTCTCCATCTATCTTCATCTTTCATGTCATCACCATCACCATCATCATCATCATCACCATCATCGTCAACACCATCATCATGAACACCATCATCATCACCACCACCACCACTACCATCAGTGTCACATCATATTTCCTCATATTATACTCAGTTCTTTCCTCTAGTCATCTTTCTCCTTTCTTCCTTCTTTCCATTGACCTTTGATTTCTCCCCCTTTAACTCCTTCCGGTTCATTCTGGTTTCGTCTCTCTGTTTTGTAAACCACTCCGGGTCAGGTTTTAACCTCCCCCCCCCCCCCCACCCCATACCAATGCAACGTATCGCTTATGTTCTTTTGAGCACACACAATGAATATTCCACACATGCACATGGGCACGCACACCAGTGATCATGTAGACACACGTTCATGCAAGCACAAAAGCACGGACAAAATACAGAAAATGTACACACTCGACGGAATACATCAACCTTGTCTGTATTATGTATTGTTGACGTGTTAGTGTAGTACTAGTAACTATTCCTTCTCATCTATTCCAACTCACCTTTGTCATTCTATATAGGATGTCTATATGTCTCTAGTCCTTTCTCCACTTCTATCTCTTTCATCCTCCTATCTGTCTATCGTTCTCTTTTTTTGACACTCTGTCTCCTCTACAGACCTCCTATCTTTCTTTCTTTCGTTTTCGTTCTTTCTCTCACACAAGGCGGTTGAACGTCTCAAGAGTACTTCCATATCTGCCAAAGATATCAAGAACATTCCATTGAGGACCTCGCAGCTACACTGGTCCAATGTCGCACGGTATGATCGCTGTGGCGTGGCTCAGAACATTCCTTCAATTGGGGGGAAAGGAATGCTAACATTATTGGTACCCCTTCCACACTCAATCATTCATGCCTTCTAGTATAAGGATGGGATTTTAAAGGGAACGCGTACAAGAAGGGACATAGATCATTTTCTAACAGCCTCGTGAATTAGGGGTGTGATCCAAGTGTATAGTGCACTTTATTCACCAAAATTAATGTTCATAATGAAATATAATGGACGCAAATTTTGTCCTGTTGTATCCTTCATTACGTATGAGAAAGTTATTCTGCCTGGTGAACCAGGTTGAAACACAGCCATGAAGTCTAAGATTCGTCTCGAGTAGTATTTGCTTGTAGGGGTAGATATATACCCTTTAAATCACCATCAATGTCTCAGCACACATGACACAGTACGAGCGCACTTTTGACGCAATGCGAGCCTCATACTCGCTGGCAAACTTGTAGTCTCTCAAACGGGCGCTGACAGAATTTATGTCCTCAATAAACCTGATGCATTTCATCACATCACCCTACTATCTCTATGTCACTGGACTGTCCAAATTTATGACTTCTTCTCCTGTAGAGACATCGCGGAGACAATCTGCCATCTGACTTGCATAGCAAGTGGGAAATCATGTAGACGATGTTACCATGGCAACGGAGAGATGAATTATGGGGCGTTTCTTTGCTGGTGTCTAATTTTGCGCTGAGTATCAATCTTTGCGCTCCTGATTACATTTTCTGTGATGAGAACCTCATAGTTTGTTCGTCAAGACAAAGAAGTTCAACTTCGGTATTGGTTGTGAATTTTCCTCAAAGACTATATACATCAACACGTTTCTTTCTACTAGTAGCTCGCTGTGAAGTAAACATTTGAGTCATCTGATATGCATGACTCTGAATGATTAATCTTCATTCACATAGATACCAATCCAGCGTGATACACTTTTCTTTCATTTAGGCAAAATGAAAATTTGTTCCTCATCCCATCAAGTGTCTGTAGGTCTTGTCGGAGATTTTTCTTCATTTTTTTTGGTCAGATATTTCGCTTGTACGCTGCCACCTACAAGAAGCACAGTGTGGAATCGCAACGTTTACATACCCTGTGAGAGACTAGTGCAAGTTAGTAAGCTATCACGAGCTATCACAAGCCCAGGGAATTTTGTGTATAATGACCTACACTCCTAGAGGTTCCTGCTTTCGTCATAAGTTAGATTCGTTGACGATGACACTGGTAAATTTATACATTTATAAACATGATATTATTTTCAAATACCTTTGCATTTTAATTCTCTGCGTTTTATTTTCGCTTCAAGTGTACTCCAGTATACTTCCAGCCAGATTTTTATGTCATTATCAACTTTTTTGTGTGTCTAATGGAAGTTCATATATTGTCTTCCCGAATATAATTAAAAACGGAAAGCTGATTTTCGATGGTCACGAAAGGAAATTGCCATTTTGAAACAATTTTGAGTCAATATATGAATTTGTAATTGTTTCATTAACTAATGGTATGCTTCAACGTACGTTAGGGAAGGATGGGAGTATCTGTTGCCATAGCAACGGCACGCGCATCTTTAAAAGGACATCCAAGGTTGATTCAGCTATTTTGTTGTTTTGTTTTCTTTTGTTTTGTTATGTTTTGTTTTGTTTTGTTTTGTTTTGAAGAAACGTTTGTTTCCAAAACGTCAGGTGCCCAGGGACATGTGTACAATTAAATGAGCTCTGACAATCTTCAGAAAAAGAGAGGGGGGAGAACAGAAAAAAATGCCCTTTTGTTTCCTAAATGCCACGTTTCTGCAAGCTGGATATTGATTTTTTATATCATTTCATATTGAACAATTTCTTTCGGACATTCAATCTTTTGTTCAACGTAGATGCTCATTAGTGTGCCCCGAGGAAGGCTGGAGGGAGTGTATCCTTTGTGGATCGAAATGTCGGCTGCTCCAAACGCAATACCGAAACATACGAACGAAGCAAATGCCCTGACATTTATAAGATTTTGAATGAGTTTTCCTGAAATATCAGTTTCAGGGAAAAAGCAGATGTAGACATTGTACATAATCTACATCATATCGGATTGGAAAACATCTGCAGCGAATTCTTTCATAATTGACTCCTGAACTCAAATCAGTAGTTCAGATTGGGGGAGAGCCTTAATAAGTCTCAACAAAGAGGCCTTTATACTTAAGAAAGAAAGTGTACGGCTGAAATCTTTGTACATCGCAATACGAATTGGTATCAAGTTCTGAACACTGTAAAATTTCTTTGTTCTACTAGTTGGATTGAGGTGAATCTCAAACGATCATGTCTGTAAGAAGATGTGAAGAATCCTAAGGGAAGTGCAATGTAGTCCAAGGCTGAGTGACTGTTGTGATAAAACTATATACGTAAGCTACATAGAAGCAATGAGCCAGAGAGAACAGACAATAATATATATCTTGAGATGTTCCACTGGTAGAATGCAAGGTCAATTAGAATTAATTCCCCATCCGCACAGAAAAAAAAAATCATAGTGGAATAAAGGTTTTTAAACAGTATATTTTCATCCATAGCACACTCATACTGACAATGACATGATAGTATCATTTCAAGTCGTTTTCAGTTTGTCTCCACACAAAGCACCATCAATCCTGTCCTTATCAGAGTGTCTGCATATCTATTTGTACAGCTAATAAAATGCTTCTCCATTCGGTTCTACAATATGCCAGCCGAGATTTTCACGTATAGCAACCTTACGTTGAGTTGAAGTAAAAAAAATGGCTCACAATCAAATTAACACGCTCAGATACATTTCTCGCGTTGTAGAAATAAAGAAATACACGAAACGGGCACAGAAGGTCAATTTTTACGCCAACAATTTAAGTGGCGGCTGCGGTCCACATCCTCCAACATCGATTTCTTGACTATCAGAAAGGCTGCGTTGGGAGATGAAGCCGGTGTATACCTCTAGCAGAGAGAATATTGTACCAATCAATCAATGCATTGATATCATAGCATATACTCAAGTTACGACATAGTTTAAGACATGTTTGCCAAGTAGCCAGTATGAAGATTGACATCAATTTTACAAGTTCTACAAGCTTACACAGTGAGAGCGCAAGGGGAAAATTCGTGGAGTGTATCAAGAAGTATAGAACGATAGCTAGAAGCCCAATTTTAATCAGAGAAGGCGGACTTGTTGTTGAATCAAGTTTCATTTACCTTTTTCATAGATTGCACCATCCACCATTTACATCAAGAAATGTAATCTTACTGTAAATCACCATGACAACTACACACAAGCTCTTTTTCATTGCTAAACTAGCCTTCATAATTTATTTCTAGTTATCCAACACAATTGACTAGGTGAAATCGACAATCCATCGAACAAAGCAGTGGTCGCATATCTCTAATTAAGCAATACAATAAATGCTATACCCTTCGTGTAAGACAGCTTAAAAATCTTATATATTGTACCCGAGCACCGCTGCGCTGATAGACAAGGACAAAAATGTGTTATTTCGTTTTAGGGTTACAAAAGAAAAACACGACAATTTCTGATATGAAGTAATTTTGTAACTTCTCAAGCGGAAATGTTCGTAGGATTAACTGCTGAGAATGGGCCGTCTCTAATGTTTCCTGTTATCATCTCGACTGGAGACTGTTCAGGAAACAAATAATGGACTGATGTGTTTCCTTGCTCAACTCATCCGTGAAGTCAAGCACTTGTAAATGACCTGAAACTCGCATATTATGTGTGTGCGAGCGATGTGCGTGCAAAGGCTTTAAAATATCTTCTTCTTTTCTTGACAAGAGTGACTGAGTGCATGATGACAACGTAGAGCAAGGAGCTATTTCACAACAGACTTTAATTCCTTGTAAAGATGATAGAATGAATTGGACAAAATGCACTTGAAATTATAGCGTGACGAGGGCAGTCGTTTACAATGAAATGTCTCCTTTTTTTTTCACGCCAAGGTGTAGTTAAAGCGGTTTCTCTTTCCTTGATTTCAATGTGTGAATTTTTCTTGTTTAGCTCTGAGTGTGCATGTCTCGCTGTCTAGCGTGAAACTTCAACAGGCAAACATGTCTTGACATTTTCTTGACATATTGCAAAGAAATCCTTTTTTTTTTTTTTACTAAAGCCTGTAATTATTGACTTATGACGCATTTCCTGCCTGCCATGTCGACTGTTTCATTCTAGAGTAATTTCCCGGCATAAACCATGGTTCCGTGAGTGGAGAATAAAATTTTCAGAGAAAATACAAGAAAAAACATTCCCCAGATGTTGAAACGAGATACATGTCATACCAAGTTTTGGTTCTGTTAGCAAACTACATAGTACAAAAGTGATGCTTTTAGATGGAGAATAAAAATCAAAGAGGTCTTCAAGAAAAACGACACTCAACATAACTCTTATCTTTAGAATAAAATCTGATGGCAATACCATTAGTGTTTGAATTGATTACGTAGAATGTGGGGGTGAATTTTCATTAGGAATTTCTTGTTGTGTTTATCTTTATACCCAATGCTAACAATAAGTTGATTTGAAGAATCGCTGGATCTGAGGACACTTTGGATAGCTTCCACTCTAAATCGGCAGCCATGTTATGATACTAAGGTTTCGTCTCTATTTCACCGCGGACGTGGATCAGTGAATAGCATCTACACCAACCTCACGTCAGACTTTTCAAATCTAATTCCCCACTGCTGGACTTCGGCAAACTGGTTTAATATCTCCCCTCTGTTGACACGAAAACCAGTTTTCGGCATGAAGGCATGATTAGCCGAAAACATGCCTGGCTGGAAAGCTGGAGTCTTCTTTTCTATATAACAAGACATTGACCCAAATGACAGAACCTCATTGAGGAATATTAATCAAACCTTAAATATCGGCATCAGACACATTATGACTTATATTCCTTAATACATCCTTGATGTAAGATATTAACAGTCTAGGTCATGTACTGCTTAGCATATTATCTTGCAACCGAGACCAAAATGTTCCGTGCGGCTTGTATCCTGACTGCTGATGTAATCAACTAATCGCTGTCGGAGGGACTGAATTACGGCATAATGATGTCGATTAGCGAAAGACTAGCCGTTTACGGTGCGGCGAATTCAGATCCACTTTTCTCTCATCAATACGGGAAGGATGAAATGATAGAGATGAAACTGCTCTATCGAGGGACAGAAGAGGTCCTCCGGTCTGTTAAGAGGGATTGGTTACGCGTCTGCGTCGCTGACGTAGTTAACGACTTTTTGAACTTTGTATAGTTGACATGGTTGATACTGACTTCTGCAGAAGACAGCTTGAAGTCTTACACACGATCGTGTCACCCACTATGAAGTAATATGACCATTTCTGGGGTGCTAGTAATCCAAGCTAGAGGAACTTGTTCAAAGTGTCTCAGAGAGAATGTGCATAATTACGATATCATGACAGCTCTTCGAAACATGGGTCTTATAAGTATCCCTTAGGGGGGAAACGGAATAGAATTGTAATAGAGCATGGAAGAGCAACTCGCAACTCATTTGACACTTTCCCGGTCCTACTTTTTAAATCTACGTTTTAAACATCTTTGTGTTTAATTATTAAATGGAGACAAGTTAGTACATCGAACGCTTTATACTGTTCAATGAATGTATTGTGAAACATGCACGTTGTTCGTTTGGGTAACCAATGTAGATATTTTCTTGTCAGAAGTCCGTGGAAGAGCAGGTTTTCATCCTTTTCGCTTCAAATTTTGCATTTTTAATGTTTGTTTCAGTATTGTGATTATGATATCAAATATGTACGTACTTTCATGTGTTAAGAAATGCAATCACTCTGCTTCAAGTAATATTCCAGGAATATTTCAATATGTCTAACTATTCTGCAATGTAACTTCCTAAGTCGGGAAAAAATCAAACGGGCAGAAATTTCTGTGAGTTGCTCAAAGATTGTTCACGGTCCTGTGACGTCACTTCATTATTTTCTTCCACCTGTTCCATCTCCCTCTCAGGGGTTTCATCCACCAATCACAGCGATACCGAGGACCCTACTTCTCGAGGCCACAGAACAACGCCATCTCGTCCTACCAGCCCTCGTCGGGCCGGAACGTCCTCTGCCGCTACGGGGCCTTTCGACGTGACTGCTGCTACGGCTGGAAAAGGAACGAAGTCGGCAAGTGCACACGTAAGTGCCCGGATGTCCCGACAAGCAAACTGTCGGCATTTCCTCCTACTGTGGATATCTAGGGAGATGTGTCACGTGATATCAGGCCTGTCACGTGATATCAGGCTTGTCCCAGAGGCAGTATTGGCTTTTCAGAGGTCACATGGGCATGATGAAGTATTAGTTTGACTCATAATGAATAACACGTCTTCCTGTCTATGTGAAGGTAATAGTGACACCAGGCAATATGTTTATATCAGATCATCAATTACATCACGTACAATGATAAGAATCACTTAAAGTTCATGGTCTTACCCTGGAAAGGACATCTTTTCAGCTATCCTGAAATATTAGATGGTAATTTTTATAGGCCTATAACTTTTCAATTTATGATCTTTTCCTTGTCTACCCTTTAGAGCGTGTAAGATTTTGAATGCTATGAAATGTATACCATGCTTTTGAGTTTATATGCCTTTGAATGCCTGTCTTTCTGAGTGTATGCATCTTTATACTTATACGTGTATATGCCGTTACATGTACAATCAAACCTGTCCATAGCGGCAACCTGGGGGAAATGAAAAAGTAGCCGTTAAATACATGTGGTCGCTATAATAGACAGAGTCTTTAACATTGCTTTTCTCAGGGGGATTCTTTAGTGGCCGTATGCGGCAGGTGACTTCTATAGACAGGTGGCCGCTAAGACAGATTAGATTGTATGCCCTACATGCCTTTGAGAGCATACAATCCCCATGAATGTGTTACCGTTGGAGCGTAGGACTTGTAGCGTTAGAGTGCCCATGTCGTTGTGTACATGCGCGCTTGAGTGTGTGTACCTTGGGGTCTTTGGGACTCTGTCTTTGAGCCTACAAGTTGTTCAGTGTGTAGGCTTCACCTTTTGAGTTCATAATACAGCCAATTCAGGCCTTCATTGCTTTCAAAGTTTCCTCCACCTTTTCGATATGTGAATACTTGGAATTCTTCCGCCCTAAATCTGTAACCAATATAACAAACAACCCATTCAGTAGATCGATTATATCTGTTTTGTCATTTATCATCAACTATATGATTTGTATGGTTGTTTGTCTGACGGCATGATTGTGTGTGCAGCTATACAGATAACTCTTCGGGGAAGAAAATGAAAAAAAAAACCACTTTTCTTTATCAGACCATGGAGCTGGTACCTCTTTGATCAGACTGTAAAAACACATTGAATCAACAGTCATTCTCTTTTTCCTAGAAAAAGTGACGAAAGCAAACTTACACCATTGAAAACAATGACATGTATTCCTGGCCTCAAGCAATTATTCCAGCTTTTCTTTTTCTCCATAGAAGCGGGATGTTACGTGGCCCGGATATATACGACTTGTCTCATTCATAATTGCATAATTGGCACATTTGGTGCAGCGTTGGTCTGACAATGAGTCTACCAACCAAACCGCACCAGACGCCAAGCCCGACCTGACCTGGAAACAAACTTTTGGGTCGATTGCCGAAATTTGTTTTATTTTCGCTTTCAGTCGCCAAACAGCAATGAAGATTCAAACAATGAAATGCATTGTTGTTGGTTTCACCAAGCCCCCACCACTACTGTGGGAATTTTTTCTTTGACAGTAAAACAATCGTGAGATTTGCTTTGGTCATATCAGTCCTTTCCGTTCGTCAGTGAGCTACGGATGGTGCAGACCACACAACAAGTCCAAGCTTTCTAGACATAGTGGATGATTTAAAGGAACTATTCAGTGCAAATTTATGTTGACTTGTATTGATTCATAATACCTTGATCATCACTTTTGTGGCCGATGGAATATCTAAATGTGTCAAAGTTTCTTTTTTCTATATATTGTTTTTCTTCACACTGTTTGGACACGGTCACAAAAAAAACCACCTCCAGTCAAAGATTCTGCCAGTGACGTCATCTGTCTATCATTGTTAAGGTACTGATATGATTAACAAGAGACAGTGGAATGCGCCTTCCCCGAGACCGAGCGTAACTTGCATGCATGTTTCCCTGCAATGTCTTTTGTAAATCATTATCATGAATCTGAAGAAAAATAGTCGAAGATTATTATAAAACATATAACACGCATTTAGAAATTTATTTGGCCACATAAATAAGGTTGAGGTATCATGAAGCAACACAAGCCAACATGCGTTAGCATTACATAGTTCCTTTAACACTACGTATCAACTGTGGTTACGACAGCTCTTAACGATCTGTCATACGCGTCAATGGTAATTTGTGTACAGAGGAAACGCTTGAAAGGAAGTGGTTCATTGAACGAGGGCTAGACTTGTTTTTGTTTTTGTTTTTCTGTTAACACGTAGTACTTGGGTGAAAAGACATGGCAGTCCGACATCTAATTCTCAGTCGGATTAAAGCTACATACTGACCGGCCTAGTCTCCATACACAGAACCAAATGAGAGGATTTATTATTAAAATGACAATCTTAGACTTGTTTAGTTGTCGTTTTATTTAAAAACCTTTCAAGTAGACTATTGATCAATGCGAATCATATTCTTTTATTTCCTTACACTCCTCTACATGTTTATGAGAAAGTATGTGAATTACTTTGATTCTGTCAGTGAGAAAATCCATGTCTTCCAGTTCAATGAGGTCTACTGGGAATTTGTTATTAAAGGACAAGTTCACCTTCATAAACATAAGGATTGAGAGAATGTAGCAATATTAGTAGAACACATCAGTGAAAGTTTGAGGAAAATCAGACAATCCGTTCAAAAGTTATGAATTTTTGAAGTTTTTGTGCAGTACCCGCTGGATGAGAAGACTACTGCAGTGTATGAATAACTTAGATGTCACATGCGTACAACAATATAAGGAAAATATAAAGAGAATTTCACAAAATTCCATCTTTTGAAAAAAGTACACATTCCCCTGCCTCGTTACCGACAAATGTTATGGGTAATATTATTCCCCCTGCCTTTAGAAAGAGGCAAGTCAAGTGCTCTTTTATTATGCGAAAAAAGTGAAAATATGTTGAATTTTCTTTTACATTTTCTTTATACTGTTGTACGCATATGACTCACAAGCTGTAGTAGTCTCCTCATCCAGCGGTTCCAACACAAAAATTTAAAAAATTCATAACTTTTGCATCGATTGTCCAATTTTCCTCAAACTTTCACTGATGTGCTCTACTAATATTGTTGCATTTTCTCCATCCTTATGTTTATGAAGGTGAACTTGTCCTTTAAAAAAATCTAAATTTGTCCGGTTACACACAATTTAAAGAACAAGAAGAAGAAGATCTTAATTCTAAGCATGTCAAAAATAGTGAGCTTAAATTACACTCCATATTTTCTGTGTGATCATTACAGGTTTCCCTCCCCGCAGACCTGGTAAGTACGCTTATTAAAATTGGATTCTGATTAAGTTTACTGACCGGCAATCCATTGAGCATACAACCTTACTAATGTTTTAATTTTCACGCTTTCTCTTTACTTTTACCCTCGGCTACTCAGGGATTTTTTTCTTGCATGGTTTACATTTCCTGTGGTCAAAGTCAACGTGACCGTTAACCATGAAGCGTAGGTCGAGCACAGGTTGATACAACAGTAACGAGGAAGCTCAAGGGTAGAAAACATACTACAGCTTGGCTTAATTAAGGTTCGGCAGGTCGCCGCAGAAACAAGTGAGCGACTGTGTACGTGTGTTTTCATTGAAAATACACGACCGCGCTCTACAGGTAAGAGATCAGTCAAAACACGCAAAAGGGCCCACATATGGTTCGGGTATGGCCGAGACTGTAACGAATCCTTCGTTATGGCCTTTTTCTTTTCCGAAGTTGAAGTTACACCGTCAGGAGATATTTGTGCAAATTGAGGCAGACAGAAGAAAATGAAAGAAATTAAACAGATCTAAAAGTCTGTCCGTACGTCAAGTATATGATGTGACCGAGCTTATTGCACGTCCTTCCTGAAAGAAAAAATAATTATGCATATTTAGCATGAAAAAAAAAAAAAAAACTATACCAGAAGAAAGGCAAAGAACCAGTCAGTTGACAGAGGTGACCTTTATTTAAAGGTCTTTATAAGCGTAGGACACTGCGTTGACTGACTCTGTGATATGAAAGGAGTCATCAACAAACCTTTCATATATAAAGTCTTCTCTCAAAATGATATGTGTGTGTGTGCGTGTGTGTGTGTGCGTGTATGTTTGATCGTTTATTTTAACTAGGATAATTATTTAGACAAAAACCTGACCTTCAAATAAAGATGGGTCAACCTAGTATGTTTACCTTTCTCACACACCTGACGATACTGTAATGAATTTTTTATACTTCTATTATCCGTAGCCCTTTTAAGGTAGATTCTGGTTTTCTGTAGAACCTGATCATGAAGCCCAGACGAACGTACTGGTTGCCCCTGTGTGACTGTATATTGGTCGTAGTTGTTAAAACTTCCCTCGAAAAATAGAACGCTCGATTAGCTCAATGTCCCTTTATCACTGAAACACATCCTGCGGTGTGGCGGTAAGCTATTTTCTGCAATGGGGTGTTTGTTTCTAAGAGGCCTTTCCTGTCTTTACAACCATAAACTTCTGCTATATCTAGCCCCGGCGAATCTACAGCCTTCCGTTGTTGGCGATAAGCATTCTGCATGACAATGAATGGCCAGAAGCATGCTCCCTTCAAATTAACCCGCTTTCAAATTAGACACGTGTTTGCCCTTGTTCACATGAATTCTCCACATTGTTGGCCAAAAACACTTCAGCAGATCAATACGTAATACCGATTCGAGCTCTACAATTTTTGTTGTTTCCTTTTGCACTTTGTTTTTGCTCCCTTTAACCTCATTTCACATCGCCCCTTGTTTATCCCAGGAAGGGAAATGCCATCGTTTCCATGACAATCTTTATAACAGATGACTTTGAAAAGAAGGTTGGTCCGTAGAAATGCATGGCAGCGGGTTGCGACTTGGGTATACTGATCGGACGTAATACTATGTTTCGTTTAATGTATAGGTGTATGGACTCTAGTGCATTTGCTTTCAAAATAAACAATATGTGCTTGTTTGTTTATAATATGTTTTCTTTTTCCATCTGAGAAGATGGCTGGATAGCCTATATTCATCTGTACTATCGATGGTCTACGTATCATGGAGTCCAGTTGTGAGTACTTGCGGTGGACCACTTCATTGAGTTATACATCCTGCTCTTTACAATATGAATGGATGATCGGGGATTTTTTTAAAGATTATTGGTTGAGATGGGGCTTCAGGTTTCCGACGTTTTTGGTGGTGATTTTTTTTTAAAGATAATGATAAATCTCTTATGAAATATGAAAGAGCATATAATTCTAAGAGAAAATTAAAGTTTACTACATATTTTGATGAAGATTGGTTTTGAAATAGCTGAGATATCCAGACAAAGCTATCCTAAAAGGTAGGACCTATGCCTTTTATTAGGATTGTTTTTTTTTTTATATCTCAGCCATTTTAAAATTTGAATTCCTCTTAAAATTGTATGCTTTTTAACATTTCATGAAGACGTTTTATAAGTATCTCACAAAAAGTTAAAAGCTGAATCCTTAGCTCAATCAGTACTATCCAATCCCTTGAATGTGCATGGGTTTTGACTTTCTCACACACGGGACCTCCATTTTCTGTTCTATCCAAGGGACAGACTCTTTTGCCTCTTCCAGTTGGCATGATAACACACAACTTTGCTAAGTAAAGACTCACTTAATAGATTCGAATCAGTACCCGAACTCTAGCCGTTCGATTGAAAGGCTGATACGCTACAGACTGAGCCACTTCGCCGCCCTGTACAAAATATACAAATTATGCCAAAAAAAAAAATATCAAAGGATAGCATTCCCTCTACGTCATAAACACTAAAGGGTTTTGACGCCCAAAGACTTGAATTCTTGAGAGAGAGCGATTAGAGACGAATGCATTGAATCACATATCCACATTGTATCTGGCAGTTGTTCCCTTTATTAGGTCGAAGAAACTGAATTGTCTTTCCCAGATAAATAGATAGAAAGATAGATAGAAAGATAGATTTCATTTTTCATTTTTTCATTTTTTATTTATTTCATCCTCATTTTTCTTTCAAAAAAAAGTAACACAAAGTAAATCAAAAATTCAATCATAAGCATATGATTATACATAACAAAGTATGACAATCAATGGTAATCAACAAACTAATAAAGATATGCACACATACTGGAATTACAAAGCTATGTTTGAAGGGTAAAACTGAGAACTGAGAAGTCCACTAAAAAGCATTACTTCTAGATTGTGGACCACTCTAGATAAGTAAATGAATAAGAGAAATGATGAATAAGAGAATGTGAATGAACAAGACATTATGATTTAGTTCATGAAAATAGCCAACATTTTGTGTGACGGAAAACTGTATCACTACAAGAACAACAAACGCATTCGTTACTCATGCAACTAGTTGACTTCTGAATCTAAGAGACGTGCACTGTAGCTGAACCTATTAACTATGACAAGAATTATTAATTTCGTTAACCACAATGACTGATAAACGTAGTCAAAATTGAGACGTGCATACAGAATGAAATTGAAATCTAGCAGTGATAATTTTGTTAAATCACATGTGAGGGTTGTTATGATTGTTATGACAAGAGCAGCACATATGAACAAACGCGAAAAGACGTAGACAGCTTTATCATGTCAATAATAATTTGAGGCTAGTATTTTTAATGTAGGTTTCTACTTTTGTGCAATCCGTTACGAGCGCCACGATTGGCCGTTCTTAGCTGCGATCGTGGGAGTTTATTTACTTTTTTTTTGTAATACCTATAGGCCGCCCTCATACAGATGACATACTTGAAACCCGCGTTTGACATAGAGGACCTCATTTCTCATAAGAAACTAAATGATTTCTTCATTTCGCTCAATGAAGGTAATTACTCTTTACTTTCTCTTGGTTTTCTGGGTGGGGTGGTCGCCACCGCCACCTCTGCCTCCACTGGTGCCGGCTTTGATAGGATTGGTTGAGGCTCAGGGGCGGGAGAACCCTGCCCGTTCCCTTCAATCCTTGGGTACCTTTGGTGGCATACCTCGAAGGCTGCAATAATTACTAGCCATTCGTTGAAAGTAAAATGTGCTCTCTTTAAGCGTAGATGAGGCGCAATCAATTTTGTCCTCAGCATGTGCATGTGGGCGGGACAACTCGTAACAATTTGTAAAAGCGTGACTACTCGTCTGACTCGCATCTACTCGTATCAACTCGTATCTGCTCTTGGTTTATTCGTGTCAAGTCGTGAGCTACGGTACCCGACAGAGGGTTACATATCGTTACAGATCGTGGGCGATCGCAGCACGTCTCAATAGAGTGTGGTGTTTATCTTGTCCAAGGTTGATCCAGGGCCGATCACTGATTTGGAAGCACGACTGGAAGCAAACTATATTGCGCTTTCTTACGATCGACATATACCATGTACACGATCTGATGTCAGGATCAAGACTCATTTGTTCATTGACAATTAACAGTTTTGATAATGGAAAATCTTTGAACCGTCCAAAATTTTCCTACGATCAACACGATTGACAAGACTAGCAGACATCAAGATCTAAGAAGATCTGATAAGATCGACTTCACTCGTGGCGTTAATCGTGATAGTGGGAACATGACGCAAACTAGAAATAACAAGGAACAACCGGAGAAAATAATACACGATGTTATGAGATGACGAGATTGCGCACTTACAGACTCTCGGTGTCGACAGGTCGTATGTTGCAGTAATATATGTATTCGAAGTCAGCATTTTATTGCACATAATTATGCCCCCAGAAACTAAATAAATTTTTAATCAAATCTCTGGCAAATGTTATTATTTTTCAAGCCATATAATGGCCTACTTTTCAATAATCTTGAATGCCGTATTATACTTTTCAATAATCTTAAAAGGAGCAAATGCTCTTGTATCGTATCGTTTCGGAGAAATATATCGAGGGTGATCATGAATTAACTGGAGGAAATATGCTACAGGAAACCGTCCAAAACTGTTTCTCCACAATTTAACTCATCACCCGATGTCACTCGGCTACAAAGAAAGAACGAACAAGCAAACAAGTGAACAAAACAAATCGCAATCATACAATCAAAACGATGAAAGGGTTGAGGCAGTAAAATTCATAGGGTCGAGAGTCATCTTAGTGAAAAAAAAATCAACATTTCTTTTTGGTTTTAGATCCATATTCTATTCTGATCACACTAAGATGATAATTAAATCTTCGTTTATTGACCATTCTAACGATATTATCACGAAGCTTACCTCGATTTAGAAGATTTTGTTTTAGTTTTTCACAATAGATAATTATGAATACTTGAACCAGAATATTAACCGAATAGAGGTTTTGTTTCATAGTGACGTCTTGAATTCGTCTCCTTAAATAATCTGTATGATCGCTTCCTTGTTATGTGTATCCAACTTGTCTAAGGTTGCGCCTACTAAAAGAAAATTTCTGGTGCCACAGACAGTTACTTGATGGAGCATGTATACAGACCACACAGCTCTATGTGCCTCGCAGAATATGTGAAACTGGGTCACAATGTCATTTCAAGGAAGGAAAAGAAGAAGAAGAAGAAGAAGAAGAAGACGACGTCCAAGAAGGAGCGGGACGAGAAGAACGAAAAAAAAAGAAACAAAAATTGTGGTATATTACTGATCTGTGTTTCTGCCCCCAGGCATGCTGCGAAGAAATTGAGACGTTCATACAGATATCGTCTGCCATTTGATTTAATTTTCGGTAAACTTTTCTCATAGGTTTTTACCTTGTCTCGTGCCAGTTTCGCCACGTGGCGGGCAGAGCCAGACGAGACAAACGTGAGCGAAAAAGAAACAAGATCGTTCTGCTCCGAAAAAAAAAACTTATTTCCGCTTCATATATCTATATATACATCCCGAACATTTGAAGCCAGACGGGACGCTAGGAAGATGTGGAATTCAGACGAATCACAGTGGGGTTTGGATTGCAAAATATGGAATTTAGAGGCTTTGTCTGCAGCAGCTGGTAATGTCTGATAGCTGAGTGAAGGAATCCGGTTCAACAACCTTCAACAGGTGCAGGTTGATCTCAGTACAAAATGGATAAAATTGTAGCATCGCAAAAGTTTGAGAAAATCATTTTTGCCCCGGGCTATGTCACAATTCATTGATGCAGAACTGGAACATATTCGGCAGTCGTAGAAGTGTAGTACCCAGCGCCCCCAGTCTCAAACGTTCTTTTGGATCTGTATAGAACCATTTTTTCTTTTCCGGCATCAAATTTTTCAGAGTGCACTTGTGCTCAAACCTGTGGCATATTTAAGTGATTCTGTCAAAGAAATATTCAGTATCAAATAAGAAGTGTATCTTGTTGGAAAGATATCGCGTAAGAAAGGCATATTGTTGGAAAGCTATGTTGTAGGAAACGAATTTTGCAGGAAATGTACTTGTAGGTAATGTGTTTTGTAGGAAAGGTATTTTATAGGAACGGTATTTGTAGGGTAGGTATTTTGTAGGAAGGTATTTTGTAGGAACGGTATTTGTAAGAAAGGTATTTTTAGGAAGGTATTTCATAGGAAAGGAATTTTGTAGGAAAAGTTAGGTTTTAGGAATAGTGTCGTATAGGAAGGGAAACGTCCAGGGAGGATGAATATAGGATCTTACAGGAAATATTGTTTC
Source organism: Diadema antillarum (assembly GCF_040938485.1). Classification (NCBI taxonomy): domain Eukaryota; kingdom Metazoa; phylum Echinodermata; class Echinoidea; order Diadematoida; family Diadematidae; genus Diadema; species Diadema antillarum. The sequence goes on along the minus strand of NW_027271986.1, from coordinate 497,714 downwards.
ATATGATTGTTAGCGTACATGATTGTTTCACGTTACCCTAGTAAGTGTTTGTTCGGTTTCAGCCGTCATGATATTAATGTTGTCTTGACCTCAAAGATATCTGCTTAGTGTTTTCCTACGGCAAGACTTCCAGATCGGTCGTTATATTCGTTGATTTCTTTTCTTTTCTTTTTATTCGATCTGAAGGTAAGGCGGTGAGATCAATCATTCCCATTTTGTGTTAAAACTTAGTCGTGGTCATCTTAACCCTTCGGCCCCTGAGCAGCATCGGGTAAAGTTGGTATACAGGATAAAATATAGATATGCAAAGAGGTAGTCAAGTTCACCCATGACTGTTTATAATAAAATATATATATCTAAGTGGGACCACCATAAGGGTTTTACTGAGCAGAGAAATAACTGTTATGATCGGAGAAGGCAAGGTGATGTTTGGCGCTTTAGTGACCTATTTAGGGAAAGTATCATTTGTAGGTATACAGAAATTATGAACGTATATGTTTTTATCCCTTTCCATGTATCTCTCTTACTACGAATCTGTTTTCAAGTTCCCAGTCACCATCCTTATAATTATGGCACTGTGCCCTTACACGCTCTTGCTGTACTAGGTTACATCCATTGTCGCGGTTCACTGAGACTCAAACGCGAGAGGTTACCTATGTCCTCTTTTCACAAGATGACACAATGAACGCCGTCCCAGATGCGTCTTAATCACACCCTGACAATTGCATTCAGGTTGTCGTTGAAATCATTATTTTGCAAGGTTCCATGCTTGTTTTGTCTTGTGTACCGAGTTTAGATTACTGAATAATGGACGTCAGTTCCCTGGGGTGTACTCATGGTTACTCTACGATACAGGCTACCAGGTGAAACACTTTTTGCGGAAAAAGAAGAACTGAATTATGTATCCGGTGATCGTTCTCACTATACACATACACTTCATTCGTGTAAGCTATTTTTGCTGAGGAGATGCAAACGCGATCATCATACAATTTTCTATGCCGCCATACAGAGCTCCTTGTCACAACCAATTTACTCAAAACGACCGATAGAGCATCGACGTCTAAGGCAGCATTCCTCCCCAACACGCAATGAGCCGGATGTGGCTCTTATCTGTGGCCATTAAAGAGAGGGTGATGATTAACGAAGCAGCTACACACTGTCAGCTCGAATACTTAACAAGAGCTGTTTCATGTAAATGAGTAGCGCAAACATTTTTCTCACGACAAAATTGTTTCGTATATTTTACGACGAAATGCTAATCGTTTATCACCAATTACGATGCAAAGCAAGACATCGTTGAAAATAGCAGTATTCCTCCCACTTCAGTTGCTCATATACCCACTTCAAAGATATAATATCTGTTGACTCATCGTTCGTAGATGAGGGTTTGCAGTATAATACTTGGAGGATCGTGTCTCGATATGATTATGATAAATTGAGTAAACAGGTGAAGTCGAGACATTCTAGTTTAGATAAAGCACCATGAGCGCCTTTCAAAGGCGGATATCGGCGCTATACAAGAAGCCATCATCATTTTCATCACCACCACCACCATCACCATCATCACCATCATCACCGCCACCATCATCACCATCGTTACCATCATCACCATCATCACCACCATCACCATCATCACCATCATTACCATCATCACCATCATCACCATCATCACCATCATCACCATCATCACCCTCACCACCCTCACCACCATCATCACTATCATCACCATCATCACCACCATCATCACCATCATCACCACCATCACCATCATCACCATCATTACCATCACCACCATCACCACCATCACCACCATCACCACCATCATCACCATCATCACCATCATCACCATCATCACCATCATCACCACCATCATCACCATCATCACCATCATCACCATCATCATCATCATGTGTGGATAATTGAATAGGGTTGTAACAGTACCTCCTGGTGATTTTAGCACCCCATCCTTCTTTCCTTCTCGATATTCAGGATTTTTGAGAACTCTAAGGCTTTCTTGACTGCACGTGTATCACAATACTGCATTTAATAATATGTGACATAAGCTTTCGAAATCGTAGCATTAAAAAAATCATAATAATAAATAAGATAATGCAGTTCAACATTAATTAGGTAGAGAAATTAAGATGTAGTATGGTTGAAAGTGTGGATAAAAACAAGACATCTTAGACTACCAAATGTCACGTGAATTGTTATGTGTTGAGAACGCGGACATGACCTTCGTTTACCATCACCTAAGGTGATGAAATGCCTCTTTCCATTCAATACCATACTGCAGCATCATGTGGCTTCACAACACGGTATCTGCTGTTATTGTCATGCAGAAGAACATTTTAAAAATAGTGGCAACACAGGAGAAGGGGAGGGATCTAAATAAACAGCGTAGCTAAGTTGTCGGAGCTGTACTAGAGTGTGATTAGATTTGGTTTGGAGAGGGCGAAAATTTGGTTAGATTTCAATCAAGGACTTGCCGTTGTCGTTCCACAAACACGTAGGATACTGATTATTTGTCTCCAGTTCGGGTCTACATACAAGTATATAGCACGCAATGATGACAAGATGACGTGTCATGTGACAGGAAGCATTCGATCAATATTGCCCGCCATGCAATATGACAAGATTCTTGCCCGATGCCACCCCATATACTCAGAGAGATTCAATTTGGTAGCTTTGGGTCACGAACACTTTACAGAGTCAAGATTTGGTGATGAATAGGTTTATTTTTGCTTGTTGACCGTCATAAAACTTGGTAGACATCTTCATAATTTAGCCCAGAAGAAATCAAATTATAGGATGTTGTTCAAGAGAAGGATATTTCCTTGCAAATTTGAGAGCGATAGGAAGCATGAGTAAGTATACGAGTGAGTACGGGTACGATTTAGTATCTATTTCGGGGGGGGGGGGGGGGGGGCAGACGAGTCTAAAATTGGATCCGTGACAAATTTTCTACGAATTACATTGACCCAGTATGGCAGCGACAACCTTTTAGTCCCATAGATACGAATCGGCTGTTGCATAGCTTGAACGTCTGTGTCCATGATTCAACCTGACATTGTTTTGGCGTCGTCAATACCGTCACAATAATAATGGCTCGATTAAAGGGTCAATCAGATGTCAGTAGAGTGACCGACGTCAGCTAAAGGACACGTGCCCCCATCAGGAATTGGCAACGCAGCGGAAAAAAAAAAAGCCTGCCAGTTCGATTTAAAGGAATCGAGACTATAAGGCCATTATGTCTTAATTTTCCTGTTCAGAAACACTTTCAAGGCAATTTCTCATGAACAAAACGATTGCTGTTTGATCTTGACGTTTAATGTTCAATGATGACGTATGCAATAAGCTGTTAAAATCTTGTGTTACACTTTATCATGCACAACGTCTCCAGTCGACCTTGAGAAGCAAAACAATTCGGAGAGATGGAAATACCTTTGCGTAACATTACACTTCTAGTATCTGCAGTAAATCTAAGAATGGGAGATAAAAGTGCGGAAACTGAAAACGTTATTCCAGCGGTAAATTTCGAATGTGCCTAGATCAACCATTCAGACGCTCACAGTGAAGTGTTACCATGAATGGGAGATTAGATTAATACACCAGTGGTCATATTTTTTTTTTCTCTACCACGTACTGCCGCAGTGCCAGGCAGTATACTATTCACGCACATTAAGTCACCACGCGCATCATTAAGCATTGCATACGTTTCGCATTACGCGCTTCATTTCGTTGTGCGTCGAAGCGCTGAAAAAATCAACTCTAGGGGAAAGCCACAACGTTACACCCACCACCTTGTCTGTAAAAGGTCCAACATCCGCCCTCCATGCACAATACACCGTTACAGTGTCTAGGTCATGAACTAACAGCTCTATACACTAAGTCATTTTTTTCCTTATCCTATCATGATGGATGCTGTAGTATGACGTTTAAAGGGAAGCAGTCCTGAGATTTTCACTGTACTGATAATTAAGAAGAGAAAAAAATATAACCTTTCACCAATTTATACGCGTGGACATCAAACATTGTCTCCGTACGCGATTTTTAAAAAATAATTCCTGCAAGCGATCGTGTAAGAGCCTGCCAAAAGGTGCAACGTCATTGATGCCCTACTCTCAAGTTGACAGCCGTGCCTCAGAAAACCAATTTAAGTGTTCAAAATGATCATATCTGATTTTTTCATAAAATATGACAATATGTGGTTTTATTATTTCAAACAAAATATTTCAAGCTTATTTATATATACAATTAAAAATAAATAGTAAACATGTATTTATAAATAACTAGGGATGACGAGCAGAACACCGCTGGAAAGAGTTGTGCATCGATGACGTATGACTCTCCGCCAAGACTTGCTCATTTGCAGAGTCACACTTTTTTAATCGAAATGTACGAGCGTATTTGGTGATTTGAAAGTTTGTTTTTGATGAAAGTAGTTCATTGGAGGTACCAACAACAACATATTTTTTTTTAAATTTCGTGAGGACTGCGTCCCTTTAAGAATAGCAAAAACTGGATCCACCGTTCGAAAAAGAGTTTGATCTGACTGATAAAGCTGACAAAGATATTCATGTTCATTACCAACCGAGCCTCCTTACTCATTAGTTGAGCTGATCAAAAGAAAGACAAGCCTTTTTGATTACTTAGAAGGGGGGGGGGGGTACTGGCCTGACAAGCTTCGTCAATCTGTTGGTAGGTAGATGACACCAAGGAAGTACTAGGCACACCAAGTCGTAGCCTTTCGACAAGGCCTCGTGGTACTCGCAATGCTCGTCCTCAGCCACGATCGATGCCTTGTCAAAAGGCTAAGTCAAGGAGCAGATGCTGCCCACGCTGTTTTGCACCTGAGGGTTGTGCCAAGAACATCCAAATTAAGGAGAGAAACAAACAGAAAGTAGGAATCTTATCCCAATCAACAAGTCTGTCTTGATTAGTTATTTTTTGGACATCACTAGCCATCACTGAACGGTCATCGCTGATAACGGCCGACAACCATGTCCACATGACTCCGACAGATCCAAGTGTAATACCATGCATGATTTTGATACACTTGACTGGCATCCATTGACCTTAAAGGGAAGTGGCCAGGGAATAAATCACCATCACTGGGGAGATCGGTCTGAACTTTGATTTGAACCGAAACGCAAGCTAGGTAGCATTCTTTTACGAAAAAAAAACCAAAACTCAACAGTAGTTTATTATTATGTACACACTGCACAAGCCTTGGTAGAACTATGATAACATACGCTGTAAGATATGGGTCAAATGAATTCATGATGAAGTAAATTTTCATTTAACTCCAGCGTGCAGAGCGAAGGATATGACGTCATAATTAACGAGCAGAAAATTTGCTGATAAACAGGTAAAGTAATAAAGCGTTGAGCATCCATCACGTCAACCAAATTCCCCCTGCATCTTTTCCCGCCCAAAAACCTAGTAAACAAACAAACAAGCAAGCACACAAAAACAAACAAACAAACAAACAAACAAAATCATGCCAACTATGAGACATCGACTTCAAACAACGTTATGACGACATGTTGGTGGCTTGAATAGTTCATCGAACCATGTTTCCAGAAGAATGTGACTTGGCGGATATTTCCTGCGCTCCAGATGTTAGTTTACTGCACTGGCTTCGTTGTGATGATAATAAAGTGGAGGAAAAGTCGAAAGAAGAAGGGAGGATTACATCCTAATACCAATACGCCAACGCGCATATTGTGTTGTTTATCATGTCCCGATTCAGAAATCCCAGTGGGAAATGATGCTCATGAATCTTAGAAGGGAGAACTTGAACCTTTTTTTTTCTTTCTATCGCTATAGATTTTTACTTAGGTAAAAACTACGAAGGCTTGATGACGTCAAAACCCGAAAACGAACTTTTACACCACGTATGAGCTTGGGAAAACGGCAACATCAACGAAATATGAGATGTTGACGACGATCTAACTGGTTTGGTTTCGTTCCCATCTTCGGAGAAGAGCGGCAATGTCTCCCGCAGGACGACCGCGGGATCTGCATTCGCTGCTACCCAAGCTCCACAGATGAAATGATAACAATGCACAGTTTGTTGACAGATACGATGGTAGCTAGCTTCATCAAAGTGCAGCCAAAAAGGAACTCGTACTCACCATCCCATTGGGAATAGAGCCGCTGTTGAATTGGGTTTGTCTGTAGGCAACGGAGGGAATAGAAAAGATCGACTAAACATCGTCTTCTTCTTCGCTGCCGTCTAAGGAAATTAATATTGGGCGTCGATGAATTTTAGACGCTCAATTTCGAAGGCCCAAACCTGGAGTCCTTCTAAGATATCTACTTTGGAATAGCATTCATGTATATCATGCAAAATAGCAGGAGGAAAAATGATTTTGGAAATGATTACGTTTTTAAATCTATGGGATTCAGTTTCTTGGTGTGTCACGTGTTGCAAGTAACTTTTCTGGAAGAATCTGAGTTTGAGGTGAAACTATCTACGCTCCGATATTTCTTTTATAGGGATACATGTAGTTGTACTCTACCATACACAGAGTTCGATTGACACAATCAGTCTCAATAGGCTCCATACAGAGCAAAAAAGACGAAGAGGGAGTGGGAGAGAGAAAGAGAGAGAGAGAGAGAGAGAGAGAGACAGACAGACCATTGCAGACAGACAGAGAGAAATAGTGTGGGGGGAGATTTAGGATTACTGGCAAGATCACGTTTGTTTAACTATTCATTCATTCCCTCGCTTCATGCTGCAGGTTTGAAAGACTGGATTCAGCGCATAGAGAGAGAGAGAGAAAAAAATCACTCTCTCCCTGTCAATGAAGATATGCTATCTGGCAATGCCAATCCTTAGCGAAAACTCAAATAGATATCGGTAAAGATTGCAAGAAGGAAGTATGATACGACAAGAGCAGTGAAACGTCATTCTTGCTGCAACCATTATCCGATGACGTATGGGCCATTCCATGATCTGTAAGCCTTACATCTTTCACGCAAGCCGGAGAATTTCTCCTCACTTCGACTGCACTTTAATCATTTGTCTGTTATATTTACTCTGGTGCTACATCATCTACTATGTCTGTGACTTTCGTATTCATTGACGTTTACGTGTGACATCCATCGTAAAATAATGTGGACATTTTGGGCGTATACGTACAAAGTGCGCCTCTGCAAATGGTATCTGAACTAATTTGTAATTTTAGAGCTGTAGGAAAGAATATTCTAGGCCCCAAGCTAGTATTAGCCTCCCAACCCCCGCCTCCCACCCGTCCGAAAGTCTCTCTTGTCCCGAATGCGCAACTCCTCTCAACTTTTCAATGTCTGCCCAACTTTCTCTCCAAATTGAATCGAGCGGGAAAGTCAAGAGAGAGGACACAGAGAAGATCAAATCAAGATAGTGTGGGGGAGAGATCAACACACTCGTTGTTCTCCCTCCAATGTGGGAGAAATTGGCACGATGGCTTCTCCCTGAATTGAATGGAGGCGACTGCCGAGTTTGGAAAAAAGGCGGGTATTAGATTTACACGCTTATGTCAACTTCCCCCGAGTAACTTTTACTGACACGAACTACTTGTTTCCAGGGATAAGCATCTCTATAGGAGCACAATGTTGGCTTTGCTATTTCGTAACCTTGAAACAAATTTGGTTTTCTTTTTTAAGTGTACATCAGCCCATGTAGAACGTCATACATGATGACGTCATCTTACATCTTTCGTAGAATGGCGGCGGCTGAGAAATATTTGAATCCAAAGCATTATGTCAAGAGCCGACTAGATTTTCTCTTGACATATTCAAACATTAATATGTGCAAATAGAGAGAGAGAGAGAGAGAGAGAGAGAGAGAGAGAGAGAGTACTGCAATACTTATAATGATATATGTAATGAGAGAATATGACCGATGGGTAGTTCATTTGTTGAAGTGGGTTATTGTTTCAAACAGCTGCTTAAAATTGACCAAGAAGTAAAAAAAAAATGAAGAAAAAACACCACGAACGTATCATATTTGGTGAAAGGGACATCATAGGCAAGTGATGTGCTTGAATATGAATAGGGAGAATCGGGAATAATTTAAAGCATCGTGGGGCAGGCATCAATTCTGATAAATTTATGAAAATAAGAATGACACGTGGGATGTCCTATAAACGCTGTGATGCACTTCGCACGTGTTTCTCTTTGTATCCTTCCGCGCGAGGGATATTAAAAATTAGTGAACATTAGTCACACATTATTGTTCAATTTCGTGTAAATGCAATCGGCGTTGTCCCGTGAATGGGTTCATTAACAGCCATTATAAACACCCTGCTCTCCCTTGCCATTTTACAACGTACTGCTTGTCACGTTCGATATTTCATCTCAGGGTCACGCCGTGTCACAGAGCCTCGGTTTTGCTTGTTTCCGATTTGTCACATATTTTATTGATCTAATGATTCGCTCCCTTGTGCATCGACCACAAAACACTTCAGGTTTGCATCTCGTAGTGAATTGCTCTCCCCTTTTTTCTCATGCTTTCTTTCTCGCTTTGTTTACGATTTCATTGTTCATTTTCACAGCGTTCATCTCATGATATAAGGAGGGATTTTTGTTGTTGTTCCTTAGCATGATTAACTTTGCTGTTTTTGATGTAAACACTTCCGTCAGTTACTAGGGGAAATATCACAATAAAAGATTGCGATGAGTTATTGACAATGACAACCATATTTTCTACATCTTGGTAGGAAAAAAGGTGTTAGCATACTAGCTTCGCAGGAGGCTGGTAATATCTACTTTACTTTGTGTGTTTCTTTCATTCACTAAAGACATCAACGATATTTAGTGGTTGCTAATGTACGTAGCCCAGGACATTTCTGTTAAATGTATCGTGCAAGCATAACTAGAGTCTGTATAGAACTGGTTGGATAGAAAGATTACTTTTGGAAACAATACGTTTTTACATGTAGTGAAATCCCCCCCCCCCCAAAAAAAAAAAAAAAAAATCTCCGGTGAATCAGACTAAAGCACTTTTTGTTCTTCTGTGTTTCGGGAGGACATGAAGTAAAGCAGTTATATCTTTAATATGATGGTTGTTTACTCTCTCCCAGGTCATGAGATAAGTGTCGTGTGCTGTGAACGTAGGTCCAGGGTGCTGTACAAGTGATAAGTCATGAAGAAACGATTGTTGACAATTATTATTCGATCTCAAGTCAGGGCTCACTACTATTTTTTTTTTCTCTGCAAGATGACCTGCTCGGGCCACATAAATAACAAAGCTGAAAATTTAGCGGCACAAAAAAGAAATGTGGTGGCCAAAAATAAGCGGAAATATAACCATAAAGTACAAATATTAAATGCCACCAGACGCTATAGCCTTTTTTTTTTTTGGAAATTTGGTGGCCCGCCGCCGATGATTAGTGGCCCTGGACCACTGAGCCACCGGTAATGTCAAGCCGTGCAAGTATATACTATACTCTGACTGAAGTGTACATCGATCCTTCCGAGGCGTTTTCTCTTCTCCAGGATCATACCTGCCAATTTTCATTGAGTTCCACCATCCAACCCTAGGATGAAGTCGATATAGGAGTGAAATCAAATTCGGAATCATGGTTCAGCCAAAATGCACTGTCTTTATAATCCCAGTTGATTTTTTATGATGTAATGTATCATGGCATACGATTCTATGCCAAAAACGTGGTAGTGCAGAGCAATGTAAAAATTTGAAATAATCTCTCAACAGAAGGGGAAAACATTATTTCACGTAGTGTAGAAAAATGACTGCGATGCATTTCTAATTTGAACATAATAAACAAAGTTCCCTGACATTTTCGGCATAATTTTGCTGGGCGGGGCGTTATTGTGGTGCTATCCTATTTTCCCAATATAGACAATCGAAAATCAAGGGATGGCTCTATTTTCAATGATGTCATCTATTGCTTGTAATAAGGTTGGTGTTTGTCATTTAATTGGCATCGTATTATAGATTTACGCTGCCCGAGTTACGGAGTATAATAAGATATCAGTCATATTTAAAGTACAGATTTCAACAATAATTGTTCGACAACATTATGAGTCTTCAACATTATGAGCCTTCACCCCTCTGAATAATATCTTTCTTTCATTTAACATTATGAGTGTTATATTATGCAATCTCATGTACAGATTTTGACATAGTTGACGGGGTGTCGGATAAAAGACCTGTGAGTCATGGTAATTAAGTTTACCTATTCTTGCTCCTGGGCAGCCCTGTTGATTCGTCACAATTTAGACCTATTTTTCCATTTCTGCTATGCAGCTGTGTTATGCTGTGCACGCTGTGTCTATGTAGAGAAGTCTGAAATGCCCAATAAATGATGTTAATAATAATAGTAATAATAATAATAGTAATATATGATAATAAAGGTAATTATAATAATAATAATGGCTACAATATTATTTGCACATAAGGATAACAGAGTAAATATTTGAGTGTTTTTAACAAAGAATTTTTCCAGCCATGCTACACGTCAGAGATAGTGTTTCTTTACTTGAGTACTATCTCTAGGTTACAATGCACCCACTATCCTTTTCTATTTCTCGGTAAAAGATTCTATCAACTTTTACGACATCGATAAATTACTCTGCGAATAGAAGCACAAAAATGTCAGCAATTTGTTCTCGAGGAAAGACAATGCAATTCGTGTCTTTCTTCTTTTTATCATTGCCTTTCCAGCACAAATATTCAATATCACTGTGGTAAAAATAGCAGGGATCGTCAGAAGGACAGTGAGTCGTATCATTCGGGGATATATCACAGGATTGAAAACCGAAATAGATGCAAACCCATAAAGGAAAACCATTGGAGACCGATATGACTGTGATGGCCAAATTGACAAAAGGTCAAAACCTTCAAAGAAAAGCAGAAAGATAGAAGAAGAAAGAAAGAAGAAGGAAGAAGGAAGAAACAGGAGAAGAAAGATGAAGAAGAAGAAGGAACAGAAGAAAAAAAAAAGGAGAATGAACTGACAAAGAGGAAAAAGACAAAGAAGGAGAAAGAAGAGAGTAAAGATGAAGAAGAAGACCAAGAGCAGGGAGAAGAAAATAAAACGACGAGAATTTCGCATTTCGTGTTCGTCCAGCTCAAATTCAATTTAATTATGTTCCAATCGTGTGATGGAACACCCTCATCAACCAAAGGCTGGCTTTCAGAGGGGTCCACACAGGTTAAAAATAAAATCATCGTACATAAAGTGCATTCACATAAATACAGTTACATACACATAACCGGTTATATGAGAAGATATTACTAGCTTAGCTTTAAACACACAAGAAAAGGATTACCAACCAAATTTAAGATACAACAAAAAGATGAAAATGAAAAATATGGGCATATCGGAATAGAATTCAAATGGGGAAAAAAATCGGTATTACTAATATCTTGATAGTGTATTGATGAGTGCAAGTGAAAGGGTGGGTATTCTATCGGATTGCGTATAATACATTCAAACCTATTTTCTATGATCATGTAGTTATTTTTTTAATGTATCTAGAAAAATATCAAATGGAACATATCGAACTAAATAATTGCACCGAGAAGCATCTTTGTATGCAAAATATCTCCTACCATAATCTGTGTTAGGGCGTATCATGTTAAATTGCGAGTAGCCCGACCTTGTGGTGTAATGCGATTGAAAACTGGAGATTGAATGTAACGAATTACAGCAATGTAACAGCGAAATGAGGATGTACATGTGTTTATGCCAGGGGGGGGGGGGGGGGGTGGTGGGGTCCAGTGCAACAAGATAAAAAGGCCCCTCTGCCAGGTAAACACAGGCATAGACACACACGCGCGCTCACACACATGGATCTGCCAAAAGGATGTCACAACAGCAGTGTCTTACAATTCTTTTCTACTTGACAGACGCAACTGAGAGGGTAACGACAATCAAACGTTTCTTTACGGCAAATTGCCAGCAGAAAACGCTCGTAAAGTTGATGGAACATATCAAATACACTTTACGGATGAAAAGCGGGGAACATATAGCCAGGCCATGACAATTCTCTTATGTTCCTCACAGATTCTCTATTGTTTCGTCACCAGGGTAGATACTGCAGGCATTTTCTGCCCTTTTTTGGGGGTGTGTACAGACTTGACATCAAGCCCTAGGCACCAGGTGCAGAATGTTAGCGAGCTGCTGAGAGAACAGCGCAGGTTGTATCGAGGGAATTGGCAGAGATCCGCGTGTTCATATGGTATGGTTTTCACTCCATCTCCGGCTGGTTTGTGCGGTAGTTATCACTGAAACCGACAGGCATTGTTCTGTGTTCTTATTACCCATTAAAATTATCCGTTAACACCTTTTCTAGAATTCGTCAAAAGATTCTGCGATGATTGAACCTTCCATCTGATGACCGGAAGTATTTGTGATGTTTTGCTCAAGGAAACAATATCGCATCTCGAGAGAGAGAGAAAGAGAGAGATGATTGCGTAAGCACACAAGCTGTATGCGTTTGTCTGTGTGTATCTAAAAGTGTCAAAAGCCCATTGCCCAACATTGATCACTTATCTCATGCTACCCCACAGACTCCAACACTATCATGCTTTCACAATATTGATTTTGAGTTTTTATTGATTTATTTATTGGAATCCCATTTTCTTTGCTCATTTTTGCACTAATATTGATTTAAAATACATCACAATTGTGTGTGCATTTGTTAGTGTCTGTATACATTGTTTGTGTCTGTATGCTTAATTGAATCTCTGATGTAAATATCTACAACATGGTAAAGGGAAATAACTACTGACAAGCTTCGAAATTTTGCAAAACAGTGATAGATGGGATTTGAAGTAAAGAAAGAAAGCCAAAGATTTGCTTATTCAACCACTTCTAGTAGCCTGGCGAACAAAGCCTGACCCAAGTCGCTCCGCCCTCCCCAGCGGAAATCCGTCAAGTATGTCTCGTCTTCAGTAGATCTGAACTTCGTGCACTTTTCTCTGCCGTCTTCACGGAGGAAAAACCAGTGTGAAAGATGGTAAAATTGTGCGAGCTTTCTTCTGCGCTCACCTGAAAATTAATTTCAAGCATTTTCCCCCCACGACCCATAAAAATAATGGCAGGAATGATGAAACATTACGGAGTACTCTTGAAGGAAAGGCAATATTCGAGCACGCGTCTATCACCACTCGTAGCCTAAGTGAAGGCGGCTGTTTAGTTTTTTGCTACCTAAACATCATCGCATCCTCGTTGTACACAGTGACTGCTAAATAATTCAAAGCAAATATTTACACTGGTAATTCTTTTGCCTTTCTATTGCATAACCCTACCCTGGAGCACAGCTTCGCCAATTCTCAACTGGCGAGGCGCATTTCCCCGAAGGAATTCATCCATTAAGTAAGCTGCAAGGTGACAGACAGGCGGAAGCTAAAGCAATTTGAGGTTGGATCCGTTACATTAGCCTAGCGGGCACACTTCGTAATTTGCTCCGTAAGCGCTGTTTGAGCAGAAACAGGCTTAACGCCTCGCAGGAGAATGGCATATCGCGTCTTGCCGAACGCAGGCGACTAGAGTTAGCTCAACGCATATTTTCCCTTCCCCTGTCCAATTTTCTTACTTGCTTGCTCGCCTCCCCTTACAGGAGATTCGCTCTTTTCTACGCGCATAGAATGGGCGAGCGGACAGACCTATCGCACTTTCTGCTGGCCATAGGTAAAGACAACCGAAAAACAAATAAACAAACAAACAAATAAATGGGATTGTCCGTGGGAGAGAATTGAGGGAACATGTGACCACTACCTCCGGGGGGGGGGGGGGGCGATGTACTCTTCTCCTCTGTCCTCCCTACGATTCTCCTTAAGCACACCCCTTTCGACTGGCATTTATGTAGACTCATCCTCAATATTCTTATTTTCTACTTTGAACCCTACAGATTTAGATGAGTCGAAAGGACAAAGAAATCTATGATATGACACCCTTGGCCCGATTTTGAAAAGATAAGCCACTCATAACGTACTCGCGCAAATCGATGATTTGTATTTGCGTTTTTTGTTGTTTTTTGTGTGGCTGGATGGATTGTGTCTTCATTAATATGAGAAGATAAGAATTTATTCTAAAAAAATGCTAACACTGGGTCTTGTTTCGACTTGTGAACGGGCTATGGACACACATGCAGGAGAGTGGTCCTGATCACAACTCCCTCCAGTCCCCGCACTACGCTGTATTCAGTGATGACAATTGATTGCTGAGTTTCCTGAGGTCTGCAGGCTTGAAGTTACTGTATAGAACGAATTGGCCTCAATGACCTTTCAGAGGTCAGAGTGAAAAAAAAAAAGTTATAAGCTAGACCTCAACACAGTAAGGAGGTAAGGATTCATATTTGACTTTATACCCCGCTAAACAGAAATCAAACAACACACACTGTTAGAAAGCCGCTGTTCTTTCCAAAAAAGTTCTCCAACCTGACCAACGAAGAAAGCAGGCAGGAAAAAAATAATACACAAGATGGCCACACACTATAGGTTTAGGGAGTTAGAATTTGTCCTGCTCCACGATATAAGATGTCTCTTTAAACAGGTGTAACAGTAAAAAGAGTCGAGTGGTGTTGGTTGGGTTAATCGATTTTTAGTTAAAAGTCTTGCCAAACTGGAACAGAAGATAACATAACCCACAGACAGCTTGGTATGAGGAAGCCTAGAATGCGGTAGTCATCTAGTTTTCCTCATCCATTAACCCTCACTAGCAGGTTGCCAACAGGATTACAGTTCGTTATTCCGAAGGCTCGTTATGCCGAAAGTTCGTTACTCGGAAAATGAAATAAGATTCGGTATTTGGAAAGTTTGCTAATGTGAAAAAGAAATCAGTTTCGTTATTTCCGAAGGCTAAAGATTCGTTCATCCGAAAATGGGGAAAAAAAAAGTTTTTCTGAAGGTTCGTTAGTACGCACTTTTGTTATCCATTTTCAGATGAACGTACCTTCTGAATAACGGACCATATAACATTTTCGGATTAACGAATCTTCAGAGTAACGAAGTGTTCGGGTTAATGAACCCTTTTTCATATCGAATAATCAACAAGTGAACATCAAGATGTAAGGAACGCGTGTGTTTCGGAATAACGAACCTTCGGAATAACGATCCTTTATCATCTTTGGAGTAACAAACTCTTGAAATGACGAACAATCACCCGCCAATGAGTGATGT
This sequence comes from Diadema antillarum, assembly GCF_040938485.1. Taxonomy (NCBI): domain Eukaryota; kingdom Metazoa; phylum Echinodermata; class Echinoidea; order Diadematoida; family Diadematidae; genus Diadema; species Diadema antillarum. The sequence continues at coordinate 482,575 of NW_027271986.1, read as the reverse complement.
CAGATTTGAGTCAGATTGTTCGTAAAAGTGTATTCCCTTGTTCAATGACGTGTCTTGATAGGATCGTCCGTCTGACTGAAGACACTCCTTGCTTCAAGTGTGTAATTTCTGCTGCATTGCTTTAGAGTTATAATCAAGAACATAAACAACAAAGAAGCGGCAACAACAACAGCAACAAATCTTTACATGACTTGAGGTCTCCAATCGCAGGACACTTTTACGCCACTTCAGTAATAGCTTTCCGTTCGTGCACGCAACGGTCGCGCGACCTGTCCCTACGGCGTTTCGTCTGAAACACTCAACCAAAGTTTGAACTGCGATTACAAACTAGTGGATGTATTTAATTGTGTCCTCGGGCTCCAGGGAGTGAGCTCTCTCATCCGGAACGATTTTGTCGAATTTGCTGCCTCCGCGACGCTTCTTTTTCTGCTGTTTGTAAACCCCATTGGTGTGACTTCCATGGGTGAAGGACCTTATGTCCGCGTGTTGACCAGCCAAATCCTGTGTGATTAATCAGCAAGCACCCAGGCGTGGTCACGAGGATAGAGAAAAACACTGGTCATCCTGGACATGTCAAAAATCAGTTCCCATAGCAATTATCTTCCTGAATCATTCTTTGATTTCAAAGCAGTTGAAGGATTTGAAGTCGTTTGCATTCGATTTTAGAGACACTGAAATTATGTAACAGTTAACAATAGAAACCTGCTAAATGCTTCTATGTGAGTTCCTCCCTCTTTATTGATCTATCTATCTCTTTCTCTTTCTATTTCTATCTATCTCTATATCTTTCTCTTTCTATTTCTATCTATCTCTTTCTTTAACTCTGTCGATCCTCCCTCTCTACCACTCCTTTCTTTCTGTAAAAGATGTTCCAAACTTACCATATTGTGGCGAAGAGCCGCATAACATTTCTTTTAACAACACATTCCTATTAATCCCTTCTGAATTCATATAGAGGCTCCTTATAGAGCCATACTTCCAAACATCTGGATGTTCACTGCGTTTTGAACGCTGACGTTAATTTTCTTCCACTCAAGCTTTTGTACCGAAAAAGAAAGAAATATACATTGGTGTAAAGATGGAAAAATATCACTTCATTTCATCTAGATGGTAGAAGTAATTATCTCATGTCACATGTCACAGATTTTTCTGTTCACCTCAGAAGTGGGGATAGAAACCAGTAACAACAATCATTCTGCTACTTAAAGGACAAGTTCAGCTTCATAGACATGTGGGTTGAGTGAATGCAGCAATGTTAGTAGAACACATCAGTGAGAGTTTGAGCAAAATCAGACAATCCGTTAAAAAGTTATGAATTTTTGAAGTTTCTGCTCAGTCACGGCTGGATGAAAAGACTACTATACCTTGTGATGTCACATGAGTACAACGATATAAAGAAAGAATAAAGAAAATTCAACAAATTTCCATTTTTCTCGCATAACAAAAGAGCACTCGACTTCTCTCTTTCAGAAGGCAGGGGGAATGATATTACCCTTATCATACGTCAGTAGCATGTCGAAGAAATGTGCACTTTATTCAAAAAGTGAAGTTTTGTGAAATTCTCTTTTTATTTTCCTTATATAGTTGTACGCATGTGACATCATGCACTGTAGTAGTCTTCTCTTCCAGCAGTGACTGCACAGATACTTAAAATATTCGTAACTTTTGAACGGATTGTCCAATTTTCCTCAAACTTTCACCGATGTGTTCTACTAATATTGCTGCATTCTCTCAATCCTTATGTATATGAAGGTGGACTTGTCCTTTAAGTCCACTGTGATGAGAATGGAAACAAAAATGCAGTTGTAAAATTAGGTTTCTCTGTAATGGTAATTGTCAATACTTGAGGATACAATCCAGTTAAAACAATAATGATTCTATTACTTAAGTCCGTAGTGATGAGAATTAAAAAAGAAATGATACGGTTTTATTGTAATGGCAATTACAATAATTACGATATACCCTAGCATAACTAAATACCATTTTAATCATTGCTATCACAACTATGGTGTATAGATAAATGTTTGCCAAGATTGTTTTATAGGAAAAGAGATAGAGAGAGAGAGATGAAGAGGAGAGATAAATAGGGAGATATACATACAGAGAGAGAGATAGATCAAGATATATAGAGATGAGACAGAGACAGAGATGAATAAAGAGATAGACAGATAGAAAGAGATATATATAAAGAGAGAGATAGAGATAGATAGATATATAGAGGGAGAGAGATAAAGAGGGAGGTGGAGAGATAGATAGATAAAGTGAGAGAGAGAGAGAGAGAGAGAGAGAGAGAGAGAGATAGACAGAGAGCAATAGGAAACGATTACTGTCAGTTGCTTCCCGTGTGATCGACTTAGCAGGGCTGATAGTCTAGAAACCCGGCGACTGTCCACCCGAGTCAAATATACTTTATAGGTTGTATATGTATGTTTATAATTGTCTTGTTTTGTATGTCGTCTTTAACTCTATAAGCTAACACTACATGCACACACTCACACACACATGCCCCCGCGCGCGCGCGCATAGTTGGTTGGTTACATGTACGATATGTACATGACTGTTTTGCTTGTCTTAGGTTTTGTAAAGCTACAAGTGTATCATTTGTAGATATGTCCCCTACATTTGGAATCTCCTCTCTTCTTTTGGCGAATACATATTTATATTTTTTCCTATTTCCACTTTTGTGACAGGTCACTTATGTATGTATATTGTCGACATGACTCCGAGTACCTGACCTGAAGAATCCACAGTAAACAGTATGGGAAAATGACTAAATTTCATACAAGAAAATCAGGGTGCCATGCTTTAAAGTGGCCATTTCACGAGAAAACAAATTCGCACCTGTTTGTCAGTATATTTGTCATATATTACAGTGAAAAGGGGCGTAGCTGGTAAGATTGTGTTCTTTGGTCCCTTTTTTCGAAGTTATTAGTGTTTCTTACTCCTCACCAGAGTGAAAAGCAGCACTTCCTAATTCTAGGGAATCTAAACAAAATCTGACAAATCGAATATGAAATCAGATATAAGCTTTAGTCAGAAAATCAATCAGCATGGCATCCTGTGATTTCATATTGATTTGCGTCGTCCACGTACGAGCTATACCGTTTTTCTACTTTGTACTCGGCACGCAAAGAAGGATCCGTTAAATCTTTCTGGACGTTGCATGACGGTATCACTTGCCCTGTGTGAGGGAAATTATAATGCAAACAAAGACAGTTTGTCTAATGTTTCTCGAAAAAAACACACCAAACTTTGGAGCATTCTGTGTAATAAAGCAAGCGAGGGAAACTCTGGTTGTGACGTCACAACCACATGATCGCCGTAGTTCCTTGAAGACACCTCCAGGGCAGCAGTTTAGTTAGGGAGCCACGGGGCAGAAAGTTACCATCATCCGTTGGTTGAGTTCGCTGAAAGCTTTACCGAGGTGTTGCTTCCATTACTCTATCTGTTATGCTGTTTCTTCAGAAGTGGTTTTCCTGTAGCCCGTTACCGATGCACCTGTATGCATGATTAATGCACTCCCATACTATTGATGATCTTGTTTGTATTGTTAATGTAGTCCTGCGGTATCATTGTACCTCATGTGTAAATAATGTAATTCTACGGTAATGGCGTGTCCAATTGTTGTTGCGCTCGAACCTGAGTCAATTATAAATGTTCTCCCGTGGCACTGATGTACTTACGTATCACGCCATCAAGCTCGCCGACTGCTGTTGACGCCACTCAGTGTAAATCCAATCCATGTAACCTGTCGGATCATATTACATCAATGAATGACCTAGAGTACCTGGGTTTATACCCACATACCTATCTCTATGTGAAATCGTTATGATGTGGTGATACCCCAGAGCCTTCCTGTAATCGTATCTCTCATTTTGTTTGCGTTCTCTCCCTCTTATATGCAGCCATCTGTGAAGATGAGTGTGTACACGGTGTGTGCGTGGGACCAAACCGATGCAAATGCGAGTCTGGATGGACAGGGCCAACATGTTCACAAGGTAAGACTGGCGGATGCACTGGTAGATACCTTCTCTTCTCTACAGTAGACACACCCATCATTTGCCCATGCTAGGTCATGATTTGTGTCATGAATTGGTCCAAAGATAGTCATTTTCATGTTCGCCGGCTGACATTTTTTTTTTACAGCTAGGCAATATCATTCACACCAATATACCGCAATATTCTCTGCTCATGTTGTACATTAATGTAATTTCCCTACATACTGCATAATTATCGAGTTAATGTGTTTCTTGTTGGAACAACTAGTAGACGTTGAGATTAACGAACCTGAAGTTTATGGCTTTCCCTTTTCAGTGGCCCTCACCATTCCAACCATCCATCGAACCCAATGAAGGGAGGATACTGAATGCTTTTGTGGTCGCCATATAATTTATATGCTCACAAATTATAACAATAATCGTCACACATTACCCATGAAATATACACGAATGGAAAAGTGCTGAAGACGACATGCAGAGCTCGAGCGATATTCATTGATATTCCCGCGAGCGGCTTTCACACAATCGGAAAATAATACGAAATGGCAAAGGCAAAACCAAATGTGAAAAGAAAGCGAAATTTGAAGAGAAAATAAAACAGGACTTGACTGGAAAACCCCTAACTACAGTAACAGTAATTTCAATTCTTACGAGCAGTCATTCTTTCAGAGGAATTGAAAATAATGTTCTGATCCCGACTTCGTTTGCCAATGCCAATTCTATGGTTATCTTTGGTCCATGCTGATGCTTGTTTATATTGATAACATGACCTTTCAACACCTGTCCAAAATTGGCTTATATACAAAACAAAGTATTAAAAGTATTACTCAATGCCACAAGGTCTTTAGAAGTACCCCGCATTAATGACCATTTGGCTCTACGTTGGCGGTAGGAAACAGTTGGTCAAGATTGTAGTTAGATCAGTAATTCCTATTGAAGCGAAAATCCAATGATAGACCTGACCCCATCTTCACCCCTCGGAAAAGCGCTAACAGCTCCCATTGTGTGCATTCAATGTTGTCAAATTTTGGTAGCATATTACCTTGCCCTGTTTTTATTTCTCCCATTTATCTCATTAGTCTCAAACTGCCTCTCTATGCGCCATTAGCCACCCTGGAGACAAAGTTCTCTATAAACCCAATCAATCGTTGTAGTAAGAAATAGGGCTTTTTAATGGAGATGTTTACCAGCTTATTTCAGATATTTGATAATTCGTTAAATCCAAAAGTAATGTCAATAGAAGACGAAAACGCCGATAATTTACTTTCCTTTATGCCAGAAATGAAATCTTAACTGCTCAATTTATTACACCATTAGATTCCCCGATATCAAACCTGCTGATATGGTCAATGCCACAAGCAAGCATTACCACCCCTGATATTGGGTTAATTAGGCTGTATTTCTTCCTCACGACACGCGGTGTCTTCTGACTACGGAGAAACGGAGGAGACTGCAGTCTGAGTCAAGAACCCATGGGCCTCATGTTAAGGCCATCAAAAATGACGTCAACATGAAACAACAGCAACAACAACAGTAGCAAGAGCAAGGACAGTTTCCCCATCCATGGCACCATGCTTACTGTCAAATGTTGTGATCTCACGCCTTCGTGTTCCTAGCAGAAAAGTAGTTGTAGATTTTGTGCGCAGAAATAAATGTCTTTGTGGTTGTGCGCAGTGAATGATCTCGCTCACTTTGCCTCTAATATGGCGTCCCCCCGAACTAAATCATTTTTACTCCCTCCCCACCGTCGCTAACAAGAAGGCTGATGTAAAACCACTACTCCGATTGTCCTCATTCATCCATCCAGCTCCTCAGCTTCCCTCAGATCAATGAATGATTCGATTATGTCCTACATTTCCACCCAATTTCTCGTCATCAGCTCATCCTTAGTCACCCATCAAAATCCATTCACTGACTACGGCCTCGTAAACTAGGAGGCGGGGGTCGGCAAAGTCACTGAACAAGTGTAAAAAGAAAATCCCCAGAACTCTTGATCACTCAATCACAAATACTCGCTGATACAGCAGCCCCAATATGTTGTATGAAGCTCTCGCACTGAATTGTTTGCGTAAAATTGTTATGTAAGAAAAAGGAAATGCGCATTCTACTTGAGACTGGCATTTCAATTTGAAACACCGCGAGATTTACAAGATCCTAAAATTTCTCCCCTTCCTCCAATTGAGCACCCCCTCCCCTCGTCATTTTATTCCTATATTAACGATCTACGCTGACGATAAGGCTGGAGGTAAGTTAACATGACTCAAGTATTCTAATTTCCACTCACCCTTCCTTGTACCCTACTGCACTCCCCTCCCCGCCACACCCCTCCCTTCCTTTAAACCATCCCATAAACATCCCCTTTCCGCTTCCTGTTGTCATGGTTACCCCAGAGCTCACTGGTGCAATGAATCAGACTGCCACATGAGACCCATTGTCTGGTAATGCCTTGAGCTTGACTCTGAACTGAACTTTGTCGATTTAGTTCTGTCCTTGTACTAGTGAGTTGTACCAAAAGTAATGATATTACGTATAATAAGATTGTAGACAGACAGACAGACATATAGATAGATAGACAGACAGACAGACAGACATACATATAGATAGATAGATATATAGATAGACTTTGCTTTATAGTTTTGTGATACTTTTGTCAAACATGCAAATAATTGTTTGACAGCAGTATGGAACTCAGGCAAATCTCCTGACATTGCTCGCGATAAAAAAATGAAAAAGAAACAGAAACATTTCTCAGTAACATTTCTCAAGGTGATTTTTGTCTAATGTCAGGTTTTGGACAGTGATTTCTGCAGATTTTTAGCCATGTTTTGGCCTATATGTATAGCGCAGACCCCGATAACGAAATCAATGTTTCTGTACTGACGCCCTTCGTTGATATTTTCCCCGAAATATAAACTTATGATTTTATTTTTATGCCTATCATTCAATGCAATCTACAACTCAGGCGTACGGCAAAGGTAGACATACACAATTATGTAACATAGACCATGTTCCTAGCAGGACAATTTTAGAAGTTGAAACCAGTGCCAAAAGTATGTTCATTGGTCTTCTAGACATCAAACGCATAAAACCTTCTGTATTATATCAGAAGTAGAGTATGCAAGAGAAGGAGCGGATGGGAAGTTGGGGAGCGTCGTTGAGTATCACTTCTCGAGGCCATGGATATCATTCGCATTCGTCTCGATTGGCGACATCAAATCGGGGTGCGATGGGATTTTTTCCTCCCCTGAAAAATCAGCCTCAACGCGAGGTGCCCTTGATTGATAGCTACATCCTCCGTAACCCCGCAGTCCAAACGAGCTACTTGCATAGAAAGAGGTTTGTGCTTCGCTTCAAGGACAGCCTTCAGTTTCTTGATATTTGATGTACATTGGACGTGAAGTTCAATTGAAACATTTACTCCTGGAAGCAAAACTGTCAAATGAACTACTGCAAATCGTAACGACGTCTTGAATCAAACAGTCAGTCACAGGGCTAAGATAAGCACCTTGTTTTCAAGTTTCGACCCAGCAATGAAAAATCAAATGCTGTTTCTCTCGTATCACGAAATCATTAAATTTTCTTGATAGAAGTTAAATGTTTCTAACCTTAAGCAGCTACCCTATGATAGTCGTTCGTGTGAGAAAAAAAATAGCAAAGTCTCATAAAATGTTTTGTTGATCATCAATCTATTACTATCTATTTTTGACACAAAGCATTGACTCGATAGAACACAGTTGAAAATTTTATCTTTATCTAATTATTATGGGTTCTATTTTTGATTGTCATAGAGTTTAATTCTAATTCAAATAACGTCAATATTCGTCAGCAGACACTTATATCTTCATAATTTTCACACAAAGCCCAGCCACGAATTTCTATGGTCATCAGTTTCACATCGTAGAGGTGACGGGATAGATAAACAAATACGATTTCAAAAGCTTGGAATGTACACAAGAAAATAGATCTTATTCAAACCTGTAGTATAGGACGACTGATATGAAGGTGCCGCGCGCATAGCCTAGGAAAAAAGATATACACGGTCTTCATCGCGTGTCAGACTACGCTTTAACTCTCTGCTCGATAATGCGTGACCGGAAAAACCGGAAGTTCACCGATAAGATTTCGGAGGTCACGCTGTGATGCCGAGGGACTGCGTACCTGTTGAAGGGCAGATATGGGCCATTTATAATTCAGGCGATTTGATCCTCCCTTCTCACCATTTAACCGTCACATATAACTTGATATACCTTGTCTCTATGAGTACGCCAACCAACCAGGTCCTTCGCATGCCTTTTTTTCCTGTCCATGATAGTGAAGCACAGTTCATTTTATTTCGCCGAACATTCTGTTTGTGCTCCTCGCCTATCACAAATGTGCTAATAGGCCTGTATAACATGGTTAAAGTTCATTATCCCAAACATTCGATAATACGCAGCTTCTTTTCTATATTTGAATTGCGAACCTTATTTCGTTTCCGGAATTACGAACCTTCTGAATAACGACCCTTTGTAATAAGGAATCGTATTTCATTTTCGGAATTACAAACCTTCGGCAATGTTCGAAATGACGAACATCCCCCGTATATTTCTCGTGTATCTGATGTACATATAACATCAGAAAATGGAGGAGAAGAACGATTGAAAAAGTGAGGTTAGGGTAATTTTTCGTCTCTTTTACCTGTCTTCCAAAAAGTGACCCTCATGACTTTCAGCGGGACATCATGTCACGAAACGTCTGGACGCCAGATGGTCTAACAAGAGTGAGCTGACCTCATGGCGAGCCAGGAAATAATCTGGATCGAATTCTGGCGAGCAGGTTTCACGAAAAGTCCACTTTGTTTTGACATGTCCGATGTCCATATGAAAAGCAGGAGTGATCTCTTCCACAAACTGTGACACTGGAGATCTCGAGATGTCAGAGAAATGAATCGATCGTTGTGACTGAAGAACCCAAGCAATAAGTGGAATTAACCTCCCCCGTGGAACACCAGTGGCAGAGAGGGGCTCGCCCTGGTACCTTCTTGCTCTGATCTGTGCTTCCGTCAATTCACACACAGTGTGGGTTCACTTCTTGGCATTCAGAAACTTACGCACTAGATGCATACAGGGTCAGCATCGCCTAAGTGAAGTCCAAACAAAAATTGAAGACAATTTTTCAACTTCATGTGAATTTCAACTTACACAGTTGCACTTACACACGTTTATATCAGTCCGGGGTTGATTTCTTTTTATTTTGTCAATTCTGGACTCAGGCGAGGGTTACTAAGGCGAGGTTTTCTGTATTTCATTTAAAAGACGCATTCATTCGCCGATTCTTCCCCAAACTACAGGATGAGAAAGACGGTGTGCAAATCTTTATGCTGCAGAGACTGAAATTAAATACAATGATACAGCAACGACTTTTCAACTGAAAAAAAAAAGGATCATAAAAGAAATGAGTGTTAGGTCTAGCATTTCTAAAAGTTTTCTGAAACCTTTTATGTTTATGACGTCAATATGTTTAGTGGTTTTAGATACTTGTATCCATTTTTTCCGAGACCACGCCCCCATGGAACTAAGGAGTTCGCGCAAATCCGTCATTCACTAGCGAGAATATTTGGTTCTCTTCAATACCAGATGGCAGGAATCCACAGCCCTTTCCGCGCTTCGTGATTGACGCAGTCCGTTCCGAGACGGCGTTTGTCTAACGTTTGAAATAATCCACGTGCCTTTCTAAATTTACCAAGAATGTAATGATGCATCTATTACCCTCTGCAAACTTCGTATCTATGTAAGGATGTGTTGTCCATCGTGGTCAGGGATCTCAGGGTTGATTTGCATCAAAATACATATTCATGAAGGTTCCACTCGTAAGACCTTCCCTTGATTTAGCAATGGCGGGAATGTTAATAAGACGTTTATCTAAGGTCACGGTTTTCTCTTTGCAGTAATCCAGATGACGACACTTACAGTAAACTTACTCACAGATCACACATCGTGTGCTCATTGATCTCTACATAGATAAACGGTATACAACGACTTCTGGAAGTTACAATATCTGCAACCCATAGCACGCGTGTAGTCACTTAAATTCAACAGATTCCATAATGCCATCACTATTCTGCGGATCCCACTATGCACCTGTAAAGGCTTTACAAAGAAAAAAAAAACGAACAGCAAACAACAAAAATGACCCCAAAAAGGCTATGTTTCCTGACAGCGTACGGTTTTACAAAATGTCAGGAAAACACGTCAGGATTACTTGAGTTGGTTTCGATAATCGTAGGTCTCGGCAACTTCAAAACTATAGTAATGTAATATCCTTAAACTTAGAAAGTTAAAATCTGGAAACCGCTGCTGCCCCCTGCCTCTCTCCATATAAGTCGCTACTGATCTCGTCGATGTCCTATAGTCATAATAACGCGAAAAAAATCGAGAATAGAGCTTGATGGAATAGTGAACAACGTCCCACTTCCTCCAACATTTCAAACCGATGGTCGATATTACAGATTGTAAAATCTTTCTTACCTTCTTCTTAAACTTAGTCGAGGATATTCTGTTTTTGACAATCCTTCTCATGAATCAGATCACTCTTAAGAGGTAACCATTGACGATGGGATCGTATTGACTTGTTTCGTTTGAAATAGGTACTTTTATGTTATTGTAAATCAAGATACAATATTTGGTAGGGCTTGGAAGATGGCGTGAGGGTAGCAATGTTTGAATAAACCTCATCCACACACACCAGGGCAGCCCACCTTATCGTTTATACATTTAACACACAAAATCCAGCCTAAAATAGAGATTTCAGCTCGCTGTATAAATGCCATTATCGTAAGCTATGTTGGTACACCTGTATATCATAATTATACTATAAAGAGTAACGGGTTACTTTGTCCCTGTGTACCAAGCGACATAGTTGTGACGTTGGAGGAAAAAAAGGTAACACTTCGTCTAGGGTATGATTGGCGCGCACATCACTCTCCTAACAAATCCTTGAACTACGAGTCACTTCCGACGATCATCAACGCTGTCGATCAGGGCTCCGGCGTGCGAGGAATGTGTCGCTCGTCGTTTTTCCGTCTAGTCACGTAGTCGCGAGGAGCGGGGAAGTTCTTCGCAAGTACATGGACACCAGCAAATAGAAATACGTGTTCCCCAAAGCATTGTAGACAGGGGTGTTAGTATTCCAAGGGGTTCTAATTCACATTTATTATCCATGTGCCGATATTGCCTCGTGATTATCTGACACATTCAACCATTTGGTACTCATCATGCGACATTCAGTTCAAGGCGAACAATCTGATGTAATGTATAGGACGAATTTAGAAGTCATGACTTATTTATTTACGAGCAATTGAAATGTTTTTATCATACGGGAAACAGATCGATTGAAATCCTTGTCATATGGAAATCATTTACTATATCATGCATATATCGTATGAGATTGAAATGTAATGAAAAGCTGACATTTTGTAACGTTTCATGACAATAAATTTTTGTACTCTTATTTAGTCCCTCAATAAACCAACCAGTAGCGAGCTACAATGTTGACATCAGGCATCTCTTGCCAGATTTCTCTCATGGTAAAAATTCTTCATGTCTTTCACGAGCCAAAATAACCCTGGAAAATGAAAGCAAAACTAGACTTGGAATTTGTCAACACTGACAAATTAGGTGATCCGATCTATTCGGAAATCAATGATTTACGTCCTGATCCCAATAGGCATGACCATAAATGTTTCATCTGCGTTTAGGGGACATTGGCCGTGTGATGTTTGGATTCTCATTTAGAAAAGGGAGTAAGACCTGCCATCTTTGGTACCGAATTCCGTATACACTAACGAAGATACAGAATGAAGTATATTTGACCTTTGACCCCACTTTGCACAGACAAGATGGCATCTGAGCAAAAATTGGTTATTTTTTGAAATGATTCTTATAACATGGTCTTTGCGTGTGCAAAATATGGGAAAGATAGGACATGTATTCACCAAGATACAGGATTAAACATTTATGACCTTTGACCCTAATTTACATACCCAAGATGGTGTCTGATCAAGTAGCTGTTATTTTATGAAATAATGTACGTAACACAAACTAAACATGTGCAAAATATGGGGGTGATAGAGGCTGTTTTTCTTGAGTTATTGCAAAGAAAGTTGCAGAAAGAAAGAAATATCTCAATACATCGTAGATAAGCTTTAATTTCAACCAAGTTTTTTAACATGATCCCGACATTGTATGAAAGAACTAAGGGTACATGACGATAGCCCAAAGTCTCAGCTACAACCTATTAAAATCTGGGAGAAATTTACCGAAGGGTAAGTGAGCTAGTGCTCGATACAGACAGTCATGTCAATTTTCATTTCCAGATAAACTCCACTCCAATAGAGATAACACGTAAATTGGTCAAATTTGACAAGGTTACTTTCAATCCATTTTTACGAGGTAATAACGTCACCCAATCAAAATTATGATTGAACAAAACAGAAAGAGCAAATAATAAGCTACAACATATTAAAATCTGGGAGAAATTCACCGAAGGGTAAGTAAGCTAGTGCTCGATAAAGACAATCGTGTCAATTTTCACATCTAGAAAAATTCCCTCCCATATAGATAACACGTCATAACGAAGATACAGAAAAAAAGTACATATGACCTTTGACCCCACTTTGCACAGACAAGATGGCATCTGAGCAAAAAGTGATCATTTTGTGAAATGATTCTTGTAACATGGCCTTTGCGTGTGCAAAATATGGTAAAGATAAGACATGTATTCACCAAGATACAGGATTAAACATATATGAACTTTGACCCTAATTTACATACCCAAGATGGTGCCCGATCAAGTAGCTGTTATTTCATGAAATAATGTACGTGACACGAACTAAACATGTGCAAAATATGGGGGTGATAGAGGCTGTTTTTCTTGAGTTATTGCAAAGAAAGTTGCAGAAAGAAAGAAATATCTCAATACATCGTAGATAAGCTTTAATTTCAACCAAGTTTTTTAACATGATCCCGACATTGTATGAAAGAACTAAGGGTACATGACGATAGCCCAAAGTCTCAGCTACAACCTATTAAAATCTGGGAGAAATTTACCGAAGGGTAAGTGAGCTAGTGCTCGATACAGACAGTCATGTCAATTTTCATTTCCAGATAAACTCCACTCCAATAGAGATAACACGTAAATTGGTCAAATTTGACAAGGTTACTTTCAATCCATTTTTACGAGGTAATGACGTCACCCAATCAAAATTATGATTGAACAAAACAGAAAGAGCAAATAATAAGCTACAACATATTAAAATCTGGGAGAAATTCACCAAAGGGTAAGCTAGTGCTCGATAAAGACAGTCGTGTCAATTTTCACATCTAGAAAAATTCCCTCCCATATAGATAACACGTCATAACGAAGATACAGAAAAAAAGTACATATGACCTTTGACCCCACTTTGCACAGACAAGATGGCATCTGAGCAAAAAGTGATCATTTTGTGAAATGATTCTTGTAACATGGCCTTTGCGTGTGCAAAATATGGTAAAGATAAGACATGTATTCACCAAGATACAGGATTAAACATATATGAACTTTGACCCTAATTTACATACCCAAGATGGTGCCCGATCAAGTAGCTGTTATTTTATGAAATAATGTACGTGACACGAACTAAACATGTGCAAAATATGGGGGTGATAGAGGCTGTTTTTCTTGAGTTATTGCAAAGAAAGTTGCAATAAGAAAGAAATATCTCAATACATCGAAGATAAGTTTTAATTTCAACCAAGTTTTTCGACGTAATGCTGACATTGTATGAAAAAATGAAGGGCACATAACGATAGCCCAAAGTCTCAGCTACAACATATTTAAATCTGGGAGAAATTCACCGAAGCATAAGTGAGCTAGTGCTCGATAAAGATAGTCATGTCAATTTTCATTTCCAGAAAAACTGCACTCCCATAGACATAACACGTAAACTGGTCAAATTTAACAATGTTACTTTTAATCCCCTTTTACGAGGTGATGCCGTCATCCAATCAAAACGTTGTTATTATATGACTGAAAGACCATTGATTAGGCTACAACATATTGAAATTTGGACGAAATCAACAAAAGATTAAGTGAGATATGCCTGAGTGAACTTGAAATTTGATGACGTCATTTTGAAAATTTACTTTTTTTACTTTATTAAGAAATTTGATACCTTTTAATCATTTTTTCAGCATCGCCAACCCATGAAATGACATGTACAACTCATCAGCTTTCAGAATATGTAAAGAAAATGGGGGGTCACCGTCCATCCTGACGAGTAAAATCGGATTTAAAATTGGCAGTTTTTTGGTATTGTTGCACTGTATATCGCCATTGACGCGCGCGCGGAATTTCAACTTTGACGGGCCCGTATGACGTCATTTTGAGTCGGATTGACTTGAAACTTGGTAGAAATATTTCTTGACATTTTAGACATCCGATCAAAGTGAAAAAACGGGAAATTTCTATTGCATATGAGCTGTGCGTGCGTATATGCGCGCGCGCGTACGCGTCCGTCCGATTTTTTCAATTTTTCAAAAAATGCTCCAAATGGTCTGAAACGTGTGCAAAAAAATTTTGAGCTCGATTTGAGCATACAAATATTTCAACGCGCGCGTACGCGCACGTTTTAACAATGCGATGAATTTTGAAAATATGAGTAGAATTCCCTTGAAGTGAAATTAATGTGACGTAAATTTTATTGAAAAATTCCATTCCATTAATGAGATATGATTGAAAATGTGTTTTCATATAATGACGTCATAGTGACGTCACGGTCGACTGATCACTACGATTTTACTTGACCCGTCGTTTTTGGGACATGATACATATATGGTATAATTTTGACATTGATAGGAAGTGGACTTTCTGAGCTAACCTCTGCACAACTTTTGTCCAGAAATAAAGAAGAAGAATAAAGAATCCGTACAGATACAGAAGGTGATCCGAGAGGATTCTCGGATCACCTAAAAAAGTTATGAATATTTCAGTGTTATGGATTATACATCAAACTGCCCGGCATGATCTCATCTAAATAATATGTACAGATTTTCAAAACAGATATAATGTTCTTATGGAGGACTCCGTTGTAATCATTGTAATGCTGGCACGAATCCGTGGCGTGCATTTCAAATGCAATCCTCATATTGAAAAGTCGCCTTCCCTGCATTCATTGCACGTTCCGGAGAGAATTTAACCAGCTGACTTGAGATCAAGGGATCTTTTTTTTTCCTTACTCACATAATCATTCAGTCACTACATAAAGGACACTAAAGCCTTTTTGTATACAAGATGATCTTAGAATTGAAAAGGATGTTTTGTGTCTTTGATGGATTGATTCACGGATGAACGAAAATAATATGATTGTCGTATGATCATGATTGTGTATGCGTAAAAGCTGACACAACATTACAAAGAAAAAAGTTCTGCTGACGACTCTGAACAGAGCAGCTGCACCTAAACCTAAGAGTATTATATTGGATGATATGAAGATGCTAGCTTAAAAAAGAATGGCTACCAAACAAACCTAATACTAGTAACTGCGTCTGAGGAATATGATCTTAATCTTAATAGCTAGTAAACACATAAACAATGAACTTTAGCGTGAAAATATCCGAGTGTGTATTCAGTTTGCGACAAGAGGAGCAACCAGTCATTCTTCGTTGTAGACTTGTTGCTATTTTTATGTCTACCGAAGTCTCGCATTCCTCCCCATAGCCTGTTGATGATGCTCAAGGGAACATCGATTCCTGGTTCCACGCGAAGAGGGGGCGGAAAGGGGGGAGGCCGAGATTACATCTCCCAGGCGCCATCCGTCAGAAAGTGAGGACGCCACCATGGAAAGGGCACGATTTGAAATGTCGTCCTCATGATGTTGCGCACCCTACCAATCGACTCTTTCTCTCACTACCCCAACCGCATATGAACAGCCACCATAATAGACCTTGGCCTTAAAAACTTTGCCGAGAATTAATGTTTCCCCCTACGGTCGTGTTTGTAATTTCCCCTACAGAACGTTCGTGTAACCTTGAATAATCAAAACAAGATGTTCTCAGACAGTGTGTAGCTAAGCCGAAAAAGAAAGCGCGGAATTAAGTAATGGGAATATCCGCATACAATCGATTCTTATCGCGGGGCTGAACTACACGTTTGGCATGTCGAATCAAGAAACGCGCCAACGCAAGAAGTACTGAGAGTTCGTGATCATGTGATGCTAGTAGGGCACATTCGGGCTGAGGAAGTCATAGTTCTCAATGTTAGTCTGAATCAAGATCTGCCCACACTAGACAGAAGGCCCCGGGACTGACTGGGCTTCACCACATGAAAACATCTCAGGTCCCCGCGGACAGTGAACAGACAGACAATATTTCTCTTTGGAAGAAATCACTTACACCGTATCGTCTACCGCTTCGAAAGGCCACCAGTTTCACTGCTGTCTCGAGACTTGCGAGATGAAGCGATAGCGCTGATTAAGTATCCGTCCAAAAGTCTGAACTTTAGTTCATTGCCATATTGGATGCTAACAAGGCGACAAGGTGCCTCCAGTTTTCTCAGTATTCAAGTAGTGATAACCTTTAGAGTAAAGATTTCCCGCCGTACACGCGTCTACAAATCCCATAGCGTGTTCTAAAATCAAAACAACGTAATGAGTTTTGCACTCTTGGCAAATGACATATTAAACGACTGAGAACATGTGCGCGACTCATTCATATTTAGTCGATTTCTGCTATTCTCCTATACTTCTCGTATTTTTTCTTTCTGTTTGCTTTTGAATTTGCCCTTTTTAGAGGTTAGATAACTGTGGTTTTCAATATCACGCACCAAAATCTCCCAGGGATACCTTCCTGAAAGCAGCTATCAGCTGCTTGTAGACATTTCATGCAGACAGCGAGTCTTCATCTATTTTCCGTACATAATTACTTTTATCATTTGTAACCGTCTTTTAAGAATACAGCAATGAAATATTGTTCAAGACAAAAAGAATATCTGGTTCATCTAGTTTTGCTTTTAAGCTAATCTCCTAATGCAACTGAATTACATCAGGATATTTCTAATAAAAAGTGAAGAAAAACAAGAAAATGAAGCAAATCCAAAGTCCACTCAAGATCTTCTCAACTTCTCAAAGCCTGCTCACTATACGTGCACATCGCATACTCAAAAACATTCATATCCAGGAGCTATAGATAATCATCTCCAGCATGTCGAAATCGTTATCGTAATCGTAATTGTAATCGTAATGTTTGATTTGAGTTCAGCAGTATACGTTGAGACCTCGTTTCCCCATCCTACTCAAAAGTATTATCTTCTTGCCGATATAAAGACCCATCTTTTCCAGGAACTTTGTGACCAATAACTATGTGACATGTTGTGAGAGCTGTACGCCTTTGAATGTTCTGTATAGATAAATGGCACTATATAAGTGCTGTTCAACATTATCATTTTCATCATCATAGCCATCATCATCATCATCTTCATCATCATCATCATCATCATCATCATCGTCATTATCAAATTCATCATTATTATTATCACCATCCCCAGCATCATCACTATATTCATCATCGTATTCATCGTCGTTGTCGTCGACGTCGTAGTCGTAGTCGTCATCGGCATCAACATCATCGTCGTCGTCATCATCATCATTATTCCAGTTCTGCCAGCTTGCTTTCCAGTCGGTATTTAGGATTACGCAGTGAATTACCACAGATCTACAAAATACAGAAATAAAGTGTCAATTCTGTCCTCTTCTCTCATCCTCTCCAGATTACAATGAGTGCAGCGTGAGGCCCTGTCAACATCGCTGTATGAACACGCCAGGATCCTACCGCTGCTACTGCGACCACGGCTTTCTTCTCCTCAATGATGGGCACACTTGCACCCGTAGGTACACGTTGTCATTAAACTCAGATCGATTTGAGACTTATTGATATATCGACAAAAAAATTGTAGTAAGGTATTGCTTTTCACTATACCACTGATGAAAACTTCGACTTGTAGACTAGCCTTTAAAAAGAGTTACATCATACCAACACTAAGAGAAAGTGACTAAACATACAAGCAATTAATCGAAAAAAACAAGCAAACAAACAATACATCCTTTCAACCCACACAAATGCATTAAACTATTCATTTTGAAGATGTTTGAATGATATGTGCGAAGACATTACAGACACAGAGAAATCAAACTTTAACATTTTCTGGACTAAAACATGGGGGAGTGGGAACGAAGTAACACGTGGAAAACACGAAAGACCCCCCCCCCCTATAAAAAATACCGGGTGAACGACCTACTGAAACTTGTTTGTTGACTTCTTGCTACTGATAGGGTAAGGAAAATTCAATAACAAACCATCATTTATTTTATTCATTAGAATTTACAAAACAAACTCATTGAACATCTCTTTTCTACAGACAGTTCAGAACCAGCGATCAATTAACCCGAAATCTATGAATGAAATCTATGGCGCCAGATTTTCTGGCCACAAACAGGTAATAAACACAATTCGTCGTTTTTCCAGAAATGGGGCAAAATCCGCTCGCGGGTGGTTCGGAGTTAAGCCACTTCATCCTATTCAGAAATATAAAGCGTAAGAAGGGAACAGAGTTTAGAGGTTAGCGGGTTAATTGGACAGTTTCCCCATCGCTCTGGGCTCAACTAGCAGGTGAATTGTACCGCAAGACAATCGATCAACACAAATATCGTGGCAAAACTCGACATCGCTCATGTAGAAAGCTAACTTTCAGGCTGACATGGTTGATTCGACAAGGTAGTAAATCAATGCGACTGTTTCACAGGAATTGTAAAGCCTCAGGATATCCTGTTTGAAGCAATGTTTCATGCCTGTGAGATATGAATGTATTCATATAAAGGTCCTTTATAATTCATTATCTTGGCACTGACTCGGAAATACTTTAATTGCCTGATAATATTAAACCTGGAGACAGGGCCAGAAATAAAATAAAACAAAACAAAATCGGTGAATCACTTTTCTCCCCACAAGCGACCATATCCAGTTTAGTTGCGGTAAGAAGCAGTGGCGGTTTGAGGAAAAATATATTCGTATGTATAGTTTTTGACAGGATTTCGCCTTTTTTATTGGATAGTGAAAACATAATTTTCTCCATTCAATAAAAGGGCGAAATCATGTTAACGTGTAGGGAAATGATTCAGGTAAACTTATGTTGGGATGGTCGGATTCTGGCAATTAAAACAGTCTTTCCTAAAAAAAGGGTAGAAAACATATATAATTTGCGCATGTTTTAGCAAACTTGAGCATTAAAAAAATGATTCCGCAAAATTTGAGTAATAAAGAGTCAATATAACGACGCTTAATTGATTGATTATATGTTATATGAAAAAGAATATCAGTATCAACAGTATCACTGCAGTATTACTGCAAAGACTACATCCATGCAGGCATCGAAATTATATATTCCGGTATTTATGACCATGCCGCACATTAACTAAGGGAAAGAACCATTGCCAGATGATTCTGAAAATCACCCTTTTCCCCCCGCAACTGGTGTTACACACATGACTCAAATAACACATCTACGGGATAAGTGCATGCATATCGCACCTCCACGCAACCCATGCTGTAGATATCGATTGAGCTATCGATCGAGCATTCAAGGGCAAATTAAATATCCCAACGATTCTGCTTGCAACGAAGAATGCTCGGTCGGGTTTTGATGCACATCGAGTGATAAAGGGCAACGAAGAATCGTGAACGAAACAAATAAAACCCCAAACGTGACGGCCTCGCATTTCTTGTTTCCGTCATCTTCATGTCCAGACAAAACTCCTCTGATTGGAGTTTTTTTGACGAATGGAAGTCGAAACTAGAACCGTCGGTGTTGGAAGAGATGAAAAGAGTTGACCACCGCCTGCTCTCTTGAGATCCACCCTTCTCCTTCCCTTTTCTAGAGAACACTAAATGTCAGGAGTCATCGTGTTCACTGCATTCTGATTGTCATGCCGCCGAAAGTACTCGACTCCCGTGGGGTGTACCTGTATGTGAGCCTATGAATAACAGGATCATCCACATAGGAGTTGATACCTCGACGCGTGCGAGAGGGGTTTTAATCTGGTATATCCTACTTCGAAGATGGACAATAGATGAGAACAAAACAATGAAGTTTATGTTTGAAATATGACTAAATCGACTTTTGCATAATCATCTTCTCTGGGTGACTAAGCAAAAATCGATTGATTCTTTCATTGATTCCATTGGATTCTTTCACGTGTAATGCAAGCTCTGAGTCCCAAATGAATTGGCATAGAAGTTTTAAAAAAATAAAAATCACAAAGCTCACATAAAATCATGTTTCGAGTGCTTCACAAACAAATTTTTAACCAATTCAGATGAGCTGTACGGTCTAGACAAAAACCTTAAACAACAACAAGCAAACAAAGGGAATTACAACCAAACATCAATATACAAGCTCAGTATGGACATGAGAGAAAACAAGCCAACAAAAGTTTAGCTCACGCCTAAGCACACACGCCGTGATGATATTCTTATATCAATTCGTTTCTGTGTTTTAATGCTTTCTGCTCATAATTGCAATTTTAGGCGAACATATCCATCTATGTTAGACCAACAACTTCCCACGTTGCCAATTTAACAGATTGCCTTCGAGCACCCAGAACACCCTGTTCAAAGCCTCTGGAGGTCCCAGAATCTCCAAAGAAACTGGTAAATTGCAAAATCGATAAATGACGCACACTTTCTGTAAGGATCACTTCTGCCGCAAGGTTAAAAAAAGGAAAAACTTTAAAAAACTATATATTTCATGAAACATTCAAGATGCGTTTGTCTTCCTTACATTGTGTGGCCTTCACATTCAAGAAATAAATTCGTAGGCGCAAGTACGATATCATAACTCAGGTGGAGTAAACCATGGCACTAGCTAGGGAAATTAACTAATGACTACTCGACTTCTACGATCACTTTCATCTCTAAACTGTGACGCTGCCTTTAATCGACTAAACGTCGTTGTGAAAAACCGTCCATTTTTAGCAACAATGATAATCATACGTTCTTCCCTACTCTTCCAACGACTCGGGGTAAGAGATTAAACCAACGCCCATATGACACATTGTAGATGTCATTCTCTAGGCGATTGGAAAGCTGACGCGAAGGAAAGAAAAAAGAAAACAGCGTCAACGTCAAGAATTTGACCTGTCACTTAAATTTGGTACATTACATTGTAAGAAAATCAACAGCACCAACAACAACAAACTACGTCACATCATGCCAACGACACAGGGGCACACGAGGGTGCGTTGAAGCTGTGGGATATCCAGGTGCTTAGGGAGAAGATTAGGCTCTGTCAGAACCTCGGAACGGGGATCCAGGGATGAACCTGTGGGTGGACCGTACGTGGACGGCTCCCCAAACCTGTTGTTTTCGTCAAAACGGGAACAATATAGATATTGAATTCGTCAACATCGAATATTTACTTCTTGGGAAAATCTTGTCCCTTCTGCTGGAGACTGTAAATTCGTATTCTTTGCCTTTAAATGGATTGGGTGTCATTTTAACGTTCAGAGGCCTAAACTATTCGGAAAAACCGTTTCCGGTGTGGGCAGGGTATCATTCACTCCAACCATCTCAGAGCCCCTGAACGAGTACAATTTCTTTCAGGTTTTTCCTCTCAACAGAATTCATTTGTTGCATTTAAGGGCTAAGGGACTGAAAATTTACAATATTGGACTCCCTCTCATGCCTCTGTCACTGTGTAAGCAACCCGTGTTAGGCCAGCGGTACCAAGGGGGCGTGCGTGCGCCCCTCCTGCTCATCAAATTCCATCACGGCGACCATGTCAAAAGTCTTGTAGAGATTTCTGAAGGACTGCACTAGGTCATTTTAAGTCATCTTCGATGTGCATGCTAGATTCAATCATTTCTGTAATGTCTTCATTAAAAACTTGTTATGACGTCTCTCATTGCTGCTTGAATTCTGTCCTGCGACCCCTAGACAAGTCGTAAATTCACTCCAAGTTAGTAAACTGCAACACTATGAAAGCTATAATTTGGAGAACACAGATTGCTGTTATTCTACTCCACAATTTATGCCATTTTAATTTGAGATGGAATATATTATCTAGTGTATCATGTGCAGTGTCATGACTGGAAAAACAATCCCTATTCTGTAAGCATTTAGCCTCCAACAGAACTGACTAAGAACCAAAGTATATTTTGATAATTAGTTCAACCACAAAATAATATGCCGGACACACGATTTGTCCTTCGATCTATTTCATGGTGAAACCGATAAAGGATGTATAATCTGTAACAGACTAATGTCAAATTCATGATTAAATGTGTTTGTAGGAATTGCATCACTTTCCATCATGATTCGTAAATGATACCATAGAGGTCATTATGACCACATATTCCGAGGTCTTCCGGTGTTATTGAGCTTAGCACCACTGAACAGCATTCAGGTTAAGGTGAAGGATTATGCATTTTCATGTTACAGATATCGTTGATAGACAATAATAGCATGTAGATGCGATGAACACCGGTGGGCAAACCTAATGTGGTTACTGAGAATCCGATGATAATGACACACCACTGTCTGATCGACCACAATTCTCTCTGTTCTTGTTTCATGCACGTACAGGTGACGACAGGTGCTACTCGACTCGATGTGCCTTCGGCTGTGTACAGTACGAAGACGGCTTTAACTGCTTCTGTCCTGACGGGCTGAGGATAACCGCAGATGGCCTTATGTGTGAAGGTAGGGCTAGCTAACTCACCGACTCATCCCCCAGATATCATGCCATGGCGTCACGCCACCCTGTGGTTCTCTAAATCTGGTTCCTGCTTCGTGAGCACTCCTGTAGTCAAAAACCACATTTATGCACAAAGTTGGGCCCAGGAGCGATCCCGAACCTAGTCTCGAGAGATGCATATAATTTTAGAGTGCTCGAGGGCCCAATTGTCTGCTCGTAGAGAGCTTCGAGGGGTCCAGGAGCGCTCTTTGGGCGCTCTGAATGCCCTGTATAAATGGGGTGAAAGATCTCTCATTCCTTCTAAAGTTTCTCGATGTAAGTCAATCACATTACTGGTTTGTATTCGCAACTGAATCTACAATCACAAGCGAATCATAAAAGAGTATATAAAGTCAACGTGAGGTGCAGTCATTTGAACGGAAGCAAAACTCTTGAAGCCAACAGATATGCGAAACATTTGTCGAAATTGGTGAATTAAAAGTGGGCAGTCGTAACGACAAATGAACGCCAGAAGAACCTCTTCAAGGTTCTGTTAAGTAGTTTCGTAAGTGTACGCCACGGGGTAGGACCTATGAGTATGCAATTTGTAATGAACTGTCTCGAGTGGGATGGCACAAGATCTGCACGAGGTGAAAGGCGAGACCTTCCATACAACGAAATCTTGTTCCATTGCACGTCGAGTGATCAACATGACATAGTTGGTGACGTCATTATGAGATATCCAGGGGTTTTCAATGGCGAAGAGTACACGGCTGATGCATTTAGGGCACGCAACACACGAGTATGACATTGTAGGCAGTGGAAGCCAATGATTCAGTATAAAAGTGAGTGCAGCATCAGTCATTACCTCTCGAATCCACTTTTTATAAACAGCATTTTATCAAACAAATCATCATGAAACGGCTGCGTTTTGGGGCCATTAATGACACTTATTACGTACAACGTCCCGTTTTTTGCAAGACTCATTGAGTATCAGTCATCTGCAACAACGCTGCAGAAGTATCAGAGACTAGTACCGAGGGCTAATGGCTTGGTCTTGCACTTTCAAATTAGAGAAAAGAAGGTGGTATGATGCTGTCTGTACGGAGATCGGAATTGATTTCATACATGTATTCTCTTCACAAGAAAAGAGTTTCTCTTCCTCCTCAAATTTTAGCATAAGGATTATAGAGTCGTCCTTTCAAATGCCATGAAGACTCAAAGCTAAGTGAGTGTACTAAAATGTCCTTTGATACTCGCGTCTGCCACGTACATGACCTATGCGTCACGTAACCTCATCTAGCGAGTCTGTGGGGTTCGATTGAATTATTGACCATTAACGTGACCTAAAGCCTGCTATTCCCTCATCCATATACCCGTACAGCAATCAGGCTTGTGAATGCGGATCATGCCGCTCTTAAATGATATATCACTCTATCCCGGCCGTCTGACCACCATGGAACCAATATTTCCATAATTTGTCTTTTCCATTGATTTGGAACTAGAAATAATTGTAGATGGATTTTAATGGTATGAATATAAACCATATTGATCATTCAGCCACAGGCAGAATCTCATTTTGTTTTATTCTTATTGGTATAAACAGTCAGGGGAAAAATCATGAGAATATAATGTCTTTGACATCATAGGTAATAAAATTCATCGAAATTCCAGTGCTCATGAGACCTTGAAACACTACAATGAAATAAATTGATAAAGGAGAAAATATGATGATTTGATTCTAGGCAGCTATCCTTTGTATTAGTTTCCACCCTCATGGTAAGGTGGGTGGAATTGTCTCGTTCGGAGAGCGTTTGGAAATAAAGTTGATTATTAGTCGTCTCATGATGGCGCCCAGCACGTTAGAGAATTGACATGTTCTCCTCAATTACCATTTGTAATGAGGAAGATCCGCGTGAATATTCGCTCGTATTCAACATCAGTTGACAATGATCCATCAAAGGCAGACTCACGAATATGTCAAGAACAATCAAGGAAGCTCAGACATGTCTTCGTGAGGCAGACTGATGTAGGCGTTTCTCATCTTCTTTAAATCCTTGTACAAGCAGGTGGTTTCATTGTTACTCTGATGAAAACCGCCAGACGCTTAGCGACAGGTTAGTCGTGATGAAGCGAATTCGCACAGCGGCTGTAGGCGCCGCTCTGGATGCCGTGTGGAAGAGCAGTGTCAGACATCACGCAAAAAATATTTCCGAGGCTTCGAGACTTATTCGTCTACGGTTATTAATTCCCAGGGTCTGGTTGATGTAGATGAATGTAGTGGTTCTCAAGACACACCAAGTCATCCCGCTGTCTATTGTATATCCGTTGTCAGTATTCACATCTGTTCAATTGAGAGCAACGAAATAATTCCAGCACGTTCATCGGTAGTGCCTGTATCATTAATCGATTTACATCATCCGACCAGGCTTCTAAACAAACAACTACTATGTTAGTTATCATGAGGTGGTAGGAATGCATCCTCTTAATGATTTGTCGCGTAAGATTGTGCACTTTATCATATACTGAACAGAGAGCAAAACTGTGTTAAAAAAAAAAGTACGAGCAAAAAGATCCAGGCAATGTGGTGAAACCGTACATTATAGGCTGATGGTGTGCCGTTCACTCTTAGCTTCGTTTGGTAAAGGCAGAGGGATAAGGTATATTCCATAAATCTAGAGAAATTCGAAGTATCCCTTCCATTGCTACACTAAGGAGGAAAATTGATGATAAAAAGAAAATAAAAGGATGAGGTAAAAAAAAAAAATCGATCGACGTTCACGTACCCAACTCGCGACCAACGTCTGACCCCGTGTATGCAGTCATTTTAGAATTTGTTATATCTTCTCTTGATTAAGAAGTTTCAACCTCGTTGATGAGTAATGTTCTTTGAGGGTACACTGATCTATATTGTCAAACCCTTGTCTTGCAAAATGTCAGGTGTGAATAAAATTCTGCTGATATTTTTAACACTTAAAGGCCCACATCAGAGGGGCTACTTCCTGAAAAAAAAAAGGTTTGTTAGTCACCATGACATTGTCCAACTGAGGGCATCGAGGCAAGGAGACAAAGTTGACTTTGAACCCCGGATCTAACCTGGTCACCATACCGTTATTACCCTGTGGCCGGAAAGATTCGATGAAGCGGGCAGGGCGTGACGGGTAATTTTGGTCACCTGTACCTGTCTCGCTCGACTCCAGGGACATCACACTAGTCTTTAGAATCAGACTGTGCCGATATATACCTGCTATTATACGCCGTGCCTATTCCAATAAAATTTTTCTTGATTACGGTACGCTGAAATTTCATTTGCTTCTGGTCTTTTTTTTACAAGTAAAAATCTTTTTGTCAAGGTGCTGTTCAGTCATAGTGTAAAGAAAGTATCATATTAATATTTTCATGTTTTCTTTTCTTAGGAAAAGTATAAGATTATAATTCACTGGTATCTTTTAACTACTAAAAGCATTGTGTTAATTCAACGATTCACCATGGGTATCATTTTACCTTTTGATCTACTTTTGCACTTGTTTATTTTGGCATTGAGAGTGTATTTGAGACAGATTATATAGAAGTCAATTTGAATGGTAAAGAAATGTATGAAGAACTAAAGACTGAATATTTTCTTTGTGTATGCAGATATCGATGAATGTGCGGAAGGAACTGCGAACTGTCCGAGGGGACGTCGGTGCTCGAACACTTACGGAAACTATCTGTGTCTTTGCCAGGAAGGTTATAAATTCCAGTACGTGAATGGAAAGCTAGCGTGTGTAGGTGAGTAGTACTTTGCCAAGCCTTCCACTATGAGGGGTGCATGCGTGCGAGTCACTGTGCTGATGCCCATTTTATACCTCGTGTGAGAATATGAGTGATGCAAAGGGAACTTTTTAACGATGAAATCATCCGAAATCGAATCAATGTCATGTAAATCAAAGGGATATAAAAAAAGCTTCGATAAAAAAAACACACAAAAGCTTGACATCAATCATATCAAAATCGGACACATATAACGAAATTCTTAATCGTTTCATTAATATCAAGAATTCAAATGACCGGATTCCTCGTACCTCTTTGGATCACGTTATTATGACGTCATATTAAGTACTACAACACTCATTTTAGTTTCTTACTGAATGAGAATATTTCCTCCCCCAAAGATAATACTTCAAGTGAATTTGATATCATGACTTCCAATTATAAGAAGAGGAAGTCAAGGTATTCCTATGAAACAACAGTCTTAGTGTTCTCGAATCTTATCCTTAATCCTTCACAAGCGACGTTCTTTATGCAATCATCAATGTTTCACTTATTGCTTGCCTCTTCGCGTTTATCTGGGTTTTAATCGAAAGGGATCTCTCTTTTGGTAAAATGGTCTTTGTTATCCTAATGTGAGAGCATGTGTGATTTTAATGTTTTTTGTAGTGGGTGGGGGAGCGTAGTTATAAATAATTTCACTATCAACGGTATGAGACAAATGATCTTTGTGATTTCAATCGACTTCAGGTATTAATTCTCTTTTTTTTTTGGGGGGGGGGCATTCATTTCACAAAACTTTAAGGAGGAAAGGCTGGACTGTGATTGTAAAAACTACGGACCTATCAGTATGTGGGTGGGGGAGTTTGGGTGATAATGTATCTGAGTTATGACAAAGTATGTACTTCGTGTACATAGGCCTAAATATGTGTTTATGTGTGTACAGTGCTTGCGTGCAGTTTGTCACATTTTGTGTGTGTGTGTGTGTGTATGTGTGTGTGTTTGTGTGTGTGTGTTTGTGTGTGTGTGCGTGTGTCTGTGTGTGTTTGTGTGTGTAAGACTTTGCTTATGTGTACTTGTTACTGTATTTTTGTCAGAAATGTCATCAAATCACAACAGAAGACATGATGTTTTACTTTTTGAATCTGTATTTTTGATGGTGAAATATTTTTGCCCTATCGCCCAAAGGGGGAAAAATCCATCCCAAATAACAGTAATAAAGAACAACAAAACTCGATACATTTAGCACCTAGCAATATCCTTTTAAGGTTAGAATGATCTATGTATGTATATCTATTTTTTTTCTTTTCTGTCCAAGCTAAGCCAGCATGATGTTTGTGATACGACGCATAAACTGTTTCCTTAACGACCCATCCAGAATGGTTTTATCGTTGGCGTTTGATGGATTAATGCATAATTTATCCAGCTTGTCGTATGGTCCTCAAGGTAGCCTCGGTTATCAGTGGAATAAATGCTTTTAGCACTAGTGAAGAAATTAGAGGAGATTGGAGTCTAGGAAGCAGACATACAACTAAATCTACGCTGACAGAGATGAATCATACATATGAAGAGCTACGATGAAGACACAAAACACAAGACACATAATCGATGTGTCTTGACATTTCTAGTGTGACAAAGAGGGTTTAGCTGGAATATGTATAATGGAGTTTTGACTAGTGAAAATGTGTTGTCAGGAGCATTCTTGACACAATTACAACATGATACTGGAAATAAAGTAAAAACAGTGCCAGTCATGAAAAATTTATGATATCAATCATGGCTGACAACTCTCTAGAAAAAAAATTGCAAATAAAAAGGGTGGAAGAAAAAGTGAAAAGCTTACACTGTTTGCCAATCGTTTGTGACCCACAAAGTATATTTATCCCTTTTTAAGCCATAGATTGTCCGTCAAAAACACCTGACGAAGTGTGACCGCGAAAGACATAATTTCCATTGCAAACAAAATAAGATAGCTTAGTGTGGCCAATCACAGATCTTTATACGCATGTTTGCATGGTTTTATATGAATGTGTGTGTATTTCGTGTGAGTGCTTGTGTATGTAATTCATTGTGCGTGTATGATATTGCAAGTTGCATGTGTGGTAAAGGCGACCTTGTGGTGTTTGATTCTAACTCATCATCTCTAAATTTTTATGATTGTTCTTTGCCCCTTTTTCTCTTAATGCATTCCTTTAATGGATAAATGACGTCACTCAGTCGGTGAAAGTGACAATGATAGCGACTATCACGGTAGGTCAGAAACCGGCCTCGAGCTCCTGGCCGAGGGGGTCGAAGGAGGCCTCTGAGCCTTCCTCGATATTAACGACGAGCACGCTTCGTAGAACACAATAACAGCCGTGACAAATTCGCTTGTTTGAACGTTAACCCCAAAGTCATAAGGACTCAACATTTAACACTGTGGAACACATGTGTCTTACTGTTGAGAGCCGTCGATAGAGTCAAGATTTCTGATTTCTTAGCGCTCTTTAGGAAAACACGCAATCAGTACAAACTTTAACGGTTATCTTTACATTTCGTTTTATTCACCTGCAACAACTTTGATCTCAACTTTATCGTTTTGTGTTGTGATAAAAAAGCTTAATTTTTTGTTGTTGGTAGCAACCCTTTCAATCTCTGTTTGTGTTCATTTCGTTTTCTTCTTGGAAGAACGTATGTTATCGTTACTTCTCCCCTAAAACAAAGCGATTGTACTCAATATAAAGTAAAGTGCATGTTGGAAGCTGCTTTACAAAGTGTAGAGTTATAGATTTCCTGCAAACTTATGATTTTGCAGCGATTTACAACTTATGGTTTACATGCTAAAGAAAGGTCCTTATACCTCAAATATTGCATAGAAATTATGTATCAGGCACGAGAATTGAGAACAAAAAAAAAAAACTAAAGATGAAAAAAATCTGCTCTAAACATTAACAGGTAGAATGCCTTAGGAGCGCTCTAACGTATCGATTCATTGTTTCCAACATATGGATTATAGAGTTTTCAACTGCAACTCAAGTATATTCAGTTTGATTTTCATTAATTTGCAATATTGGAAAATTATATGTCTGTGATATTTATTTCAGAACGCTAACATCTGAAGCAAATTTCCGTGATGATAGTTTAGTTTTAATATCGCATTTTGTTCTACTAAGACTAACATCAATACACGAAAAGTAAAAATGGTTTTCTCCTATAGGCAAGGGTCATATCGAAACCAAAGGAAATTCTCAACACGGGAACATAAGAAGAATAGAGATTTAAATGCTACATATTCATTTAATATGTCAACATGGAATGTATACAAACCTTTTTTTTTCTTGTCGTTGGCTCGAACACCTGTCAGCTTTTCACGTGACAATAGCTTCCTCCTCTATAAAGTCCATGACAAACGGAAGAAGATTGTATTTGACTGTCTACAGACACTGGTACTATGCCAAGCCAAATGGTTTCTCCCTTATTGTTTCCTGCAATAGGTTATATGTGCAGTCCTTGTGACCTTTTGACCTGCCCTCAGCATTTGCTTCTTTTTGTTTTTTGTTTTTTGCAGTGATTGTTTCAGTTCTTGCTTGTGTGAGCTGTGTTGATATGTTTTCTCGTGCTTTTTTTTCGGTGAATCGTTATCATTATTAGAAGCTTGATATAAAAACACTTTGTACTGATTACTGTAGTTAGATAGTTAGATATATACCTTCAAAGTATAGAACGGATCACATATATCAAAGTTAATTGCGTGTGACTGATACTTGCTTATATCAAAATGGTCTACATAAATACCGGTCTGTGATTGGTCTTAATGTATCACGTGACCGATGCAGCGAGGATCAAAATCGTTAAAGTGCGAGCAGTTGCGTCAGGTAATACAATTTGGGAATTTGAATGGCTGCCGATGGGGAGAAAATAAAATAATATGTATTTATGTGGACCATAATATTACATATATTGCCTTGCCTATCGCTGTTATATGACACTTAACAGTCCTTTGTGAGTTATATTTTCCCCTCGAGACAATATTTTCACTCAACCCTACTTTCTACAATGTTCTACGGGAAAATATAATCTCTTAGGGAATATACAATTCCCGAGGGGTTCAAGTGTTATATTACACCTCTAAAAAGTCAATATATCTGTATATTCTGATGCGCGCGAGTTTATACACGCTGTGAATTACTTAACAAGATAATTTGCTAATCTATATAGTATATTTCACCACCAAGAATCTGTGGATAACTCGTGTTCTCTAGCATGTTTCCAGATTCACAACGAATCATTATAAAACTGCCATTCTCGCGAGTTGTCTGATTTGTGCATTCTAACGCTTGCTACCTTGTTAACAGTTATCAGTTTTTTTTCTATTTGTTTTTCTTTTAGCAATTATTGCTGAATGGTAACTGCTCGTGAAGTTCCCAATATTCTGCCAGAGAAAATATCTCAATATTTAATCAGCAGACGTAGGCAAGTGTAACAGACAAACGGGATATAATTTTTTCTTAAGATATTCCACAAGTTCTCAAAGCTCTAATTCTAATACTTATTTCCAATCTAATTCATAGACTTGGACAGGTGTAACAGGCGACTCGTATATCTGATATTTCTTAAGATCTCATAGCTCTAATTTGGTTCTTTTCCCCTCGTGATTCACGTTGTGATACCCGTTGATACGATTATCCCCATGCCTGATAAAACATTCACAGCTGTAGGTGTAAGGGGATTTTGAGGAAGTCAATAGCCAGGGACCAGTAACTTGAATCGTTGTAATTTTTACAAATTGCTTTCTGTGTGTACGTTCCCTTTATGAGAAAATAAATACTTGGTTGTATATAAAAACGTGATGCATCAAAACAAACAGCTTATGCTGTGACAGCTTTTTGTTTTTAATGCTTTTTTTTTCTAGTCTGCAATATCTTTACCACCTCTGCCGTGTTATTTCCAAATCGCCTGATAAGTGTCATGGAGCATCAAAAGTTCAAAGGTTAAAACGAGTTCAAGACGTAAACGTACTCTTTTCGATCTGTACAAACGATGTGATATGCCTTGTTTATAGTGTGGTATTGTTTTTGTCATGCATAAAACGTTGACGTTCTCATTGTGGGATAAATGAAATGTCAATGAATATATCCCATCAAACACTATACAGTGACTATGGACCATAGTTTGTGTGCCGACTTTATGTTGTAGGACAGTTTCAAAGCTAACTTGATCTAGTTTAACTGAACATTCATAACATCCTAAGTATTATACTTACCAGAGAGGGCAAAATATTTTTTGCATAATGAAAAATGTTAGTAGACCAGGTAGGAGGGTTATTTATTCATTTACCGGAAACATAGTATGTGTTTTATTTTATTTTTTTTGTCGGCATTACATCCATGCTGACACCAAGAACTAAACCCATTGTTGCCCTAAAGTCAAATGGGTGAACGTCATGAGTCTGAAACCCACGAGTCATATACAGCCCTCGAGTTATACGGCCCACGAGCTCGACACTAATCAAATAAGGCCCACATGTCTGACACTAGGCAAACAAGGTCCGCTAGTCCAACACTGGGCAGAAAGCTGTGAGCCGTATGACTCGTGGGCTGTATGACTTATGGACTTTTTTTTTCAATGTCGAGCTCATGGGCTGTATGACTCGTGGGCGTTGGGCTCGTGGGATGACCCCAGTCAAACTGAGGAGTGTTGTCAGTTGTCACATATCTCAATTTCTTGACAAGAAAAGTTATACCGTGTCATGTTTCTGATTTAACCGAGGACACAGTTGTATCAATTATTATTATTATCAACCACCATGTAAGGGGCTAATCATAAGTTCCATTGAAGATGCGTTATTCTCCACCGTAATGTAGACCAATTGGTATGCTTACACCTTATAAGAGCCTCTCTCTACCCTCGAAAAAGTGAACGAGATTTCGTTTCATACGTATCCTTGTCTGTAAGTTGTAGAAATAAGAATATGTTACGATGAAAGGAAAAGTACTACAATAAAAACTGAACTCTTTAGATTGCCTATAACACATCATGTATATACATACTCATTTTGCGTGTTTGTTGTATAGAACTTTCAGACTTGTATGGGTGAGAATTAAAGAAGATTTGCTGACAATTCGTGTCGTACAGATAACTTTCTTTCTTGCAAGTTATAATCATCCTAAACATCACGTGGTAGGCCTATATACCACGTGTGCATTTGTGGGTGGTCGGAAAAGATATGTGAATTGGCAGCAGGCAGATTTTAAAAACCATACGGACAAAATGTAGCCTGCTATGGTAAGAACATAATCCACTGCTCGACGTACTGCCCCATATACTGGTACACAGTACTGTAAAAAGGGCGAAGCAAATCTTGAGACAAAGCAAAGGGACTCATGACACAATCTCAATCAAAACAACAACAACAACAACAACAACAACAACAACAACAACAACAACAACAACAACAACAATAAGAACAACAACGACGACAACAACAACAACAACAACTACTACTACTACTACTACTACTACTACTACTACTACTTCTACTACTAACGACTACAACAACTACAACTGCAACTACAACTACAACTACAACTGCAACTACAAGCGCAATAACAAGTACAATTACAGATACAAGTACAATTACAACTTCAACAATGCAAAAGAATGTGTAACAAATCACTACACATTCTGCAAATTAGGCCGTTTTCATGACTCAAATGCTGATACGTTAAAGTGTTAATAGGCTATCGCGCGGGTTACAACCCTCCTCCCCCCCCCCCCCCCACCCCACCCCGTCCCACCCTCCCCCATCTTCGGCAGATGCGAACGTCGACTATCCAACCCAAACACAAACCCGTGATATAACAGCAGAATTTTCCCGTGAAACACCTTCCTCCATTTCTCCACTTGTCGTGCATCTTTCAAAACACATACACCATCTCTACATCAGCACGTCTATCATAGCTGACTCTAAAACCAAAATAAGACTTAAACCAGGTGTGAACAGATACATTATGATTATTATTCATGACGCAAGACGCAAGACGAGGAATAAAAAGTTGCTCCACCATCCGCTATATGGTTTGAGCAGATGCATACATTTGTACGTTACACAATGACTATTATAAGTGTTGATAGAATTAGCACTGAGAGGAAAAAAATAACAACTTCAACACAACAAGTTTACTTTCGATGTAAGCGCCTAAATACTTCTAATCATTACCCCAAATTAATGTCTTTACATTTCTGTTTGAACCGAACGTTTAGTAACTTTAATCGCTATTGGCAGAGTCAATTAATATCATTGCTGTCATCTTGACTTACCTCAAAC
Organism: Diadema antillarum; assembly: GCF_040938485.1. Classification (NCBI taxonomy): domain Eukaryota; kingdom Metazoa; phylum Echinodermata; class Echinoidea; order Diadematoida; family Diadematidae; genus Diadema; species Diadema antillarum. The sequence continues at coordinate 448,783 of NW_027271986.1, read as the reverse complement.
CCTGAAAGCGCGATATTCTATAGACACTTTACAAAGTTTTAACAAAAAGAAAAGGAACCGGAATCATTTCCCCGCGGGAGGGATCCGAGGAAGCGCAATTAACCACAATAGCAGTTTTTGACGTCAATGTCCAGGTCAGTGTATGAGAGGTATCTGTCCGTTGGTGCTCCCATTAACCGCTCGCCCTCCCCAAAGACAGACAACAGACAGAATGTAAACAAGCAAAACAGTAATTAAGCGCGGCGCTCTGTACGGTTACAATTCATAACCAGAAAGAGGACTAGTCTACTGACTTTAAAGAATGGAGCAAAAGGCAAAAACTTTCAACAGAAACCATTCATACCATGTTACCACAGAACCTACAAGTCTGTTTTCATAATGTCCAGGTGTATGTGATTATATACGATACTTATAAATGCACACAGTCAAGTATTACTGGCCATTGGATACGAAATTCTATGCAACGAGAACCATGTGTGACGTGTGCTTTTTTATTCAACATTAACATCGATATTATGAATAGGTGCTCGTTTACTTTCACTCAAAAAAAAAAGCATCAATGGTCTAATTCTTCATTGACATAATTGAGGCACATGAATGTCAAGTCCAGATTGGATATATTTGAGGCACATGAACACGATGAATGTCAAGTCCAGATTGGCTCAAGACGGATTAACTTTTCTATCTCGTATGAATAAAAGAAAATAGACACAAACTCATTTTCAAGGTAAAGCATTCACCTCGATGATGATTAAAAATACATGTTTGTGGCAAAATATCAGCTTCTGAGAAAGTCACATTTCTTTCACGCTTTTTCCTCTCTTTCCCTCCTTAGACTCTCTTACAACTTGCAGTGAAAGGTATATTGACGTTTTCCCTTTTCTCGGAAATTACTGTCGGAAATTTCAAGACCACACTAATTTCCTTCACTCCACAAATTAAACTGCGTGGGTCAGCGTATATAACAAGGAAATCCTGGGTCGGACTTAATTACCAAGTTGAAATAACTATCCTCAGAACAGCGAAGGCTGAGGTTAAACTCGGCTCAATAGTGGTCTGAGATGTACGTGATTCGGAGAAATTTTAACTGCATTTTCACTGGTAATATCAAGATTTCATTATTTACAGTCAGTAACAGTGTAACTTTAACTCAACTCGTGCAGTTATCGTGCAATCTATTCCCAACTTTCTCTCTCTCTGTAAGAAGAATTTGCAAAACTGAAGAAAGAAAAAAAAAAGAGAAGAAATGAAAGCTTGAATTTTGGATGTTGTCAGGAAATCTCAGTAACCCTTGTCGAAGTGAATTGTGTACAATGATTATACGCGCAAATGTTCTTTGAATAGGATATATAAACTACATTTCAATTCGAGTCAAGTCAATTCATTTCACTTATTTTCATTCTCTTTCCAGCATCTTCTCATCGGAGGTATTATAGTACGTATCTATAATGAACTCCATCTTCTTAGTAGTGCGTATTTTAATGAGACGACACATGAAACAGACTCTTTATAATAGGCTCACACTCTAAAGTCTAGGTTGAATGTCAGAACTGAATAACCAGAAAAAATAAACTCTGTTCAATTATTTATCATATAAAAGTAACCCCCAAAACAAAAACAAAGACAAAACAAACCCTTCTTTCTTGACAAGTAACAAAAATCGCATGATAAATGCATGGAGACTTTTCAACTTTAAATTGACAGGAATTCAATTACCCTGCGGCGGTGATCTAATGCTATGACTTTAATAACTTATCTCTCAATACATACATAATGACATCCAAAAAAAAATCTAATTCGGTTAATTGTTTTCATGGGAGCAAATTAGTATCAATTGACCATTTCTCAATTCAGTCAAGGATACCTATTCAGAAATGGAGTCATTAATGGATCACACAAAGGAAATTTGAATGCAAGAGTCTAGCCAAAACATCATAGCCTTCCATGATTTCTACGTAGGTCGCTTAAAACCAAAATGGGGGTTGGGGGCCTAATGAATAGGGCCTTCTGGGGAAAAGGAATAATATTTGTGAAACAGGGAATAACATGAATTAGAAAAAAAATCCTCATCCAATTTTTCAACTTGTTTACCGTGGAAATGGCTGTAGTAAAACACGGATCATAAAACTGTCAAATTGCACAAATTTCAGTCCTTCTGAGCAAGGCTAATGCCCACATACGTCTCAGCGTTTGTGTGAGGTTATACCACGCATACGTATCGTGTGAGTGAATCTTACCAAACTAAATAATCTTTCTTATGTAATATTTCTTGCAATTTCGACAGCCATGTAAGCATCCTTTCTGTCAAAGAGAAAAGTAAAAGAAAAGGGGGAATAGATTTTTGTTTATAGTTCACTATTTTTTATCCGATTGCTTATAAGTGAATGCATAAAATACAGAATTTTGTCACGAAACGCGTAATCTCCATTCTTATTTATTTGAGATATTTACGATTAAAGCTGATAAAACAAAGAAAATAGCAAGAAAATATGGGATTTTTTTCATCATAACTTCAAAAAATCTTTGTTATTTAGCAAGTAAGGTATTGCTGGAAGGTTTTTATTTTGCTCTATCTGATGATGGACTTACTTAAAATTGTTAGATAATGGCGCTCAACCAGTTTTACGATCAAACCCTTCAGTATAGTTTCGTGACACGCCACTCTTTTATAACACTCCAGAAAAGTACCCCTGCGACATGCAACCCTTGAATCCAAGAAGACATTTAAATTAATCATCTTTTTTCGATTGGCCAATGACGGAGAAACAAAGATTATGTCAAAAATTATGTCAAAGATTGATGCGTTTACCTCACTCGCGGCTCTTGAACATAACCAACTAGAGTACTTAGCGACACGTCAATAATGGGCTCGTCGTTTTGTCATAATCAGAATTAATTTGATTAATTTTGCGTCAAAACTTTTGGTTTTCACTCAGTGGCGATATCTTTCCAAAGTCTGGCGGGATGCTAAGCTGTATAGACGCACCATTAAGCAATTTGATGATCTAAAAACTATAAGAGATTTTTGCCTCTTTTTCATTTTTTGATGATCTTTGATGTGAAGATAAATCCATTCTCCTCTTTATATACATTGTCTCCAGTATGACTTTGTAATGAAGCATGAAATTAAAAAAGCCATGTAGTATGGACATTTCATGGATCTTGATTTCACAAGAGCAAAGGAAAATACATAAAAAACAAACGCATGCAAAAATTAAATCAAAGCAAATAAAACAATGCAGAAACAACGTACAGACGTAATTTCGAGATGCCAGCATCAAACTTCTGCTCTCCATTCGAAAGGCAGAATAATAGATACACGTCATTAAGTGAATATCATCTATTTACCCATAGTTGGCATTATCCTGTTGGATTCGCATCAATAACAGTAATAGTAGGCACGCGTGGAAGTAATTATAGTAGTAGTAGTAGTAGTAGTAGTAGTAGTAGTAGTAGTAGTAGTAGTTGTTGTTGTTGTTATTGTCGTAGTGTGTTGCTTAGCAACGAGTTTCGAGTTATGTAGTAGGTAAGTAGTAGTAGTAGTAGTAGAAATAGTAGCGGCATTATTATCATGATTATTATAGTTATTATGATTATGATTATGATTATGATTGTTATCATTATCATTATTATCATTATTATTATTATTATTATTTTCATTATTATTATGATGATTATCATAGTTATTATCATCATTATTATTATTGTTATTATTATTATTATTATTACTATTACTATTATCATTATTATCATTATCATTAGTAGTAGCAGTAGTAAAGAAATAGTAGTACTTCATGGTGTAGATGTAGCAGCAGCCCAAGAAAATAAAGATGTAGTTGTAGTTGCAGCAGGAGGAGTAGTTATGTATTGTAGCAATACATTTGATACAATTTTCATATCAAAATCATGACCATACACTTTGTACACTGCGACAGCTACAAGTGTTCGTTATCATTCGGCAATACAAAGCACAAGGTAACGATCCTGCCCTGTGGAATTCACCTTGCGGGCACGAGGGAAATATCCGTGAGTATGTCTGTGATCGTGAGTCATGCAATAACCGTCACTTCCGCAATGTCTGCACGTCGGTGAGCCACCATCCGCCTCAAGTTCGGATCGGATACCTATCCATTTCCTTCGGACCATCATCCGCTTCAATTCTCCTCGATACACATGGGTAATGCGTGCCCAAACGGTTTATGCACCGCATTTCAACATTTTCAGCCAGGTGGATAATCGGAAATGCCTGCCATAGGTTGTGTAGTATAACTTCGAATAATCGACTCCTTACTGGATTGAACTATGTCTTGATAGTATAATATACTTGACAGTGAATTCAGTTGAACAACATTTCAGGAAAAAAAAATCAGAAAAGGGTAAAAGCAAGCAGAGCTAAAACTCAGGATCCTATTTCATCGTAACATTGAATTATGTACCATTAGAGGTCTAACTCTATTTCTCTTGCAAATACACTATCAGAAATAATTATCTCGAAAAGAAAAAAAAATATGTCAATTACGATAAGAAAAATTTGACTGCAAAATTGGTAAAACGTCATTTTTAAGCTTTTGAATGTAAGTCCGTCATCAGATAGAGGATAAAAAACCTTTCCTTTCGTTGCCTTTCTTTTCGTTTTGCCATCAGACTCTTTATAAGGTTCCCTCAAAAGATATCAAAAAACAAGCTATATTCTCACACAACATGAACAGTGATGTGGTAAACACTTCCCATAATTCCCATGGCAACTAGATCGATCTTGCCAAAGTGAAATCTGTGACAAAAATATTCTTCTCAAAACCACAGTTTACAAGTGAATTTCGATAATGGCACCTTTTGGTCTCTTGCCAAACAGGATTAATGATAAACTTGCTTATGCTGGCTGCGGAGGGAGCCCTCGTATTGAAAAGGACGCAATGATCTTGATCAAGACGCTACTGTTAAAGGGGAAATCCAGTTCCAAAATAAGTTAGTCTGATAAAAAAAGAATAAAATCTTACGAGTTCAACGGTAAAACTTTGGCTGAAATCGGATGAAAAAATAAGGAAGTTATGACATTTTGAAGTTTTGCTAATTTCTGCAAAACAGTTCTTGTACAGTGGGTATGAATATGCAAATGAGTGAGTTGACCATGTCTAATTGACCCACACAATTTTCCATTGATCGTGTACAAGAAATGACGAAAATTCAGTGTTTCTGCCATTGCAGTCTGACACATGATGTTATTCCTGGTTGCATAACTTCAGAATAGTGATCAGTTACGTATACGAAGATTTGAGCCTCGGGCATAATTGCGTTTGAATGAAAAACTGGAAATTTTAAAATTTTACGTACAAACTATATGGTAAGTTATGAGGGGATGACATGCTCTCTTTGCCATCTGCATATTCATATTGACTGTTCAAGAACTGTTTCCCCAAAAAAATTGCGAAACTTCAAAATGTCATAACTTATTCCATATTTTTCGTCCGATTTCGATCAAAGTTTTACCGTTGAACTCGAAATATTTTACTCTTTCTGATCAGACTAAGTTATATTTGAAATGGATTTCCCCTTTAAACCTGGCTCAGACGTTTTACAGACCGGAAATAATACTGACTTACTGCTTTCCTCACAAATCTGCTGAAACAGATCGCAAAGGGCTTCCAACCCATCTGACAAAATTTGGTCCAGAGCCATACTGAACTCTGTATCTCGAAGGAAATATCTGGATGAGAGATATAAAGTGTTTCCTCCATTGCTATGAGTCACACACGCTATCATTACCTCAAACATCGTACATTATGATACTGATATTGCAATATGACATGTACTGAAAGGAGATCACCATTGGTTATGCGGATTATTGCTGTCTACGGCAGCAATCGACTTAGTTAGTTTGTTGATAACGACTCGACAACAGCGAAGGCAGTTTATCCACAATACATGTATTTATTAATTCCACAGCAAACGAAAAATCGCAAGGTTCGGTCTACTAGAATTTAATCCACGTGGTCAAATAAGAAAAAATGAAGTTCAGTGAAATCTTCTACACCCCTATTTCTTACATTATGAAATGCTACTTTTCTTATTAACCGGGGGGCCAAAAGCTAAAAACAGAGGTCGAGTTGCACTCTCTCTACAAACTAAGTAGACCATGCTTATTTTCAAGTTTTTATTGTAACAAACAACATTCCACTGGTCTACCTCAAAAAATTTGTTGCGAAAGCCTCCAAATCCAAGATGGCGTCCAAGATGGCCGCCATATTTACTGAATTTGTTATTTAAATGATATAATTCGATAGAAACATCAGATTTCAACAAATGTGATGTCATATGAAAGAGAATAAAATTTTCTACAAGTTGATACCATTTTTGTGGGTTATTGTGATAAATGGATTGAGATTTTAAAGAAAAAACCTTCATTTTTTGATATTTTTCTGAAAAAAGGAAAATCATGAAAATGCTTGATTCAGCATAAATCAGAGAAAAACTGAAGGATTATCTTGAAACGTTTCAAGAATTTTGTTTGACATATAATTAATATTTGGAGAAAATTAGGGGTCAATACCATTTTTGGTTTAGGAGTTATAATGTCTCAAACTTGAAAACTCACTATGTAAAAATGGCCACTTTAGTTGTGACCAACACCTTGTTGTTCGTAAAAAAGTCTGCGCGCGCTAAGACTACTACACGCACCACTGACACTGGCGCTTGAAGCAGTGCCAGTGGTGCGTGTAGTAGTCTTGACAAATGCAGACTTTTTCTTTGATAGACAAGGGTTTGTGCCTGCAAACTAACTTTTCATACCAAGTGGTAGTTCAGGTGATACTGATCGCTATTATTTCAAAGTAGATTGTTCTGAAGCAGATGAGATGAAGCAAAAAAAAAAAAAAATTCAAATAGAGGTAGTAGCTTGAAACGTGGCACCAATCTTGTTATAGATATTTAAGACAGAATTTAGATCAACCGCTCAAAAAAAAAACACTCAAGATGACAGCCATCAAAGTTGACATAGTGTATTGCGCCAAATTAAATGTATTATTTCGTTTTTGATACAAATTTGTCTGTTGTGCTATCTTAAACCGTCTTAAGTTTTTATGGACATATTTTTTAAACCAGTGATATCGACTCTCCCAAAAAGAAAAAAAAACAAATCGAGTGGAAGTTTTTACTCTTGATGTGAGGAGTGAATAACAGAAAACGGTGAATTTAGAGTAAAATTGGAGTGACTTTTGAGTGAAAATGTTCATTTTCACTCATTTTAGAGTGACCTTAGGCAGAGCTTCACACTAACTTTTATATTTGGTGGCCCAAAGGCAAATATCCGACCTTTTTTGGTGGCCCGATCAGGCCACCAAATTCTTCATTTCTGACATTTTGGTGGCCCGACGTGCGTTTTTTGTGGCCCCGGACCACCGGACCACCGTTAGTGTCGAGCCCTGCCTTTATAGGGATCACTCGTCACTCTTCGAGTGATCCCCGAGGTCACTCTAAAATGAATGAAAATGAACATTTTCACTCTCGAGTGATCCTGATATCTAATATAGGAAAGCATCTACCAAAGGCATAAGTTCAGATCAATTGTGACACTATAACCCACATGAAATCAGCCTAAAAACAATGTAAGAAAAATCTGATAACGGAAAATACAGTTTCAGCATGCTTATTTGTAAATGTGAATATACAGCACGAATAATCAATTTGGACAATTTTATTCGAACTATATACTGAAAAGTAATTTCGCACAACACATTTAAGAGCAAAGTTGAGAAATTGCCGCCATGTTGGATTTTTTTTTTTTTTTTGGGGGGGGGGGTCGGATCAGAAGGGCTTTCAAGGACATCTACGGATCAGACATTATTACACATAAACCATCATCATTCACGTTTCTACAACAGCAGAGTAACATACAAGTAAAAAAGCATATCTTTGATACAGAAGCATTTCTTTTTTTATCAAATATTGGGCCTTACCCAAACACTGGAATGAGCTCCACCCCCCCCCCCCCCAAAAAAAGACCCTCAATAAGGTTTACACTAGTACAATATCGTTCGGATGCATAGAAACATGTAATAGACAGCAATATAAGAAGATTAAAAAAGCATATCAAATTATAAGTTATAAGTTGAGATTTAACTTTGACGCAACACACTAAAGGTATTGTTCATCACATTCGATTTATATGTGCAGGTTAGTTGTATACAAAACATTCTACCATGTAAAAAAATTATAATAAAGCCTAAAACATACGGAGATATCACCATTTCTTTTCAAGAAACCATAACCATGATAACTGTTGACATAAAAAAACATTCTTATCAGATCTATTTAGTATATCTAACAATATTTAGCATTAATTATACTGATTTAAGTTTGTACATTAATCTCTAACTCACAGTTTAGAACTAGTTTGAGGAATTAAGTAAAGCTGGGTTTTTGTTTTACTTGCACAATGGTAAATAATGCCTTGAACGACAACCTCGATTAATTACCGCCATCTTGAATTTTGTGTGGATACTATTTTTATCGCTAAATATTACACATTGGCAAAATTTGTGCCAAAAATTAAGCTCCTATCTCTTTTTGGAATATACTTTCTGTTCAATCTTATCTGCCGCAGAACAATCTACTATGATGAAATGCTACAGTAATAGCGACCAGCGTCACCTAGCACTTGGCATGAAAAGTTAGTTTGCAGGTACTTGCAAGTCATTAGACCATTACAGTATTACATGTGACCATGTAAACACATTGTAAGCAAAATTTATAATGCATAAATATAATTTTTTTTTCAAGTTTTAGATGTTAACTTGTCAACAGTGTATGATATTACCTGTAATTCCAGAAATATGAATTATATCTCAATCTCAGTAAATCTCAATCTCAATCGCAGGTTTCAAAATAATTCTTCAGTTCTTCTTTGATAAATACTAAATCATGCATTTTTACATTTCTTCCTTTTTTCAAAACAATATAAAAATATGGATCCCCCCCCCAAAAAAAAAGAGAGAAGCAAACACCCCCCCCCCAATTTATCGCAATACACAGCTAAAGTGGTATCAACTTTTAGAAAGTTTTACTCTCCTTCATATGACATCAAATTTGTTGCAATCCAATGTCTCTATCAAATTTTATGTTTGAAATGTTAATTTCAATAAAACGGCGGCCCTGTTGGACCGCATCTGTACTTTGCAACAAATCTACTGAGGTGTACTTACGGAACATTGCTTAGTATGCTTAATATTATGTATGGTCTTGTTTATAGAGAGAGTGGAACTCGAAAAGTAAGCACGATCTTGGATTTGACCCTCTGTGACGTCTTTGGGAACAGATGCGTGTAAATAACATATTATGTAAAATGGGATTTCAAGTTTGAGACATTATAACTCCTGAACCAAATACAATACTGACCTCTAATTTTCCCCAAATATTGATTATATGGGAAAGATGTTAATTTCTGCATGGTTTTCATAAATATTTTTAATTTTATTTTTTTTTAACTTTTTAGAGAAATATTCATGATGCATTCTGAAAATGTCTCCATAAATACCTAACATGGTTTGAAATGGCATTAAAATGTTCAGAATATATAAAAACCATATAAATAGACAGCAAAACAGACAAAATTGTATCAAAATCGAAATGATACATTTACTTTGGCGCAATACACTATGTCAGCTTTGAAGGCCTGCAATCTTGAATTTTTTGAGTGATTGATCCAAATTTTGTTTTAAACTTTCTATAGCAAGGTTGTTTCAAGCTTCTACCTCTATTTGAAAGATATTTTTTGCTTCGTCTCATCTGCTTCAGAACAATCTACTTAGAAATAATAGCAATCAGCGTCACCTGAGCTACCACTTGGTATGAAAAGTTAGTTTGCAGGCACAAACCCTTGTTTGTCAAAGAAAAAGTCTGCGTTTGCAAGACTACTACACGCACCACCGGCACTGCTACAAGCGCCAGTGGCAGTGGTGCATGTAGTAGTCTTGGAGCGCGCAGGCTTTTTTTTACGACCAACAAGGTCTTGTCACAACTAAAGTGGCCATTTTTACATAGTGAGTTTTCAAGTTTGAGACATTATAACTCCTGAACCGAAAACGGTGCTGACCCCTAATTTTCTCCAAATATTAATTATATGTCAAACAAAATTTTTGAAACGTTTCAAGATAATCCTTCAGTCTTTCTCTGATTTATGCTGAATCAAGCATTTTCATGATTTTCCTTTTTTCAGAAAAATATCAAAAAATGAAGGTTTTTTCCTTAAAATCTCAATCCAATTATCACAAGAACCCACAAAAATGGTATCAACTTGTAGAAAATTTTATTCTCTTTCACATGACATCAAATTTGTTGAAATCTGATGTTTCACTCAAATTCTATCTTTCAAATAACAAATTTAGTAAATATGGCGGCCATCTTGGACGCCATCTTGGATTTGGAGGCTTTCGCAACAAATTTTTTGAGGTAGACCAGTGGAATGTTGTTTGTTACAATAAAAACTTGAAAATAAGCATGGTCTACTTAGTTTGTAGAGAGAGTGCAACTCACTCGTTAAGTAAGCGACTTTTTGGGGTTTGGCCCTCCGGTTATATGTATTGATATTTGACGACAAATCTTATTCGTATGGTAATGAACAAGAAACTGGCTAAGGAATTGGATATTCACGTTCTGGTTATTGATTTATCTTTTAGTAAATAACTGTTTATCATCCATAGTGTCTTCATAATTCGCCCATATCTGTACATCACAACTAATCAAACTTTCTCTTTCTTATTGTTGTGACTCTTAGTACGTGGAAGCCTTTAATGTCTCTATAAGTCCCTAAATGTACAAAGAACAGTCTTCATATAGGAACAGCAGGATTTCATTTGAAAACGTAAATAGGGTCACCCCTTCGGGCCAACGTTTAGGTTCACATCCACTCGAGCAGCTTGTGCAGAAGCCCCCGCCATTGAGGGCGTATACGTCAAACACTCAAACCTACAATATTAGAAGCATACGCTAATGGGCGCAGGAAAGTGCATTGACATGGGACGGACAGTAGAGGTTTCACTTATCAACTTTGTCGACGATCTCATCGAAGAGAGGTTGTACATCATGTGTGTGTAATACTTTATCATACCAAGAAGAAACAAAAGAAAACTCGAAACATATTTGTGAATGGTTCCTATATTATCCTTTGTGTTAATCTTGGTATACATGAAGATTAGATGCACGATTTATTGATGTGAATATTTGTTTTGAGCCTGCGTGAAGGTGTGTCGCAATGTCGTGTCGCGGTGTCGTGTCTTGGTGGTGATGTCAGAGTCGACATCGATGATGTCAGTGTTCATGATAATGATGTAGATGATAATGACTATACGTGAATAGAGTACAAATGGTAACGAAGAAGATGGAGATGATGATGACGATGTCGATGACAATGATGATGATGATGATGATGTCGATGATGAGGCTGATTATGATGATAATGATGTCGATAATGGTGATAATGAGGAAAATGATGATGATGATGATGATGATGTCGATTTTGAGGATAATGATGATATTGATGAAGGTGATGATGGAAGTAAGAATGGTGATGATAACGACCCTCATCAAGAAGCTGCTAATGATCATGAAGATGATGTTGACAATGATGACGATTAAGATGATGACGATTTCGACGCTGAATAGATGACGAAGACGTGCATGCTTTTGACCGTGGCGTCAAACTCATAAATTAGCTGATGAAAGAATCTACGTTAAGGTTTACGTGATACACAGGCAGCAATACAGATTTCATCCTAAGGGAGACTTGGGGATTTTTTTTTTCGGATTCAATCTTTGTTATCAATCACCATTGCGTGTCAAAGTTCCATTCATGCACATTTCCTTGAAATTGCAGTACCGCTGTTGTTGTTTTGACTTGCAAATTAAGTTTGTCAACACCAACGAAAGAAATGATAACACAAATAAGCTGCCAAGAGAGAGAGAGAGGAGAGAAAGAGAAAGAGAAAGAGGGAAAGAGGAAAATTATTACCCCGGCACACTTTACTCGATCTGGGTCGACTCTTCGCACGACTCTGGGGAATTCACACTGCGGAATCTGAAATCTGTCATGTAGAGTAATATCATAGCGAAACATTTGTCATGGACAGTAATGGAGGGGGAATAAAAGGTACAGGCAAAAAGTAGCGTTATGAGCAAGCACATAGATATGTAAATTTTACAAGTGCTTCATCCAATCGCACAGCACCATCATTTCAATCATGTCAATGTTGTCGAAAAGATTTGAGATACGTGAAATTTCTGTTTCGTATGGATAGATTTTGATAATTGGAGTGTAGGCATTATTTTGATGCTACGTTATTGTGAATTCTCGAGAACAAATGACGCCGAACCGGATGTTTGAAGCCCTTTGATCAAGGTCCAGCTGACCGGGATGCCAAAATGAATTTATTCTGTTTCCAGTATCATTTTTGGGCGATGTACCAGATCTGTGATTCTTTATTTCTTTGGTAGACAGATGTAAAGGTATACGATGTTTCTATTGAACGAAGAGTTTTTTTTTTCGCCCAAATCCCGCTCATTAATGTATTATATCTCACTTATCGATTATGAATGAGACCAAGAGATAATGTTACAGAGGTAAGGCATTGATTATTACTTTTAGCTTCATCGTAATTATTACTGCCATGAAATTCCCGTATACTGGCAAAATTTTGCAAACTTATACATAATAGGCCTACATCATACAATGTGATGTATTTCATGCATTCAAGTTCTGTAAAATTTTTAACTGTTTCTGCTGGAAATAGGAAAAATGAATGAATGAATGAATGAATGAATGAATGAATGAATGAATGAATGAATGAATGAGTGGCTTCAGCTCAGTTTGTAGTGCCAGTGCCGGGCAAGCATGGGTAGGTGACGCGTGTTCAAGTACCAGACAGCTTCCTTCTTTGGCAATGGATGTTTACAATGATACCGATCGAGCATACGATAATTACAGGAAGAAACGAAATCGTGAGAAATTTTGATTGATCCTAATTGATTATGACTGACTTTGATTTGATCTTCTTTGCCGAGCAGACGACAACGAGTGTGCCGCCAACAGAGGCAAGTGCGACGCCAACGCCTACTGCCAGAATCTGTCTGGAGGATACCGCTGCGTCTGCAACACGGGATACGTAGGCACGGGCGAACGGTGTCTACCACTTTGTAAGTAATGAAAGACTGTGTGTCAAAGCTATGCACCTTCTTGTACCTCGTCATAGAAATAATGTCAACAAAAATGAACACCAGCAATTTAATGTCGGGAAAATTCATGTGGATATGCTTTATAATACGTCTATGATAAATCATGGGAACTCTGAGCATTGGGATTTCTCAACTTGTTAGTATTTTGCAAGTATTTGCTGTTGACTCATGGCCACTATACTGATAAAGAAGACAATACGAATTTCCATTTCATGTCATGGCGTGCTATCTACTTTCAACTCTTTGAAGTCAGTGCGACGGATGTTATGATCATTCATATTCATGATATTAATGACAAGCCAGTAGAGAGTAGGAGTCCGAATTGGTCATAAAGATACTGGATGTCTTGCTCAGCTGGTACCCATCACAAACAACGACATCATCAACAACGACGACGACGACGACGACGACAACAACAACAACAGCAACAATAAAAACAACAACAATAAAAAAACAACAACAACAACAACAACTCTTTCAATCAAGGACGAGACTAACGTTGTCATGACTCTGTAATTCATTTTGTTGTTTTTGTGCATTGTAACGCAAACAATGCATAGGTTGTTTTTTCCCCCTATTAATCGTTTCATTGCTTTATTGGTCACTGCAGCTCTCGACACATGCGCAGACAAACCTTGTTTCGAAGGAGTCAGGTGTACGAATATTAGGATCGATGTTAACTCCCTGGACTACGACTCGGGAGAGCCCGCCAAGCGATACGAGTGTGGTCCTTGCCCCCCTGGCTTCGAGGGTACCGATGGTATCAACTGTGAAGGTAAGGTGGAGTGATAGGGTACCAATTACACCACCTTTATTGTGAATTGAGGATCTGAGAGTGTACCAGTGCTTTAAAGTGTGAAGATGGGAGGGTGTGAGGTTAAGGTTAATGTTAGGGTACCAATGGTGGTATCATCATTCTTTGGAGGGCATTAAGTCGATAAGACGATACCAAATTTGAAATCTTTAAATGATGTGAGAGGATAAGAGGGTACCAATGGTATCAACTGTGGAGGTGCGGTTGGTGAGAGGGTGCCAACACTAACAACGGACGTGGAGGGGGTAAGAGCGTACCCTCCAGTGGTATCGACAGTTGTGGTAAGGTGATGAGAGGGTACCACGTTATTGTATCAGCTCTGGAAGTAAAGGGATGGGAGGATTCTAGTGGTATTAATTCTGGGGATTAAAAGAGATGACAGGGTACCATTGGTAAAAACTTGGAGGTATAGGGGGATAAGAACCTATATCCCCCAACGGTATCGACAGTTGTGACAGGGAGGTGGAAGAGAGAATTAGAAGGTACCAATTGTGCCAGCTCTGGAGGTAAGGGGATGGGAGGTAGGCAACTACTGGTGTCAACCCTGGAAGTAAGGGGGTGGGAGGGTACCAAGGGCAACAATTGTGGAGGTAAGAGGATAAGAACGTATCCCCAATGGTATCCACAGTCGTGGTAATGGGATGAGATGGTACCAATATTGTGTCAGCTCTGGAGGTGAGGGGATGGGAGGGTACTACTGGTATCAACTCTTTATGGGGGTGAGAGGGCACCAGGGGCAACAATTTCATGGAGGTTATGAGATAAGAGTGTACCACCAATGGTATCAATAGTCTTTGAATGGAGATGAGAGGGTACCAGTGGTGTCAACTCTTGAGGTAAGTGACGGAAGGGTATCAATGGTATTAAATCTGGAGTTAAAGGGGATGCGACATTACCAGTGGTACCATCTGTGGAGATAAGGTATGAGAGGGTGACACCTGTAAACGGTAGGAGGGTGAACACTAAAGATGGAGTACTAAACGATAAGCTGTAAACTGGCTTCTCAACTATTCCCGCGCAAGTAAATTATTTAATCGCATGGCACGATACGGCCAAGTTTCCATTGAAGGAGAAGTGAAGATATTTTCTATCGAAATTCATTTCATTGATTCAAACTAACTTTTGCCAAGACACATCGTACGAGAATTGAATATCTATTGGCTTTTGGCAAATACATTCATACCCAACATTCAAAACATTCAATTACGCAAAACACAGATAATTAATGGAAACTAATAAGCAAAAAGCAAATGCTGCTCATTTTGCCTTTCATACTTAAGAACTTAATCTCGAATGTCGAAAAGATGATTTCTGCAAACTCGTCATAAAACTATTAAGTTGTTCTGTGTAATGTTACGCCAGTGATTACACACTGTAATGAAAAAAGAAAATCAAAGACGATATATAAAAAGAATAATAAAGTCACTCTTGTAACCGATACTCATACTGTCGTAGTGAACAAATATTTTGAGTTGAGAAATATGTATTGATTGAAACAGTGGCTGGAAGTGACATGAAAGCAAGGTTGTATTTCCTACTCTAACAAACTATCGTCAATACTTTGATGTAATCATTTTTAAAACAAGATTGAATAACCGATGTCGATTGGTCAATGTATCTATTGTTCTTTAGCAAGGAATGTTGACGTCACTATCCTAGTCTTGGAGCAAGTCGGTGGGGCGCCGGTGTCTGGTGCCAGGATCCGTACCTACGATATCCGCCAAGGCGGGGATGCTGCCCTCAACGAAGTCTTCACCCAGCTCAACGGCGTGGCGAAGATTCCAGTACCGAACGACGCCAGCATCATCGTTGTCGCCTCTAAGCCTGGTCATCCCACGACATCGACGTCATTTGATGTCCGCAATAACGAGAGTAAGTCACAGTCTTATTAAAGGGATGGTAGAGTTTTGATGGAGATGGGGCTTTATGTTTCCAACATTTTTTGTCAGATAATGAGAAACCTCTCATGAAATATGAAAGAGCAAATCTTAAGAGGAATTCAAACTTTACTCGATAAAAATTGGTTTTAAAATGGCTGAGATATTTCAAACAAAGCGATCCTGATAAAAGGTGAGACCCATCTTTTATAAGGATCGTTTTGTTTTACTTTGTTTTTGGCTATCTCAGCAATTTCAAAGCTGATTTTCATCAAGTAAACTTTGAATTCCCCTTTGTAGTATTGTATGATCTTTAACATTTCATAAGTGGTTCATTGTACCTCGTAAAAAAAACAGTAAAGCTGAATCTATGATCCCAACCAACACTATGGCATCCCTTTAAAGTTCTTTGTCGTAATGAAACGGTAATACACAAAACAAGCTATAACAATAATATATTCTAATCGAAGCAATATCGTTGTTTTTTATATTTATACCGTTATAAGTACTATTAATATTGTTATCATTATTGTTGCTATCAACACTTTCATCCTGAATAAATGATGAAATATTTATTATAAATGGGATATGATTATGCTGTACTTATGGAAATTGGTACGAACACATTAAATCAGCGAGAAAAGATTATTTCTTTATCTTTCGGGAAAGGTTGATCATTAATACTAAAAATAAAGATGCCGTTGCCCTCTTTATACTTGCTCGTTTGAAAAAAAAAAGAATATTGAACAAAAGTGCACAATGATAAGTTACGATTAAACGCTAGTCTGATATGAGAGGAAACCGTGTTGAATGATTACCATGAGTTTATTTGAAAAATAAGAATTCATTTCTGAAGCCATGAAAAATATTTGTGCAGTTATCGACGAATTGAAAGTAAAGTTGTAACGCTGCGTCCACCACGATATACTATTGATGAATATGAAAATAAGTGATGAAAGATTGAAAGGGGAGCTTAGAAATATCATGCATGATGCAATGGTTTCATAACCATCGTCGTTTATGACGTACATCGGTGCCTATTACTCCGAACACT
The DNA here is from genome assembly GCF_040938485.1 of Diadema antillarum. Taxonomy (NCBI): domain Eukaryota; kingdom Metazoa; phylum Echinodermata; class Echinoidea; order Diadematoida; family Diadematidae; genus Diadema; species Diadema antillarum. The sequence continues at coordinate 431,817 of NW_027271986.1, read as the reverse complement.
GTGCTGATACTCCTTGAGGGAATTCAGTAAATCCGCAATACATCTCAGCGGGATCATCCTGATGGATGATTCGTAATCATCGTCAATCACTGATGATCGATCGCTTCCCAGCGACGGAATCATCAGCATCTATTTCATGTCCTTCTCGATGTGAATGGGTCGTTAAGATGTGATTAATAAAGCCAGCCCGGGCCATATTCCAACAACCTGTCATATAATAGTTAGTCTCGGCTTAGTTCTATGGTCTCAGATACAATTGTTTTCTCTTCCCCTACCACCGCCATCACTAAGGCGAAACGACATTGGCAGACAAACTAATCAAAAGACACTTCTAATGTAGAATCACGGTGGGGGGGGGGGGGGGGGGGAGGATCATGTGAATAGAGTATGTAAAGGGGTAGATCGCAGTCATTAAGGGGGGGGGGAGTCATGTATTCGATCAAGATACTGACAGATGAAAACGTACATAAAAGAAAATACGTTAGCAAGAAAGACTTAAATTTAAATGGAGAATAACACGCTCACAAAACATGAAAGGTTTTGGTCTACAAAACCTGATCAGAGCGCACTGAATGTTCATAATAATGGACGAAAATTCAGAAGATAGAGATTTACAGTCAAACAAACAAAAAGACACAGACAGAAAAAAAAGAGAGACAGGTAGACAGACAAACCCAGAGGTACAAACAAAGAGAGATATACCATGGATACTGGTTTGTAAAATATATAGATAGAGAGACAGACTGACTGACAGACACATCAGGGTCCCGTTTCATAAAAAGTTGATATGATAGCAACTCTTGCTGGAATGGCAGTTGTCATGACAACGACAAAAATCCAGCTACCTGATTGGCTGTTGCTATAGGAAGTTGCCATTCCAGCAAGAGTTGCCATCCTAACATCTTTTATAAAATGGGGCCCAGAACTAAGCCCACTGACATTATGTGTAAAATTCGCTCAGTAATGAAACGGTAATAAAATTAATAGCTCAAGAGATCGGTCTCATAATAAATCATTCAACAGGACTTCTTTAGAATTACGTAATTTAATCTTGGTTTGTCTTTTGTTTTTATGTTATTCCATGGTGGTTCGAGCTTGTCGATGTCTTAAACGGTCTCCAAGTGCTGGGTTTGGCTTAAAGGAAACGATCAATTACTCCTGTCCAGTTCATAATTGCAAAATAAGAACTTTAACGTATACGGTATAGATACGCGTCTATTTGCGTTGTTCACGTACGAGATAGAATTTAGCACAGTTTCGTTTGAAAAAACAAAAACAAACAACTTTTCTCTGTATGACATCCAAATTTCTCCTTTTTTGAGAGAGAGAGAGAGAGAGAGAGAGAGAGAGATGAAATGAGCAAAAAAAAAATACAAAAAAAACTTGCTTTTAATCAATAATCTCACACGCACATGCAAACAACGTGGGAAAATCCACTATCATCCTTTAAATTGGTGGAGAAGAAGAGATATAATAGCCGAGCAGAAGAGCATGCACGCCAAGATTTTATCACTCATGAAAGATGCATGTAAATCGGCAAGCTGTCACAACATGAGTTATCAGCGAACGAGGTTAATGACACTCGTTATAAGTGGTAAAATGCTATGATAGGTAATCAGCGGATAGGTGAAGATGCAACGCCGACTAGGGCACAGAGATAAGGTACCGAAGAAGAGAAACAAAAGCAGCGCGTGCTGTTGGTGGATTACTGCTGTCTCGTGAGGGACGTCTGCGTTTTTCAATGAACACGTTCTTAAAATACTCTCTTACGACCTCAACCCCATGTTAGTAAAGTTCAAGAGCTGAGTATTGTCTAATATGGACTGTTCTTTAATCGATGATAAGTTCCTCTTAGCTCTTGATCTCACTCTTACTATGGAGATGGGAGTTCCGAGTTGGCATTCCATATAAGGTGTAAAGCAAATGGCGTTTAAGCATTCCATTCCCCTTGACTGGCGGGAAAGTTCAGTGTTCACAATTCGAGATTTATATCTCTCTCTCCCTCTCTTGAGGTTTTCGATTTCTTGTACGACTGTTGTGCCTGTTTGGCCTAGATTGTGGGGAATATTCTTGACTGCAATGATATGTCGTTGACGCTAATTTGCAGTCAAAGATTTGTCCAAGTTCTACCAAGTTATCATTGTTATTATTAACATTATTTTTGTTATTATTATTATTATCATTGTAATTATAATCATGATTATTATTATTATTATTGATATCACTATTATCTTTATAACGAATGCCATTATTATGTTTTACTACTAGCAGCATTATTATCGATATTCTTATCATAACTATTGCTATTATTATTATTGATATCATTTTTTGTTATTATCATAATTGTTATTATCGTTATCATCGATATTGTTGCTACCAGCATCATGTAACGTTGAGTTTATCCTCGTGAGTCATTTTACAATCATCACAATTAAACGCCAAGAGAAATAAGTTGGCGGGGGGGACGGAGATGACGAAAGACTAAGAGAATTAGAGCGAAATAAAGAAAATAAAAGAAAGAAAAACGGGGAGTGGCGTTGATATCAACTGACTTATTCATTTTATGAGCTTTAACTCGTAAGTGGTCTCCATTCAGGAACGATGTTCTCATTAATTTCCATTTTATCTTTACCAGCTCGATTCTGACAGTGTTGTGCTTTATGGCACACGCGGCTCCCATTACAAAACCAGTGGATTAAATGACATTGTTAGATGCTAAAGAAGTAACAATAGGCAAATTGCTGGGATGATATTTTTACAAGCATTGATTAGTGCGATCCTCATAGAACAGCTCATTGAGCTGAGGTATCACACCTAGTATATTACTCTCCCTTGTCAACACGTTGCGCAGCACTAATATCTGCGTCCATCTATCTGTTAAGTAGATTTCCCCTTTTTGCTACTGTTTCATATTATCGCAATCAAAATGACAATTACATCGTCGATAATGGTAACGGTATTGATAGAAGCTAGTTTGAATTATATTTTCATCATGGCCATCCTTATAATTTCTTTTAAATTACATTAAATTCCGTTTAAATTCCGATCTAATACATTAAGTTTCCAATCTAATACATTTAGTTTCTGTGCTCTATTTATATAGGAGAGGACGCAGCATCTGTCCAAAAGAAATGATGCTTTCAAACCAAAAGTTCATGAACTAACAGTCATATGGCTGGGTGCGTGCTATCTATCTTCGCAGTGGAATTACCAGTCTCTTCTCAGTTGTAAATTCGAAAGATTACGTTCTATTTTGGCAGTTTTCCATTTTCCATCCTTCCCGAATTTATGTTAGACTTTTGTTGCTCAAAGAGGGGTTTAGCAATATCTTGAGCGGAGAGACTTATCCCTTAAGCACCCGTCGAGACAGTGGGAGTGAACGCATATAGTTATCAGAAGAGCGCAGACTGTACTCTTGACATCAGTACCAACAAAGGATGACAGTTTTTTTTTTTTTTTTTTTTTTGGGGGGGGGGGGGGAGGGGAGGGACGTTTTCACGCCTGCTAGCCATCATGAACAATTCATTGTTAAATACAGAGGACTCGAATTAGAACCAGTTTGCTGACGATGAACATGTACTACACGTATCATTATTATCGTAATTCCCCATTTGAAAGTAAAGATTTATAAACCTATAAGTATGAGTAAGAGCAGACAGATGACTTGGGAGGGGGGAGGGGAACCCGGGCAAAGGATTAAAGGGAAGCATTGAACTTCTCAATTCGAGACGAAGAGGGAAATTGCAACAGCTATCCAAAAGTCTGCTAAAAAAATCCAAATATAGAAGGCAACATAAATATGGTGATTGATTAAAAAAAAGAATTCTTACCATTTTTAAAGGGATGATCTAAAGACCATGCTTCGAATTATGAAATTATTATCATAAAATATAGAGTACTTTCTAGTGGTTTAAAGTTCATCTCTGACGAAAGAGAAATTGATCTCCTTCGTTAAATTACTAATGATAAAATTTTAGTGTCTCAAGAGATAATGATGTTGATGAAGACAGTGGGGTATTTTTCTATGTTTTGATGGTAAAGCATTCTAAAAATTAACACATTATTACTCGGGCAGGTAGGCTCGTATGACCCACATACACTACACTTATCACTTTCCCCGTCTGACTGACATCCTAAAACCAAACTTAGTCATGTCCACACTTCCCATATGTTGTAACCTTTCATACCTCCCCATTGAAAAGAAAAGATTTAGGGGTAAAGGATTTGGCTCAGGGGCACGATTGCATTGATAGGTCTCGATCCTTTGGACTTCTCATTGAGAATACTTGGCCACTGTACCGTGAGTGCGAAGCGAGTTTTGAATGATATTGCTATCTCATGTCTTGTACCTTCTATAGATTGACCAAACTGGTACCATTAAGAGTTTCAGTTATAACTCCATATTATGTTCGAAAAAACGTAATAAGAATCAACCGAAATCAACAAGTTGAGAAGCCCTTTTCATGGGGATTATTGATTGAACTCTAATTCCTTCTGGCTGGTAAAGAAAGCGTAATTCTAAGATGCGACATGAGTATCAGCTATCATCTGAGTCCTTGGAATGATTGACTTATATGTCACCTCTTTGCCTCGTCAGATAATCTGGTAACCTTGACCCTAACGAACTACAACGACGGTGTAGTCTTCCCATACCCGCTGCCGACAACTCGTACGTTCTCTTTTTCTGACCCCAACGCTGGAACCCTCGAAGTGGAAATACCTACAGGTAAATTTAAATTTATAAACTTAATTTTTGCTTTCTCCTATTGACAGATGGGGGTGGAGTGAGAATTTAATTCTTACAGATTCTTGTGTTGCCCTTTATTAGACATGTCTTGTTAATTCACTATTTGAATGAATTGATGGATACAAGATATTAACACTATGATGTAAATGGCTAGAAATCGAATCGGCAAGTTTAGTATTATGATGTTTTGTTGCTGATTAAATCTTTTAATGGTTCTTAAATGTGATTATCATAAGTCTACCAAGCCCTGAGATTTTTTTTTCGTCCCTAAATTGAAACTCTCATTTATGATGATATCTGCCAAAGAGGTATAGAATTCAAATTATTTCAGAAGATCTTGAATGTAGCATTTTCAATTCTACAAACCGACAAATTGGAGCAGTTACTGTGATTTTTGCGTCATATTCCATAGTATCTAACTCCAAATTTGTTTCTGTTTCCACTCTTGAATTTTCATTGCTGTATAGTTCCTCTTATATATGGATGGTATCACACTTTTTCAAGAATGTTGGCCTTTGATTAGCGCATTCCGCCAGTTATGATTGTTTTTTTGACAACTTTCCCTCCCCTGACATTCATACTACATTGTTCATCGTAAATTCACATTCGCACATTGATTAACTTATATAACATATATCAATTTATCTGTTTAGTCATTCAATCTTCTATTAGCAGTGTATGCTTAAGTTTGCCCAATGTTTTACCGAGGGCGCCTGCGGACTTTACATCAGAGCTGGTTGATAGATAACAACACGCTCTGACTTACACGTATAACAACCACAGAGTATGTACGTAACATTAAAGAATAAAAAAGGAAAATGCACAAAGATGGAAAACATAAGATGAAGAGTACAGTTATAATTGAAAAGTGAGAATTTATTAGATATTTATATTATGTAAATCAAATATCATGTAAACACTGTGATATAAAAAAAAAATACGCCGTACGCAAAAAAAAATGCAACATAAAAGATGCATCTTTAATACCCTATTATTCTTGCAAATTTGATTTAATGTGTCATCTGACCTATGACCTCTTCTTCCTGTTCTGCTCCACATTATTCCTCCTCACTGTAATCGTTGTCTGTCTCTCACAGGTGGTCTGAACATGACACAGGGACCCGTCTCTATCGACGTCCTCACCGTCGACCTGTCCGAACCGGACAATTCCAAGAGCGTACCGGAATTGAACGTTCACACAGGGGACGGTAAGCACGACAGTAGTATCGCGCGGTGATCGCTTCCTGAATGAAAAAGATGAAGCAAAATAAGATGAAGACGGGAAAAGAAGAAAGAGAAGGAGAAGAAAAGACGATGAAAACGAAGATGCATATAAACGAAAACGGAAAACATTAAGTATATGAAAAAGAAGAGAAAATTGGGACCACTAATCCGTAATAACGAGAGTCTTGTAAAGTTGCAGAAGATCGATTTCACCCAGTGTTGATTCATGTATCATTAAATATCAGCACGCTAATTTTCTGGTGATCTATAACATGTATTTATGTCGAGAACCAGATTTAGTATTGTATCTTGAACTTCCCATAGAGATTATGTTCTAAAAGATTGAAGAATCAGAATATAAATTCGTTTTCTTTTGGTCTGTCTGCTTTAAGAGCATAGCTATTCCTTCAATATCCTTCTCATTCAAATATGATTTTTTTTTTTTTTACTTTCATGCAATAATCTATCTTATTTTCTTGTGTGCTAATGAGAGGCATTCATTTTCGCCACTCTCCACTCGTTTTACCTTCCCAGGCGAAGAAGCCGATAAGCTGGCCGCATTGGCAGTGGCCGAGATTGCTGTCACAGAGCCCGGGTCCAATTCAAAGGTGGATCTCACCGAAGCGGCTACTATTCGCATTCCCGTGTCAGAACGATTCGCCTCAGTCCAAGTCGGCGACGAGGTGCCTGCCTGGTACTTCGACGAGGCCATCGGTTAGTGTCTTGAACCTTGAACCTTGAAGAAGGCTGGAAGAGTACCTACAAGGATCGATCAAATAAAATCTTCTCGATTAGGCTTTCCTTTCTCGATAGAGTCACAGATGGGTTATGGTTTGAGCTAGAATCTAGGAGGAAAGAAAAAGAAATGTAAAGACCAGGGAGAGAATTGTGTTGCAAATAAGAAGAGAAAGTCACATAGTAAAATTGTTTAGCAATTCAAATGTTTAAAAGCCATCAATTGGTAGGTCATGTAGAATGACGTTATTAAGATACCTTAAGATGTATATTGGTTGTTTGTTCGTTAACTGTTTTTTTTTTCTTGCATCAGCTTCTTATATCGCTCACAATAGTCATAATGGACGGTATGGTTTTTGGTTCAGATGGGGACTCAGATTTTAACTTTTTGGGAGATAATTACAAAGCACAGATATGAAAATTAAGCATGAAAGAGCATACAATTCTAAAAGGGATTCAAAGTTTATTTGATGAAAAACTTAGTTTTGAAATGACTGAGATATCCAAAACAAAGCGATCCTAATAAAAAAGTTGGACCAATCGTTTATAAGGACCAGTTTGTTTTGCTTTTTTTTTGGTCACATTTACATTGAACTTTGTTAAAAGCGCATTAAATACATATTTGGACATATCTCAATTTAATGTAAAATTAAACACAAATTAGAAATATGATAATCAGTACTCATCGTGATTTTAATTACTTTAGATTTCAGTAAGCGCTGTTTTCCCTATACAGACTTTACCATCATGGTACCGTTCCAACCCATGCGTCACTACATAGGTAGCATAATCATCCCTGCAAAATCATCCAAATTATCTTTTTTTTTAGGTCAGATTTCTTTTTTTCGAAGGAATTGAAGAGCGTCAGAGAGTAATTCTTAAAGATTACCAAAAATAATAGATACCACCAAAGCTTTTAAAGATTTTTATAACACACTTACTCGCAGTTTATCGATATTTCAGTTCAATTCAATTCAATTCAGTTCAATTCAATTCAATTCAGTTCAATTCAATTCAATTCAGTTCAATTCAATTCGATTCAGTTCAATTCAATTCGATTCAATTTGATTTATTTTAATTTAATTCATTTCATTTCAATTCAATTCAATTCAATTCAATTCAGTTCAATTCAATTCAATTCAGTTCAATTCAATTCAATTCAATTCAGTTCAATTCAATTCGATTCAGTTCAATTCAATTCGATTCAATTTGATTTATTTTGATTTAAGTCATTTCATTTCAATTCAATTCAATTCAATTCAATTCTCATTTCATCATAATCAAACATTAGGGCTCGTATTCGTAAGTTTTCTCATTTGTTGTTAAACAAATAATCCTCTTATGACGCTTTCCGTCAAGACAAGGTTTCAATTCCTTTAACCCTAGTGCTTCTAGAACCAGATTTACCTTGTATCAACACTACGGGGAATTACAGTGTCTCAGAGACTAGGTGTTCAAACTGAGTATATGAGACATTAGGAGGTGTAAAATAGTGAACAATGAGGGCGTTCTCTTTAAATAGCAATCCATCGAGGACAGAGTTAGGGTGTGTCTCTCAGTTCTCCGCCAACCTTTCCGGCCTGCATGACCACACCCTGTTCCTGCCTCCCCCCCCCCCCCACCCCCTCCCCCCTCACATTACATGGCTACATTGTGGGATTGCTCTTTAAAGACCTGCACGCTTTGACAGGTGTCTATTTGAAGTGTCGTTACAAGGAAATCTGCTTGTCCTCAATGGGCTAACCTTTGTTAGAGAGAGAAAAAAAGAATAATATTTACGTAAACGAAGTTTTAAGCAAAGATTTTTATATCGATTACACTGTGTGAGTTTTCAGAGCCATCGAAACAACTAAAGAAACATGTAATTGTTCTTTGCTGTCGTTTCAGTTCCATATTTTCATCCATATCACTGGTACAAAATTCATGCCAGCGCAAAAGAATCATGACACATTCTATTCGACATGGAATTATAGTTAAAGCTTGTGAAAAAGGAACAAAGAGATTCCACCGGGATTCGAACCCGAGACCTCGGGATGGCTAGGTCCGTGCTCTTATCGACTAAAGCTATGGAAATCGCTTGAGTGCGGTGTTCGTCGCAGTAAGGTTAATTATTGGATCCAATTAATGTTGTAAAACCTGCAGATATGGCGACTAAAACGAAGGTGCATGTCTTATTTTCGTATCCTTTTTTTATTTGTATTTTTTGTTCTCTGAATACTTTAATCTCACAGGTCTTTGGGTACAGAGTGGAATGGGAACGATCGAGGAGACCTCTGATGGCGGGCTTGTCTGGGTGTACCAGACCGAACATTTCACATGGTGGGCGGCCGCCTTTCCCTGGCCTGTTACACAAATAGTCACCGTACACACATGCTTCACTGAAGACTGCTCCACTGTTGCTCCCAACACAAGCGTTGTGTAAGTGTCTTTGATATGTTTGAACATCCATCGTGTAGATTCAATATACAATACAGAGTAATCATCCAGACCTTGAACTTTTTTCAGTGCTTTTTTTTCCCGATATGTGAATAGTGGAATAAGCAACTTTTAGGCCCTACCTGGCATGAATTTGATATATTTAGTTGTCATTTACAGTAATTATAGTAAATTTGGCCTTAGATTAATTTTCATAAGAATAGAAATATTGAGATCACCGCTTATTATTTGTTTTGGCTGTCCCGAGTTTTTGCGGGGTAAAATCCACTTTATTAAATGATGTTATTACAAACAAATGTCTTGGGACCACTATATGATGATGATGATGATGATGACGATTATTATTATTACTGTTATTATTATTATCATCATCATCATCATAATCTTCATCATCATCATCATCATCATTATCATTATTATTTGTAGTGGTAGTAGCAATAGTAGTAGTAGTAGTAGTAGTAGTTGTTGTTGTTGTTGCTGTAGTAGTATGATTATCATTATCATCATTACCGTAACCATTGATTATTACCTATATGAGGTAGTTTTGCGGGGCAATTGTAGTTGGTATTTTGATCGGTCGTCGCGGTCAGGGGGCGATATTAGTGCGTCGTTCCGGGTCTCGCCATAAACATGTAAACATTCCGGTCAATCACAAAGAGGCGACATTCACAAATTTGGGACACACGCACCACAGAAGAACGCCAATAAATCAACTGGTACAAGGTCGATCACTTCCAGCAGCACTACGCGTCAAACAATAACTAGTCCATTCTGCTCAAGAACTGCACATTGACCATCAGTTATTACAACTCTCCAAATTGAAACAGAAGCAAAAACGAAGTGTAAATACGTTCAGATGTTTGAAGTTCGCCTGTTACAACTACATAATGTACAACGTGTATCGTTGCGGTTGGAGTTGAATGATGTACATTGATGAACAATTTTGCAATTATTCGACATGTTGGTGATGATCTACAGGTAGTCAAATGTGGCTTGATCTGTATCATAGTGTATAGACGTATTCACATATTTTCCTAATCTACCTAGAGGATAGGTAATGATTATGATATTGACTAGCCTTGAGGGAGAAACCAGATTAATATTGCCCGCACTGAAAGAATATTGCCTTCGTCTTCGACTCGGGCAATATTCTTTCAGTTTGGGCAATATTTTCTGGTATCTCCCTCAAGATCAGTCAATATTATATGATTATTCAACTCATGTATATTTTTCTTTTCAGTGTCTGGGGAGTAAATTTCTACTACCAGCTTCAGCTGACCACATCAGAGGATGGATCAGCGCTGGCCATCATGCAGACATTAACTAGGATGCGTATCATCCACGCATGCAGTGGCGAATTCGCCGACTACGACATCACCGAAGACGTTACCGACATCATCTTCAAAGTCCCAGGTAAGTCGTCTTCCATCAAAACCTTCCTTCGTTGATGTTTGGACGGTCAAACTTTCCTGCTGGAAAGAACACAATGTTCCACAGTGTGAGAAACACAGTGTCAACACAGTGTGAAATCTCTTCACACTGTTAGACTCGAGCGTTTTAACAGGGTAAACGTAATGTGAGTAATCAATTCACAGTGTGAAATACAGCATTACCATGTGCACACTCTGTGAAAACCACATGCGCACCACAGTGTGAAACCGTCTTCACACTGTTAAATTCGAGCGTTTTCGCATAGTGGACTATGTGAACACACTGTGAACACACTGTGAGACACTGTGCTCTTTCAAGCAGGGAATTTGAAAGGATCCATGATATATTATTGTTCGAGGTGATGATTCGGTCTTTAACTTTTGCAAGATACTAAGAAACGACTTTCATGAAATGTTAAAGAGCATAATAACTCTAAGAGGAATCGAAAGTTTACTCGATTAAAATCTGTTTTGAAATGGCCTAGATATCCAAAAAACAAAGTAAAACAAAGCGATCTTAATAGAAGCTATAGGTCCCACCTTTTATCAGTATTACTTGTTTTGAATGTCTCAGTCATTTCAAAACCAATTTTCATCAAATAAAGTAACTCTGAATATCTCTAAAAAATATATATGCTCTTTCATATTTCTTTAAAAAAAAAGGGAAAACCCCCAAACCGTTAGAAATCTGTTGCTCCATCTCAACCGAAACTGTACCTGCCCTTTAAACGAAAGAAGCCAGTTTGGGGTTCCGCTTTGCGCATGAGCAGAATTTTTTTTTTTTTACTGAGATAAGCATCTGAAATGTAATGATTATTCAGATAATCCTTGAAAGGTGGATTTTGGTAATATCGCTAGAAAAAATTTGAAATATTCAATGCAAAATAGTGAAATTGATGCTTTCCCAAATGTTCATTGACGGATCATTCTGGTCACCTGGTCTGCGCAAGTTCATCATTAGTTTAAACATGATTGACGAATTCCATCAGGGCTTGTTACGTCGAGCAAGCCTTTGCGTAATGTCACTGTAAACGAATGAAGTGCCTTACCAACAAAGAAAAAAAAGAGGTCATTCGTACCAATGTGTACATGAGCTGAACTCCGAACTGCCTTATGATTATAATTAAAGACCATAAGCATTTCTTATATAGGTTATCGGTGCCTCGGCCGTTGCACATGGGGAAGAAATGTGAAAGGAGAATATTACAAAGAAAATAAAAGAATTTATTTGATGTTGGAAATTAAACCTAGATTGAAATGACTTTTTCCATGCAGGAAAGATATGGAAGATACAACGCTCGAACATGATATACTGTACACACGCAAACGAAGAAATTTTAAACAAAATCCAGCTTTGCGTACATACCTAGCTATCTTCCGCTCTATCATTGTCTATAGTTATTTTTATCATCTATACAGAAGTTCAAGTGGCTAGTCAGTTAGACACCAGACTGCACAGCACGCTAAATCTTGTCCGTAAACATTCACATTAATTATCCATTGCACTGCTGATTGATGGGAGTGCGAGTACTAAGAATTATTGTTAGATGTTGTACAATAATAAGATCGCAGTCATGAATCGGATATCTTATATATATTCATGCTTTCATTTTTCATCTTCCTATATCGCTCTACCTGTACACACAGGTACAGTCACATTTTGTACATGCATCCCTTTGTCGAAGTGACCAAAATTCTCATCGATAAACCTGCACATAGCCGGGCTTCAACTTTTCACACAGATAATACTATCTGCTGCCCTCTTCGGCGCTCTCATTGTATGTCAGTTTTCATCCGTCACAGAATAAGGACGTGGTGGCAAATGATACTGCTTCACAGATATTATCTTGTTATTCAACGTCGTCTGCATTCAGACACTGGCCCTCAGTACCACGTACTTAAATGAAATAGCATCTCAGCATCTTCTGTTTTCTTTAAAAGTTGAATTACAGCAGAACAATATGACAAAAAAAAAAAATCCCAAATACTGGATAGAATCTGCTAACGTTGCACAGTTTGCATTTCGTACAATTATCAGGAGGAGAAAATTGTTCAACATCGATCTTTGAATATGTAACCATAGTTTGCTTGAATACTATATCTTTACTTTTCTTAACTTAGATTGCTTTCTCTTAATAAGCAAATGATAAAACATAACATGAAGCAGCAAACCTCTAGAATATTTTTCATTTTCATTTTATTTTTATTTTCGATTGCAAATACATAAAGCATAACAAATTATGATAAAAATGATGTCTAGCTTGGATATTCAAAGGAAAATACAAACATAGAACAAAGCGGTGTCAGTTTCAATCAAAGTAAAAGAATGCCAAAGAGAAATAGTGTTGGAAAGTATTGGAAAAATTAATGAAAGACATGTACGAGCAATTCCTGCTTGTTATATACCATTTCATTTCATTTCATTTTAGCTGCAGCCAGCTGCAGTACCTCTTTGTTAAAATAATCATTTACTTCCCCAGAATCTCTCTTTTTTCCTGCAATTATTTCTAAAACTCGTAACTCGCTTGCTTCACCATTACAGATACCGCAAACCAGGGCTGCCAAGATCCCGGAGATATTCAGAACGGTGTGCGACGCGGTACTGGCGGTTTCACTTACGGTGCCGAAGTCACGTACTACTGCAACCCAGATTACGCCCTCCACGGCAGTTCGCGTCGAGTATGTATGCCATGTGGTGACTGGAGCGGTTATCAACCTTACTGCGAGCTCGAGGAGTATATTTCATCGTCGGTTTCATCGTCCTCCCCGGGAGAGAACACTTCGCCCAACAAGCTGTTCACTGAGGAACCATTTGAGGGTTCGGGTGACCTTTAAGACCAGTCATTATTCCTAACAAAAAATATTTTGCAGGCAGCGGCTTGTACAGCACTTGCTTCGTGTTTCTGATAAACTGTCCCGTGTTTCTAACTTCAGAATCTAATGAATATTCATGATCTTCTGACAAGGGTTACATGTAATTAATAAAAGCGTGTGAAATCGACCATCATGCAAAATGCTGCCTGTCCTACCGGCTCAATAAATAGCAGACATATTGGCTATACGGAATTATATTTGATTCACTTATGGTTTTAATTTTGTATTTGACTCATTATCAACTGCTAATAACTATTCATGAACATACATATTTAGACAGATCAAATACTTAATGATTTCCTTTTTTGTGTTTCCACCTTCACCACATTTGACATATATTGCTTTATTGCCCTCTAATCGAATTTACTTAGTTTTTCAAAGATTAATTGTGTGATAAACATAAATTATGGAAGAGATCGGTGACGAGACTTGTTTTTCTTTTCAACCAAAATTAAGTTGAATTTCATCTTCAGTTCTTCCATGAACTTGGCCGCCATTTTACACTATTTATCAAGATGCTGCACATATAAAGACAAATGAAATCGTAAACTTCTATGGTAGTTGGCAATGTGTTGTAAAAAAGTAGTCCCATACAATAGAATTATATTCTTGTTTGATTGAAACATAGTCCTCTCGCTAAACTATCTTCTGTTCCTCTTGGCTTTGCGAAGCCTGGTATTGACACCTGAAGAGCTCTGACCTTTATCATTATTTATTATCTATTATCGGGCACTGTTTATTTGGGAGAATATATTGACCGAATTGTGTAAATGGAAACATTCGCGCCCTCTATTGGCAAAATACCATCGTTTTACAAATGTCAAACATCGAGCTCTGAGCTAGATATGGAATGGCCACAAACTCGCGAGGAAATTAATCTGCTAGTAATTCACGCCAGTGTTGACAATTTTACTGCCGAAAGGAGACAATTTAGATGCTATTCCGTATTATGTACATAGTATGACGTAACCATCGTGCCTTTCAGAATTTTACTTGATATCATTTTCTGACGTCAAATGACTCGTTTTAAGTGCAAAACTTGTTGTAGAGCCTTCTAAAATGTAGTTTATTAATGCTAGTGCTGTCTAGTATGTGTAGAAAAGAATGTTCTGGACAGAGGACAGAAAAAAAAATGCTACAAAGAAGTGTTTCTACAGCACTGTTCTGCTTCGACCTAGATGAGATCGTGACAGCAGCCTCGAGTTAAGCATTTTTCTTTCTTTCTTTTTTTTTCTTGTCATCAGTAATGGTGATGATCAAATTATTTATCTGTCTACATAATCATTAAACTGCTGTATTCTATGTAATACACACCCACAGGTGCTGCTGTCACTTACGCCTTTCAGTGATTAGCACAATCCAGTTGAGACTTAGGAAAACATAGAATAATGTATATATTTTGTTTCTGTGTTATTTATTAGGTTTAAACTATTGACTATGCAATCAACCAGCTTAGTTAAGGTAAACTTCTAGACTTACAGATCTGTGCATGTAATGAGAATCTCTGTCATTATACAATTACGTACTTGTCTTTTTTTTTTCAAATTGCAAATTATCTTCAATCGATATCAGTGTACAGATATTGTTTTGTTGTGTTTTTTTAGTTCAAGTAAACAATGAGATTATCGTATTGCTTTTCCGTCTCAGAGAAGTCGTAATAAATCAACGGAATAATCACTGAATTGTCATAAATTGTTACTGTCATGTTCTTGTCAATATAATTTGAATTTCCCTTCATAAACTAATGCTGGCGTTGGGAACGTGTGGCTTATAGGGCTCACAAGGGCAAATATTTGCCCATAGAGACGTGTGTTAAAATTTAAAAAAAAAAATCTCTAAAATAGATTGGAGAAATGAGGTGTTTCATCTTCACTAACCTGAAAAAGTGAGATATATCCTTTCATCCTTCAAATTTCCAAGGGCAGTTCTTCTGCCCAAACTCTGTCCAAGGGTTCGGAAAGCCAGACTACGAATTCTTTTTACTCAAAAAATTCACATATTCTGTGTACACGCACCCAATCAAATATAGTCCCTTCGAATTCCATGAGAAAAGTTTTCATGTTTCAACCAAAATGCAGTTTGTAGAGAAATTCATACTCAATATCTGCAGCTATTTATTTCTTTTTTTAAGCCAAACTGCATTTCTAATTTTTAATTAATTTTTGTCTTCACTGATTTTAGTGTCTTTGGTACGATTTTGAGATACATTCAGGGACATTCCATTTTATTTACAGGTGTGAGCCCCATAAGCATGATAAGCATAATAACCGATCGAGGACAGCTTAATTCCCGGGTGCATTTCATTGAGGTTTGTGAGGGTCACGCTTAGCAGGTACTAGTTGCTTCTGGATAGGCCTAGGTGTGAGTTTGTGTGTCAGTGTGTGTGTGTGTGCGCGCACGCGCGCGCGCGTGTGCCTGTATCAGTCTGTGCAAGATGTGTGTTTATTCGGAGGTCTGTCTATCCGCCGTTTCATTCGCAAAGAAAATTTAGAGACTCTTTTCATTCAATCTTGGAAATCATGATCCAGTTCACGTGGTAATATACCGATATACATGTAGTATGTACGTCTCTTCCGAAATACGGAAAGAAATATATTTTATCCTACCTGTTTTAGACAGTATAGACACAACAACTACGTAGTATACAATTGAAAAGATCCTATCGCAAAATGAGCTCAGCGCCACTTTTAAACATTTCGAAGTGAGTCCATCATCAGATAGAGCAAAATTAAACCTTTACACTAATATCTCACTTGTGACATAACAATTCTAGAAGTTATGACTTAAAATATTCTGTATCAATTTTTTTCTTTTCATTTTCTTTGTTTTAGCAGCTTTAATTACAAATATCTTAACTTAACAAGAATGGAAAACTCTTCAATTGGAACCTGCAGAAGAATGTGAGTCACGCAGACCAAACAAGCGGAATTTCACTGAACTCATGTCCGAAAGTTATAGGAGCCTATGTGGTAAATGCAGTCACTGTCCCTGGTTGCTGTATTGTATTATATCAAAGTCTAATTCACAGCATGTTGATCTTCATCACAATGTGATTAACATACAGTAATTGTCCATTCGTCTGGTATGAAGAGATATGATTATATATATATATATATATATATATATGAGATTAAAACCTAAAATGGCATTAAAACGCTTTATCCTGGCGAGGCAAGCGCATGTTTTAGAAACAAGACACCAAACAGGTTAGTCATCGCATTCTTCATCAGAGACCAGGATGCGATGTGATGTTAGATTAAAAATCCGTTTCTGAAGCAGAACACACACACAAGGGTATACGTCTGCTCCTGGTCGAAGCAGACGTATATATATATAGGACGTATATACATGTATATATATATATATATATATATATATATATATATATATATATATCTACATATACGTATTCATAATTATAGTATACTCGTAGTGTTAACAGATATGCAAAAAAACAAAAAAATAACAACAGTTTGGTCTCAAGGAGGATGCCTATTTCCCCTCAATTGTGATATGAGTTTTGAGCAATTTGATACCATTCTATGTTTCATCGGATGATTACCTCCGCATGCCATCCTGGAAGGCAGTACATTCAACCCGCCCTCTTGGCATCATTAAAGACAAATCTATTTGACCTCTGACCTCGTGATCGGTGGAACGTGCTGTTTGCAGGGGTATTATGTTTCCAAGTTCAATTAATGATCAAGGCAGGAATTAGGAATGATACATCTGTTTTGTCGGACGCTCTCTGTTATACCAGTCGCATTAAAGGAGACATGACTATGAGCACATGTGTATTAAGTTCTCCAATCCTTTACACCCTGATTAAATATTACTCAATATCTTTGTTCAGTTGGGTTTCTGTTACATTTTTGTATAAATACAAAAACAAAATCAAATCAAATCAAAACCAATTCTGTCATTATGAACAGCATGGTATTACAATGTACCACATAGCAGAATAAAGACGTTTCTTTCTCTTTTCTTCCTCTTCCCTTGTTTTCCTGATTTCTCCTCATGAGGGCGCGATACAAAAAAGTTTCTATTGACTCCACTTTTATTCTCTTTCCCTCTCAATGATGCGCAAGGGTTCTGTGCACCTTAAAGGACAAATTCACCTTCATAGTCATAATAATGGGTTGAGTGAATGCAGCAATATTAGTAGAACACATCAATGAGACTTAGAGGAAAATCGGACAATCCGTGAAAAAGTTATGAATTTTTGAAGTTTCTGCTCAGTCACGGCTGGATGAGAAGACTACTATAGCTTGTGATGTCATATGAGTACAACTATATAAAGAAAGTATAAAGAAAATTCAAGATATTCTCACCTTTCTCACATAACAAAAGACCACCCGACTTTTCTCTTTCAGAAGTCAGGGGGAATAATATTACCCCTAACATAAGTCAGTAACAAGTCGAAGAAATCTGCACTTTGTTCAAAAAGTAAAGTTTTGTGAAATTCTCTTTTTATTTTCCTTATATCGTTGTACGCATGTGACATTATGCACTATAGTAGTCTTCTCCTCCAGCAGTAATTGCACAGATATTTTGAAAATTAATAACTTTTGAACGGATTGTCGGATTTTCCCGAAACTTTCGCTGATGTGTTCTACTAATATTGTTGCCTTCACTCAATCCATATGTATATGAAGGTGAACTTGTCCTTTAACACACAAAGGACGATTTTGAGCTGATTTTGCTATATCACGCATTTCTCATAGACGCCTGCCCGAGTGTACCTGGTACGGTATTCAATGGGTTAATCCGCCTCTGTGTTTTAATAACACTTGGAGACAGAGTGAGAATTAAAGGGAAAAAAAAATAAACGACTGAATTGAACTTAATTATGATTTTTTTTTTTTTTTTTTAACGTGGTGAGATAGAAAGCAATGGATGCTTGTAAGCGAGCAAACTTATGACCGGTATGATTAAGTTCCTACCGCAGGACTGTGGAATGATGCGATGATGACGTACCGCCAAAATGTCCTATATGCCACAATCACCGCTGTTATTGTCACGAAACTCGAACCAGTGACCTCATATTTCAGAGTCCGCGGTCTTATCCAATGAACCTCAGTTAGCATGGTTAGTAGCTCTCTCACTTCCTCGGAATGCGGTTTTGACGTGATTCATGACACTGCTACTTCGAAATGACATCATGATGCCAGTGCCCTCTTAATGTTCGGATTAACTTTGATAGCAGGCGATAAAATGAATTAAAAAGAAACATCAAACCATAAATCCTTCATTTATGTTAGATTAAGAACGAAGAAAGTCATGAAATCGCAAAATATTCTTAGTAAACTGTGATATCAAAGGAAAGTCAACAAGGACATTGCCGATTTTGCTCAAAAGTGATTTTTGGGACAAGAGAAGCATGAGCTCATCAACTCTCTCATTTTCCTTCTCTTCTTCGCTGTAATACTTAACATATTTTTGGTTTAATCGTGTGCCGTTACAACTAAAAAGTTTATACTAAACAAGTCAGAGTGGTTTCACATAAAATACTTCAGTTCGACGTGTTTGTGTTGGCAGGGTGGTCTCTTACAAGGCTAGCTTAACACAACTTCATAATTAACTGACGAATCGATCCTGACTTTAAGTGCTTTTAACCGTTTTTCAAATCCTGCTGCGCTCTCAGTACAAAGAGGCGTTGTTATATGCCTACAAGTGTATCATGTTGGAAATATATTTATATAAATTTTGTGCTAGCCTTGCATGGGCGTCACCAGGGGGGGTGCGTTGGGTGCGAACGCACCCCCCTTCAGATCCTATTAAAAAAAAAAAAAAGAATCAGTCTGCGAGCGACCTCAACGCCGGACGCTAAATAATCATTCTTTTCTATTTTTTTTTTAATATTTTGCACCAGGGACCAAAAAAAAAGAAATTAAAAATTCGTTGGCAAAAACAATTCGCACCCCTGGTTCTGGCAGCAATGATTTTATACATATCTACTATTTATCGACCGTACTGTACTTCCGTACGATACGGAGCAGGGGATGCTCTAAAGTGCAGATTTTGGACATCCTTCCCCCGCTTGGTCACTTCGACGCCACCTCGCTAGTCATACCTCCCCCAGTCATGGACATAAACCGACATCCTTTCCCAGTGGCGGATCCAGGGGGAGGGGCGCATCGGGCGTCCCCCCCCCCCCTCCTCTTAATTTCCAAAGCGAAAAAATATAGCTTCAAACGGCAGTTTTTGGACTCTTAAATGTCAAAATTTTCAAGCTCGCTCGCTCCGCTCGCTCGCATTTAGTCGTAATGCCATTCTCCTGAAGTTGCTCCCAGTAATTGCCGGCAGTTGCGCCCGGTGCGTCCCCCTTAATTTCTAAAGCAAAAAACAGATATAGCTTCAAACGGCAGTTTTGGGACTGTAAAATGTCAAAATTTTCAAGCTCGCTCGCATTTAATCTTTATGCAATTCTTCTGATGTTACTGCCAGTAATTGTCAGCAGTTGCGCCCGGTGTGCCCCCCCCCCCCCTTAATTTCCAAAGCGAAAAAATATAGCTACAAACGGTAGTTTTTTACTGTAAAATATCAAAATTTTGAAGCTCGCTCTCTTCGCTCGCATTGAATCGTTATGCAGTTCACCTGATGTTGCTGCCAGTAATTGCCAGTAGTTGCGCCCGGTGCGCCCCCCTTGATTTCCAACGGCAGTTTTTGGACTGTAAAATGTAAAATTTTCAAGCTCGCTCTCTTCGCTCGCTCGCATTTAATCGTTATGCAGTTCACCTGATGTTGCTGCAACTGCAGTAATTGCCAGCAGTTGCGTCTGGTGCGCCCCCCTTGATTTCCAAAGCGAAAAAATATGGCTAAGAACGGCAGTTTTTGGACTGTAAATGTAAAATTTTCAAGCTCGCTCTCTTCGCTCGCTCGCATTTAATCGTTATGTAATTCACCTGATGTTGCTGCCAGTAATTGCCAGCAGTTCCGCCCGGTGCCCCCCCCCCCTTAATTTCCAAAGCGAAAAAATATGGCTAAGAACGGCAGTTTTTGGACTGTTAAATGTAAAATTTTCGAGCTCGCTCGTTCCGCTCGCTCGCATGTAATCGTTATGCTCTCCTGATATTGCTGCCAGTAATTGCCAGCAGTTGCGCCCGATGTGCCCCCCTTAAATTCCAAAGCGAAAAAGTATAGCTACAAACGGCAGTTTTTTTTACTGTAAAATGTCAAAATGTTCAAGCTCGCTCGCTCCGCTCGCTCGCATTTAATTGTTATGCAATTCTCCTGATGTTGCTGCCAGTAATTGCCGGCAGTTGCGCAAAATATGGCTCCAAATGGCAGTTTGGGGACTGTAAAATGTCACAATTTTCGAGCTCGCTCTCTTCGCTCGCTCGCATTTAATTGTTATGCCATTCACCTGATGTTGCTGCCTGTAATTGCCAGCAGTTGCGCCCGGTGCGCCCCCCCCCCCCCCCTCCCTAATTTCCAAATCAAAAAAAAAAAAAAAATATGGCTACAAACGGCAGTTTTTGGACTGTAAAATATCAAAACTTTCAAGCTCGCTCGCTCCGCTCGCTCGCATGTAGTCGTTATGCCATTCTCCTGATATTGCTGCCAGTAATTTGTCGTTTCACACCGTCATTCCATAAGCCATTTATAGGGGGACAACTCCCTCCCACAACCTCCCCCCTTGCTCGTTCCGCTAGTTCGGGCTCGGTCGCGTTCATGACATCAGTGTAAGAATTATTACTAGAAGTTTATTTAGATTACACCATTTATAGGCAAATTGTTCAATAACAATTTACTTCAAAATGTACTGATACCTTAAACAAGTGGGACTGTTTCAAGTCGATAAAACACGCAAAAAACTTGCATCAAATTGCACTACGAGTATTTACAACATCAAAATGCAAAAAGTGCTCACCGTGGGAGGGGGACACTCCCTCCCACATCCTCCCCTCGCTCACTCCTCTCGCTCCCCCCCCCCCCCCCCCCTCAAGATGAAATCCTAGATACGCAGGTGCCCTTTCCCTGCTTGGCTTCCCTCAAAAAAACCGTAAAAGTCTAGGGATTGAGAGCTTCCTATATTCCAAATGTCTGTCCAAAAAATCTCGTTACAATTAGTGTCAAAACGCACCCCCCTTGAAAAAAAGCTGGTGACGCCCCTGCCTTGTCATACAGCGTTTCTTCCCTCAAGGGACCTATGCAATGCATATAACTAACAAAATCAATCAAGACATTACATGGAAAAATGCAAGTTATACTCAGTGTAGGGAGGAGAAGGTGCGTTCCGTTGTCTTTTGTTAATCATAGAAGTAGTTTAGCAGTGGTTGAAAGTGTTGATGACTGTCATTGACGATTGGATTTGAAAGCTTTTTTTTTTGTGGGCGTATCCAAGTAAATTGAATAAAAGTAGTAGAAAAGAAAATAATATCTTTAGTATATGACACATGCCTAGCTGTTTTTGTCGCATAAGTAATGATCAGGCTTTTATAAATCAATACATGTCAACATGCATTTGTATTGATAGGCCCTTTAATCGGTGGATCTCTGTAACGTTAGATATTCGATCGTATACAAAATCCTACAAAAATTATGATGGCAAGCTCAGTGCCAGTTTCTCCCTGGATACTAAGAGGACTTGTTTAACTTGGTTTCAACCAACAATGGTCTTATTGTATTACGAGGAGAGAAAACTAAAATCAACGAGAGAGTCCTTATCAATGATGCCAATAATGTCAATGAAAATAGCTATAAACCAACTTAGCGAAAGTTAGGCAACCTAGGCAAGTGGTAAAATAATAATAGGGACTGGAAGGTCAGGTCAGCCCTTCGTGACTGAACATGATGTTCACTAGGGGACCTCAAAATGGACGAAAATGGTCACTTTTACTGTAACGTCCTTACCTAACCAAGAGAGAGAGAGAGAGAAAGAAAAAAAAATCTTCGTTGAATTTCAAAATATCGGAGTTCGTTGTCACTGTTAGCACAAGGCGCGTTAACACTTTTTTTGTCATTATCTTTTTTTGTTTGTTTGTTTACTCACCTTCAAAGGGTCAAAGGAAAGATAAACGTGTAGGGTAATGAGTGACAGATAACATTTGATCTAGAAAACAACAACAACAACAACAACAACAACAACAACAACAACAACAACAACAACAACAACAACAACAAAGCATTGAGCATAACGTCAGAGCGATGTGAGCAAGATTTTTTTTTTTTTTTTCCCGAGGCATCACCTGCCTTACACTCAAATTGTATCGCCCGAACCCGGAACAATATCGATTTCACAACAGAAATTTAATTTCGCAACAGTCCTTCAGATATAGGCCCTACCCTCAAAGTAAGATCGTAAATAGTAGACACTGGGAAGTGGCGCATACACTCACGTACATATTCAAGAACGGAAGTAATACGAGTAAGTTGCAGTCAAGGCTGTGCTAATTCAACTCTGATAAATTGATGATAATTCGTGCTAGATAGCACCAAAGCGTCTATTGTGATGTCATGATGGACTTAAATTCATTAATTCTTCTGAAGGTGACCATTATCATGCCATCAAACATTGTATCTATAGATACAGGGACAGTAATTATCGCTGATACTAAATTGGCTTAATATATACTTGCCTAGGGAATTAATTTTAGTAGTATAGAACCGTATAGATGCCGATAACTACAAGGTTGTATGTTAAACCATGGAAACAGATACCTTTGGGAATAAGCAAAAAAAAGTATTAATTTGAATACAAGTGTACATTGACTTTAAAGTCATTCTTTTCTTCTGCAGAATCGTTTATAAACTTAAACTATTCATTATGTGCTTGAAGGAGAACTATTGTTGAGCACGGGCTTGATACCAGCGGACCTTTCTATGGGCCTGCTCCGGTGACCTTCCCAATGGATCAAGCGTGGCAGCTGACGTTCCCCGGAGAACCAGTTTCTGCTGAAAAGGTCGTTGTCAATGCTAGATGCTGGACGCACCAAGTTCAGACGAAAGCTCTCATACTGGTGCTATAGCAGTCTGGTTGATACCAGGGGAAATATTTTTGTTTGGGATAAAAAGGTCCTTTAACAAAGGAAGTCTTCGATTCAGGAAAGTTGAAGGGAGATCTGTCGGCAACTCTCCCTGGTCGACTACTGACTCCTGTAAGAACGATGGTTGTCTTAAAGGGATGGAATAATTTTGGTTGAGATGGGGCTTCAGGTTTCCATCTTTAAACTTTGTGGGATACTGACAAACCTCTTGTGAAACATGAAAGAGCATAAAATTCTAAGAGGAGTTCAAAGTTTATTTGATGAAAATTGGTCTTGAAATGGCTGAGATATCCAAAAACAAAGAGGATGTAACAAATTGTGGGACCCACTTTTTATTAGGACCACTTTGTTTTACTTTGTTTTGGATATCTCAGCCATTTCAAAACTGATTGTCATCAAATAAACTTTTAATTTCCCTTAGAATCCTCTTTAACCCTATAAAGCCCAAGCTATTTTGACCCCTTCCAGGCCCAAGAGGGGGGGGGGGCACATTGTGCCCCCCCCCCCTATATAACTTCTTTATTATATGATGTATGACCGTCATATTTGGCACATATGTAGAGCAACTCATACTCTACATGACCCGACATTTGAAATTTCTCAAGGTCATCCACTGAGGGCGCTATTTACCAAAATATAAAGAAATACATAGGAAATATGCTAAAATCATGTTTTTTCTTTTTATTTCTTTATCCCCGGTATATATGTTTCTATTTTATATCAATCATTTTCATATTTACCATAAAGGAAAAGCAAGTCAACCTTCACTATTTGTAATGGTTGGAATTTCTCAAGGTCAACATGTGGGGGCGCTATTCATTACAATATAAAGAAATATATGAAACCTATGATTTTTGCTTGGAATGGGTACATAATATTGGTATCACATTTCATATTTCCAAAATATTGAAAGTTTGATTTTGCAGATTGATAATATGATAAACAAATGATATAACAGGCAAAGCTTGTGTGAACATAACACAAAATAAAAGGGTAGTCTTTGAAAAATGCTGTATTTTCGATTATTTCTATTATATCTATTGTTTGATGCCTATGTCATATAGAAATAAAGGAAATAATAAGAAGAGCATTTCAGAGTATTTCTAAACCATTATTACTTTACATTTTGATCCTCCAGCAAATTACAGCCAAGAAAACCCCCATTGCATCCATTATTATACTGTTAACTGAAATTGGAACAGAAAATCATGCAAAATCTGACGAACATGGTTGTCTGTTTACGGTTGCCATGGCAACCAGCAATATCAGACATAGCTAAATCATATATCAAAATGTTTGCAATAAGATTCTAGGAAAAGTCACCAAATTTGGTTGAAATCGAGTAAAGGGTGTGGGAGTGGCAAACGAAAATATGGTAGGGGGGGGCACAATGTGCCCCCCCCCCTTGGGCTTTATAAGGTTAATATAAATGGATTCTAATTATCTTCCAAATGTTAAAATTTGAATTCCCCATCTCATACGACACTTTACTATCTCATTAAACCAAGGAGATTCTATACAAACCGTAAGTGAGGTTAAAGGCGATTTTACAACAATTTATATGCGTTGATGCAGTAAATGCAGCAATATCAGTAGAACACATCAATCAGAGAAGATTGAAGAAAATGGAACAATCAGTTGAAAAGTTAGGAATTATTCAAATATTGGTGCCACCATGAGAAGGCAACAACTGTTCGTAATGTCATGGTAGTGGTCAGGGAACAATAATATAAAACGATTTAAAACATGATAACAGAGTACATGAAGTAACTCCTTCAGAAGCTAGAGGGAATAATAGTTACCCTTGATGTATTATATTACTACTATGCAAAATACCCGTTTATCTAACACTTACTTTCTCATCGTTTTAGGTTTTGACGGCAAAGATTTTTTTTCTTCCAAATGTGTCCTTTTTAGAGTCCACTACAAAGATTGTCTTGAACTTTGACCTTGAGGATAACTCTAGGGGAAAGCACTGGTCAGCTGATCCTACTGTTGCAAGAATAATAATGCCAGGTGCATGTTCCATATTCATTTCAATTAGAAACAGATGGACAGGGTGAAAAGTGCAGTGTTGAGATAGATGTGGGGAAAACTTTAGATAAGGTAGAAATATTTGACCTTTGAAAATGGCCATCTCGATTGACCTACTATTCCTGTCATAAATTAAAACGGCATCTCTGACTGTGACCCCAAATATTCTACCCCTTTTTTCTTTCTCTCTCTTTTCTGAATCACTGGTTTTAGACAGGCCTACCTGGTCTAACTAAATACTTTCCAGCGAAGACGTGTCGTTAAATAAGGCTCATCGGCAAGATCAAGAATTCTTATGGTTGCAAGCTGCCACAATATTTGGACTCACTGAGTCAGAAAAACGCTATAAATTAAAATATATATGTGTCATATCGGAATGTTATTGTCATGCACACTGTATTAAAGTATATAGGTGCCGGTTTCGTGGAAACTCGCCCAGTCAGCGGTGCGTTGATTATATTGAATGGGTTTGTTGTGCACTGCCTGAACTCTCAAAGGAACCTGAAACCCAAACTCAACTATAAATGTTAGTAGAACACATCAGTAAAAGTCTGAGAAAAATCGAACGATCGATCAAAAGTTATGACTGATTGAAATGTCGGTGCCGCACGACATGGCTAGATAAGGAGACTACTACACTTTAGACGTCTTTATACACAGCAATAAAAAGAATAAATAAGGAAAATTCATTTTTTCAGAAAGTTTCATTAAATGAAAAGTACACATTCCATTTACTTGTTACTGACCTAGATCATACTTATCATAAGGGTAATATTATTACCCCTGCTTTCTGGAAGAGGTACAAGTTTTCTTTCATTATACGAAAAAAAAAAATCATACCTTTTGAAAGGATCGTCCGACTTTCTTCAAATCTTCACTGATGTGTTCAACTAATATTGCTGGTTTCATTCAATCCACATTAAATTTGGACTTTCCTTTACTACTCTCTCACACTGACTCTGAGCAAATTAGCTCTTTAATCTACATAGTTACCCGCCAAAGATGGTTAGAATGCAAAACGGCTTATGAGGCTGATATCTAACACATCATCATATATTTGTCATAAGGCAAAGACCCCACAAACATTTCATTTTCAAAATGTGCCCAATAGAAAATAATGATTACATTTATTACTGTGTGACGTGGCTCAATGGTTTCTAGAGAATCTGCATGAGTGAAACCCGATAACATGTTTCGAAGTGGAGGGGAGAGAGTCACCTCGGCACAAATATTAGTTTGTATGCTCTGATTTGATAGGCACTATTCTTCCAAATTTAGTCTGCTTGAGGTAACTGATGAAAGCAGGTATATAGGGACCAGTAAAATGTCATAAAATGTCTTGGTTTGCGAACAACCTGGGCTACATCTAATGCATACTGCGAAAGATAATAATATGTTGTGTTTGTTCGCAAAAACCGATAAGTCCATATTTGCCAAATGGAGACATTTGCGATTAAAGGTCAAGAAAAATAAAGAAAATAATAATACATTTTTTGCTTCTTTTGACCATAACTTCAAAAATGTGCCTTTATATGTAGTGACCAATATATCATAAAAAGGTATTATTTTGTACTTTATGACAGAGACCGTAATTTAAAATCATCAAAAATGGGCTTATCGGCTTTTGCGAACAAACTCTTCATATGTTTTCATAGTTTACAACACCCAGAAGTAGGCCTACTCCTGGGCACAGAAAAAGGACGAAAGATCGAACACTTCCCGTGAAAATACATCATTTCTAATACTCATAAGAAGCAACTTGGAATGAATTATTGAATAATTGCTAACATAAGGATAACTCAATTAAACCATGCATTGCATTGATTCTGCACCTCCTCCACCTTTAAATCAATTTCTTACACAGGTGTATTTGAATGAATTTGAGTCGAACTTGAAAGTGGAACCATTCTAGTGAGAAGTTGGACTCTTGGAGACTCTCGAAACGTCGAGAAACAAGGTTACAGATTTATTTTGTTGAGTGACTGCGGTTTAACGTATTTCAGATTGTTGAGAATTAATCACTGTGGTACATGAACCAAAAACTCAAGAGAAAAGAAGAACATATATTTATATGCTTCACCTTTGTGATGCATGAATGTCTCTCATTATGAAAAGGAAATCTAATGTCATTCTGCTGAGCTATCACCATTGCTATACAGGGAGTACGTGAGCGAAACTCCTACCTGAATTTGACCTTAACAGTGTGCCCAGACGCCGTACGGAATTAATTACCGGGACTCGGTCTGGTCTGGAGGGTTTATCCAGGTAGTGATCAAACGGCCATCGTTCTGCTATTTTCAGCAGCTGGGCAATTATTTGATCGGCTAATGCCGACACAAGATAATTCACCTAGAATTATTTATTATAAACATGGCCGAGACCTATCTCGTAGGTTAACACGAAGAATAGTTGGTAAAACTCGAGATACTGATAGATCGAATTTCGCGACCTTTCTTTCCTCATCTTGGTGTAAACTGGATTGACCCCCTGAAGATGATCTGATTTAAGACTAATTTGCAATAATGCATCTTCCATACCAACTCCATTATCGCTTTTCAAATTCTCGTGACATGGTCGCCTACCTCCGATATTTGTGATGATAATTATCTGGGTGTGAGCGAACGTGCCTTCTAGCGAGGACAGAGTTGTGAGTAATATTTTCTCACATGTTTTCACTTCCTTTAATGCAAAGTGGTTTGCGTGAGTTATCACATAATCACAACCTGCTAACCTACTTCCTACCCAAGGATGGCAGAGGAATAAGAAATCACGTTTCTATGAATATCTTTGGATATCAAAGACCAGAACTATTACCCTATAAAACGAAGACATGGTAGAGAGTATTCACTAAATTGAGACAGATAAGAAAATGAACCCTGAAGCTTTATTAAGTGGTTGTGTACTTTTTAAGAATTAAGTTCATGACAAAAGATAAAAGAGCACCAAATATTCTGTTCGACCACTAGGGCAGATCAGGCTGAAGACCTACAATCACTGTAATGTAACATGAAATTTTAAGTCCTTGTAAGTCCCTGATACCTCAAACTAATAAATCTGAAAGGTAGGCAAAAAAATATATGAATACCTAGAAAGTATTAGTGATGCACATGTACTTGGATTTTTGGTGATTACTATTTTTCAATCCTTTGACAACCAGTAATGATAAAAGTATTATCTGTGATCATATTGATTGTTCTGCTACCTCCACTACAATGACAGCGATTACAATAATAATGAGGAGGAAATAATATATTATGATAAAAATGATGATGATTATTGGCATATTGATAGTTACGATAAAAAAAGACATTCAATTCCAATGCATTTCGAAACATGACGGGATTTTTAGATTTTATTTAATATTTGTTTCACTTTAATATACACATTAACGAGCTGTCGACCACTTGAATGACATGCAATTGTGCCTAGTCTAATCTCAATGGACGAATAAGTTCAGTTTACCCCTATTCGACACCATGCACACAACTATAGCAGATGTCCTCTACGTTTAGATCTCAGCCAAGCCTTCATTTCGTCCCAGGTGCACGGCAGGCAATTGCCAAGATTGTGGCGTACGACTGACGGGCAGTCTCAAGAACTATTATACTTGTTAGGAAAATCTAGAAATGTAGGTCTCGTTCCTCCCAGTGCTAGCGAGTTTCCGCGGTTCTGTTCCTCTATTCGGAGCAAAAGAAACAAAATACATTCTTGAACACTGAAAGGGTTTCTTTTCCTCCTAGATCTGGAGCACTGACCCACTTCGAAGCTTCAACTTGTGATTGGCATTTGCGAGTAGTACAGATTCGAGGTTTTCCCTCACTGATTTACGCCCTCTATGTCTGACAAGAGTTGCAGATGAGTAGGTGACACAATATACCAAGGGAGCCACAGTTATTTTTTACTTCTTTTTTTTGGCAACTGTTTCCACATACCAAGTCGCTAGTAATTTCGTTTCTCACCGTCTAGGCTTTCCTCAGAAGTTATAAGAAGTTTGTCTGAAATCGTCTCTGTTTCATCATCTGTTCTCTTTGCTCCAGAAAGCTGCATTCTCAAATTTGACTTAAATCTGGATTAGTTTGCACAACAATGTCCGTTGTGTCGAATAACTCTCCTTGTATTTGGGAATCTGCCACAGTTTTATTTTCTTCTCTTATCAGTAAAGGCAGTAAGTGGTACAATCATTAACAGGCCAACGATTTGACCTGTGACACGTTAATAGTCTTTTAGACGAAATGAAATCGCCTGTCGTGTTTTCTTATTCCTTTGTAATTTTGAATTATACTGGCAAACTACCAAATCTCCCTCGATGATTGGAAATTAAAGGTGCATACAGTCACGTGAGCAAAGTCAAAGGTTGAGGTAAAATCTTGGTGAATAAACACAGTTTTTGTGCTCGAAAAACCATGCCATTTGTGGTAATGACAGACATGCTTTCCACAACATTGTGTATGAATATTAGAAGATAATTAACAAATAATGAATAACATGGTTGAGACAGTCACGGTGCCAGAGGTCTGTCAGTATTCTCTCATAATACCTTAGAAACCGTTTAGTATTGTGGTAATTAAATTTTGTAAACTAAACCGAACTTTGCTGACTCAGTTGTAAAATGATGTTGAAATGAATTGAAAACAGAACACTGTTTAGCATGCAAGGGTTCTGAAGTGCTGCCCCTAGCAAGATCGTTGAACAAATATCACCATGATAGCAAAAGCCATTGCTGGTATATTTGTCTATTATGACACTGCTGTATGAAGGATAAAGAATAACATATATCCGGCCACTCCCACATTTTCAATTTTCAGATAAATTTTACGGTCATTTTCTACATCACTTGTGGCATTACTTCGTCTTTTAAATGAATATCAGAGGTACTGTGGGGACTGCACAGATCACAAACTTACGCGTTTTGAACAACATCTTGAAAAGCGAATGAAATGCATGCTGGTTTCCTAGGTCGCTCAGGATACTCACCGGTTGGCGAAAAAAGGAGGGCGACGAGGTTTGCACTTTTCCTACAAGAGTTAGGAGAATGGTTTGAGGTGACAAGAGCGATGTTTTGACAACTTTTGTGTCGATCAAATGATTCATTGGACCGCATGATCGACTAACCCCTGCTTGTCGAGCAGCGCATCCAGGCAGAAACAAGACTTTCTGCTTTGAAGCAAAGCAAAGGGCGGGACGCGAAGCTTTCACCAATGCGTTTGTGTGCACACCGGCGTAGATATATCAATCTCATTAGGCGTTTTCACATCAGCCCGATGTTTCGAAATAGCGCGCTATTTTGCTGACTGTTTTCTGCGACAAAATATCTCGAGCTTGGATTTTTATTGGGCTGATGTGAAAACGCCTATTGATCATACTATCAAACAAAGGTCATTCAAAAAGTCACATAGCTTATGATGAGGACTGGATATAAGATACATTAACATAATCGATAATCATTGTGTAAAGATAATCTCAATGGTGGCTAATCATCACGGAAAAAAATGGAAAATAAGTTTCGATTTAAATCACGATTAAATAAAAAAAAAAATGATGGAGCCTTTTAAGAATCATAGAAATACTCTACCAAAGACAAGCATAAATAAAAACTTAAAATTACCAAGAATGGAACGCGATTGTAACATGTAGAACGTATCTTTATCAAGCAGCATATAGGGCCTATATAATCATTAATACGTATTCTAAGAAAAAGGACGACTTTTCAGTCTTATGGTTTGTGGTAAGTTTTATCTTATCAGATCTATTTAACTGTAGATACCATGATGTCTTCCTAGTGGGGTAATATGGTTTACAAACAAAACAACAACAACAACAACAATAACAACAACAAAAATAGCAACACACAATAAAAAACAAACAAATATGCACACACTTGATAAATAAATCTACAATATTTCTGTTCCAGATTCAGAGAAGGGTCGGACTATTTAGCAACTGACTGATCCCAATGATTAATTTTATATTATATATACACTGACAATGTTCAAACAAGAAGACATTAGTCTTACATGTCGATTTGAAACTGATGAATAAATGCTACGGAGAACTGGGGCTCTGTGAAATATGACAACTTGAAAAAAAAAAGAACTGTTAAGCGCCTTTTACATGATTTCTGTTTCCGTCACAATGTATCAAAATTTGAAAGATACCAACCAATATCTCTTTCTAAAAGAAAAAAAATAGCAATACGAAGCCTATACAGGCTCTGTGTACCACGCGACAACGGACATTTTATATAGAGCCAGACATCAGGAGTGTTCATATTGAAGAATGTTTATTCTTTGATAATGTGTACACTTTACCCATTCTGATACATTCTGCTATAAATATTTACTGTTTGCTACAGGCCACATCTCAGCCCCTTAAGCAAATTGTTAAGAGTTAAACATCAGTCAAAAACAAATTAGCACTTCTTGAAAGCGTCATATTCACTCCGTTAAAAATAAAAAAAATGATCATACGAAAAGGAAGATATTCGAATGCGAATGAGGAGAACATGGAAAGGATAAGATTATGTTTAACCGATTCGATTAACGTTGCGGTTAGGATCAATTTGGAAAAGTAATTGTCGCTTAGCACCGTCGAATCACCCTCATGGAAAACCATGTAGAAAGATAATCATCCGAATCAATTAAGGCCCGGGGCAAAATTGAAACCATATTGCAGAATCCGTAGAGCACAGTTTGAACATGACCTCTGTTTAACCTGTTAAATCACGAAGAACCCTGGATCACTGTTAACCCTTTGTTCCTGTGCAAATTTGCAGACTTCGGTGAGGAAAGGGGAGAAAAATAATCTCTGAAAAAGTTACACTTGCCGTCGAATCCCGCCAGATATTTACCCTGGATATTTTCCCTCACTCTTGACCCCTTTCAAATCTTTGCGACGTTGACCAGGGAGTGTGGGGATTTAACGCCGCGACGCCTCAGTAAAAATAGGCACTTGGAAGAGAAGAAAAACAGACGAGACACCCAGTATATTTTTGGCAGAATTTTGCCTTCTTCCATCGGAGCATTTCCCTCCTCACTCTGTGTGACGTATCTGAAAACCAGACTCCGTATTTAGCACAATATAGGGCCTACTTGCCACTCTCAGAGATGTCGAGCGTATTACTATAGGCATTTATATCGCGGTACAAGGTACTGAGGTGCAATTTGCTGATCTGTCGTATTTAACAACTAGAACGCTTTTAGAAGCTTGAATTGGGATTAAGAATTAGGATTAAGAGTCTATAACTCTGAATTGAGGAAAAAGTCAGAATAAAAGTCGATTGTTATTTCAGTTTAAGCATGAGAATGATTGATATAAACTTAGAAAATAGATACTAATACTACACGTATAACTACGCATGGATCCACCGTCGATTGCTGACGTGATGTATTAAGACTGTTTATTTGTTTGTTTCTTTGTTTTCTTCAACCTGGATTTTGCGTAACCTTTTAAAAAACAACAACAACAATTAACCCTATCTGTGCCAGGGACTTTGGACAGTGTGTACAATGCTATGAGGTTTTCTGAGCCAGTCAGTACTCATATCAGACAAAGGATTAAGCAGCGAACGTTCAGATGCGCTAAATTAAGATTATAACAAAAACAAAAGGGGGAGGGCGTGTTATCTAAGAGACCTTCTTTCGGTAGCAATGAGTAAAAACTCTATTACGAAAATAGATTAACAACTAACAAATTAAATGAATGCATATATTCATGAGAATATCAACAAACAAAGTGTCTATTCTATCTATGAATATTCATAATGTAAATTCAACTAGTGCAATAGTCTAGCTCGTAATTTTAAATGTTTTCGAAGCCACAAAGCGATCAGTCTGAGAACCTCTCCTTCACCTGAATCCTCACCTCCGTGTCCTGGAAAAATGAAAAAAAAAAAACATTCTTGGACTGTTATTTTCCCTCTTTTTCGGGAAGAAAACCCGATCCTTTCCTCATTACTGGCCGGTATCACGCCTGACCTGAGCGTCACGACTCTCGCAAACACAATCATAATAGGGTTCACGACAGACCGACAAGCAGCCAGACAAAATAGAATATTTCACAGATGACCGGAACAATGGCTACTTCTCGTAATCCGGCCCAAAATCCCTTAGATGTAAGAATTTGCTTTAAAAATCCTGACCTCCCGAACTATTCCATTTCTCTCATGTGAGACGACCATCAGATATCGCCCCTTTTCCGACAGTAATCCTTCCACACCTATAGGAGACGAAATACAACTCCTCTCACAGTCAACTCTAGGCCTCGAGAAAAATACTCTGGCATTTTGCTAGATATTTGCTACGCTTTGAACATAAAAAAAGTGGAACTATGTTTGTGTTTTTGCCTCCATTGCTCATTTTTCGTAGAGCTGAACAGAAACTACAAACAGGATACTGAATGCAGCCTACAGTATCGCTCTCCCCGACTACGGAGGTTAGCAGCAATGCCCTAATTATCGAAATAGTTCACTCCCAGAGTCTGCTGAACAATGCAACTTAATGTGCTTTAATGTGCTTAATGTCTTTTGTTTTCGAGATTCTATAACGTTAAAGGTATGGTACAGTATTAGTGGAGATAAAAATTGGGATTTTAAATTTTTGCGAGATACCAAGAAAGCACTTATAGTACAGAGCATACCATTTTAAGAGGAATTCAAAGTTTATTTGATGAAAATCGGATTTGGAATGACTGAAACATCCAAAAACAAAGTAAAACAAAGCGATTGTAATAAAGTGTTGGTCCCACACTTTATTAGAATTGCTCTTTTTTGGATATCTCAGCCATTTCAAAACCAATTTTCATCAAATAAACGTTGAATTCCTCATAGAATTACATGCTCTTTCATATTTCATAAGAGGTTTCTCATCATCTCACCAACAAAAGTTAGAAACCCGAAATTAAGTCTCAA
Organism: Diadema antillarum; assembly: GCF_040938485.1. Taxonomy (NCBI): domain Eukaryota; kingdom Metazoa; phylum Echinodermata; class Echinoidea; order Diadematoida; family Diadematidae; genus Diadema; species Diadema antillarum. The sequence goes on along the minus strand of NW_027271986.1, from coordinate 397,443 downwards.
CCAAAACTATACTATCCCTTTAAGGAATCTAATTTGAGGACACATGAGGGACAGTGTGTATGGTTTGGCAGCATAGGAACACAGCTACGACGAACGCTTGTGGGATGACCTTGTAATATGGCCAACTCTGAAATGTTACGACAATCATGGTGGGATTAATATACGAAGGTACTGCACTGCATGCAGCTGTAGCATTTGCAAGGCTTCAAGAAATTACCGGTCAAACCCGCGACAGAAATATCAAATGTATACGAAAGACTCTCAAGACTATCAAAAAAAAAAAAATCAGACAATTATCACATCTATAATTAGTGAAGAAGCCTTAGAATTAATGATTGTTTACTCTGCGTAATTGTCAGAAAAGCGGAGAAGCCTTCAAAATAAGCTTTTCTCAAAGATTTGACAAAATGCCGTTATCGTATATTAGATCAAATCAGAATATGTTATTCGAAAAAAAAGTATATGTGGTTGAAAATTTAACGAGTGAGTGGGCAATAACCCAACATTGTTCAATAGTGAAAGAATAGGAAAATTACATTATAATAACTGCGCACGTGTGGGCGAAAAAGAAAAATAATTATGGCTGTTTGAGTTTCAGAAACCAATCTTTGCTTGAAATCGTCAAAGAATTTAAAGAAAGAGAAGAATGTCACCTTCTAGGTATCCTTTCAAGTACAATTTCACAAAGCTACACTTTATGCAATCCTCGTTTGAAAGGAAGATCTGGTGACTGTTGTTGTTGTTGTTTCTTGTTCATTTTAATAAGGCTTCAGCTAGCAGACGTTCAGGTCAATAAAATGACCTTACCATGAAAAGGCGTCAAAGATATGCAGTAAGGTTCTTTACTGTCTGTGTTTTGGGGACCATCGCAACATTGCTTCAGTTTCGGAATCTGGTTTGGGGTATTTACGATACCTATCAGGCAAAGTACCAATACGAGTTAAACACAGTTTATGTGGTATATTCACATAATAATAATCACTTGATATCTGAAACAGCAATCACAACGTAGTGTCACTAAACGTGGTGACACGACATTTGCTCCTGCGACATTACTCCGGTCTTATTTTCTCCATGTCTTATAAGGTTTTGTTTGATAGATACTTTATTTTCTGCAAATCAATATACATAAGTTACATAATCATGAAGATGCAGGAAATATACAAAGTAAATTCAACGCAGAGTCGTTTGACTTGCATAAACCACGATACATATAGGTACATAATCATGAACATGTAGGAAATATATAAAATAAATTTAACACAGTCTTTTGACTTGCTTAAACAACGATATGAAAGAAATTTAATATACAGTATGCACGTCTATGCAGCAGTGATAAGAATAACATTTAAAGTTAAGAAACGATTATGCAGAGGGCCGCCATTATAAGCATAGCTTGAAAAGATGGCCGGCCCGAGGAAAAGATAAGGACGTACTTAATTCGTAACAATAACTGCTGCGAAGGTAGCAGGGTAGGGTAAGGGTTCCGGTTGTGATAAGGTTTTAGTCAGGGAGGTGAGCTTCTCACCTCCCTGGTTTAGTTTGATGTTAGGATTATGATTAGGGTTAGGATTATGTTTGTGGGTAGACTTTTTGGCTTGGCGTGCAGATATTTCATCAACCATGAAAGCAAACGTCATGGATCCACAATCTCCTCTTTGTCAATCGTTGATTTCCCTTACGCTATTATATCATCTTCTCTTCTTATTCTGTTATCTTATGTGTTATCCTGTCTGTTTGTATATTTCAATTGGTATTCATCCCGCGATATGGACTCTTTTTCGATGTGTCCCGTTGAAGACACCATACAACATTTTGGGGCTAATTTCGCCCTAGCGAACCGCGCCGTGCCACAGTGGGCCAGAATGAGCTCAAAGTGCGCCAAAATTACATTCCGTGGTTTCTTTTTACCCAAATTTGGTGTCTAAGGGTAATTGGAGGCGTAGAATTGATTGAACATAATTTCAAACTCATATGACGTCACTGTGATGCTGTTTTTTCATTGGCTACCAAAAATCTGTCTGTAAATGACGAATAAAGCAATGCAGATCTTAGGCTGTTATTTTTTTTTCTTTAAAGATTAATTTATCTTTTCACATTCACTGACACTGCTTATATACTACCATTGAATACACGATGCGTACATGTCACAAAAAGTGTATAATAATTCGGGTTTCGAATTTATGCTGAAAGTTCCATATTACACACTTACTGCAAAATGATACTGTTGTCCGTGTAAACTAGTTAGAATATAAGTTTATGATGTACGCTGTACGTTTGGGTGAATTTATTCACTCTATTCTAGCAGGACATAAATGTGCGATATAAAATCAATCTCCGATATAGTTCTTATCTCTCTACTTCATATATAACCTTAGGCCTATGCCATATCAATTCATACAAGCGCAAAAACCATTTTTGTCTAATTTTAATGGAAAGATAACACATTGTGAAGTCAGTAATCAGGAAAATGAAAGGTTATGACTTAGCAGCTAAGAATGAGTCTGCCGTGTATGAAAGTTTACTTGGAAAAGCTAAAATAAAAAGATTTTTTTAATGCAAAATTTATCGGAATCACTATCATATGAAATTATAAATTCATCCACGTTCCACAATGATTTTTTTTCTCATCAGTCGTCGGAAGCAAAGTTTCTATGCTTCCGACAACCCACAAAGTGTATGGGATCACAGTCTGATGAATCCGACTTGTATTGGTCGCCTATCAGGTCAATGTCAGACATGTCAGGCATGATCCGATGTGGCAAAATCGTCCGATGACGATCACGCGAGCAAAGTCTGATATTGACCTGCAATCGGATTCACAAACTGCGATCCTATACACTTTGCTGAGCGGCCGGAAAGCAACAGACTTTGCTTCCAACGAGTAACCGATGAGAATAAAATCTCTTTGTTTTGGTGTATAACGTTCTATCTGCATATGTCAAGAGTAGGATCGAAGTATTTAGGTGTCCATACAATATTGTATATGTATCGCAGTGGGAATAGCTATGTTTACAATAGTGGCTATGACAATTATGGACAATATGGCTATATGGCCTTGGCTATGTGCAATTATGTACTCTTTTATCTTCGGAGGAGGGGTCTTTTAGGTGCCGGACTAGCCCTATACATGTATTTCATAACTCTGTTTGCCTCTTATTCCGTGTTATTCATGTTTCTATGCCTTTAACGTGCGAGAAAAAAAAAAATAATAAATTCACAAAAATGCCGCCCTCATGCGGCCCCGTATGATATAACAGCATTCCTAAGCGGCTGCAAGGTCCAAAATAGACGTAATGTGTCGCGGAAAATCGGCTCTAACACAAAAAGTGGCAAAAGGTGGCAGCCAAATCTGGTATCAGCTTAAAGCTGAGACATCGGGAAATGTGGTGGTAATAGAATTTAGTTGGAAATCCGTGGCAATCTAAACTTTTCTTTAGGGTATATTAAAAAGACAAATAATTAGCCTCTTTTTCAGGATATTTAGCGTAAAATATTCATGAACATTAAGTTTCTTTGCATTTTTACGGCATTCATAACGTAAAATGAACTCTGAGAAATATGTGGGAGAAATTACAGGTTGATATCTCAAAAAGTACATGTTAAAATTACTTATTTATTAAAGAGGTTACAATTTGCTGTGAAACTCTTTAAGTATTGTATTTTGCTACTTCAGGTAGGAAATATACCCCTTTAATGTACGTACCTGATTCAAATATTTTAATTATATATTCTTCAAAGTATTTCCTCTCAAGAGCGCATGTCAAGAATTAAAAAATCCCAAGTGCCAAAAGTGACTTTTGGCGCACTTTGGTATCTCTCTGGCCCACTGTGCGTGCCCGCGACCCAACTGTTTAGCAGAAGCCTTAAGATTGCTTTACTTCCGAGGATGACGGCATTCTTATGGTATGCGTGACTATTGGGATAAAAAGTACTTCCTGATTATGAAATATAACTTTTATTCAGGTTTCTGTGATAGCGTATTGAATGGCAAGTGGGATCAAATTTGCCTAACTTGTCACTTATTGAAAATTTCAAGGCATATTCTACTTGATGTTGACATCATGATCGCATATTGCCTGAGAGAGAAATAATTACACATACGTCCAGACACACATGCAACGAAATGATTGTCACTCACACAAAATACCACGCATACCATGCACAGATTGTCAATTTAATGATAAGTAACTTTTACAGTTAAGTATAAGGATCTTGGATTTGTTGTTGTCCCCCCCCCCCAAAAAAAAGAACAATTTATATTAATCTAATATAAATCAATGATAGCTCAACTGGTTGAGGCTACTTTGATGCACCTTGTAAAAAGTGAACTTTCGGGAAGAAAGACATCATAACAGTAAAAGCATTATTACTTTTTGTTACTGAATAAAAGTAAAACTACACCCATCACATGCGAGCCGCTTTGCGGAGCTGTTTCTGAATCCAGTCGGCTTTGGAATAGCTAATCTACAAAAAAAGATGAAACATGTTTACCTCTGTTTTTTATTTCATTATTTTTTTTTTTTGTATTGGGTTTGCATTCGATTTCTATAATATAATGATACGTGTCTGATGAAATTCGGAGAGCCCGTTTCTTTACTATTTCTTAAAAATTGTTGTAAATCTGTGAGTAAATGAGGCATGCCATTCATTACTTAACTGATTCTCTCCTGCATTCATCTATTTCGCTATATATGGGTAACACCAAAGTATACATTCCGCTGGACATGGAGCGGGAAGTGAAGAAATTGGGTCGTAGAGCGCCCCCTCGTCATGAGAATGTGATCTAGTTTTGCCGCCAATGAGTCACACGTCATTAAAACTTTCATTAAACTCAGAGAGAAATACGATACCGTCGCTCGCTCTCGACGTACGATGAAATAACACCTTCCGGTCTGAGTTTGACAGTTCTCTCACGACTATGGAACGCCAGGTGTTGCAAAAGTCGGGAAAACCACTGATCAGAGGTTTTTATCTGCTCGTTTGTGCAAGTAAAAACTACTGATCAGAGGTTTCCAACCCCTGCACGAACAAAGCAAAACCTCTGATCAGAAGTTTTAACTTTGCATGCACAGCTCGAAACCGCTGATCAGTGTATAGTTTTAAACATCTGATCAGTAGTTTTAACTTTGCACGCACAAAGTAAAAACCTCTCATCAGTGGTTTTTCCCAACTTTTGCAACACATGGCGGTCCATACCTACGACCTGTCCGTGTTTCCTCTATTGACGAGGTCAACTTCAAAACTCTACCAGGGTTGGAGACACGAACAGAGTGCGATTCGATTGCGACTTATACTGTCGGATCTTAAATGTTTGTGAGTTTTCTTCTTCATCTTTCTCATTTTGATAGATCCCAAAACATCGTAGGCATCCTGGAGCCTATATTGTGAAAAATATCAAAAAGTAAAATGAAGGCGAAAGGTGCACACGACACCATAATTCATAATAACATTGTTATGTAGGCCTATGTGGTAGTGTGTAGGGGATCGTCCAAAGAGACCAATACCAATGAGTCATGCGGCCCACGGGTTTGACATTGAGCAAAAGTCTATGAGTCATACAGCTCACGACTCATACAAACCATGAGCTTGATACTTGGCAAATTAGAGGCCCGCGAGTCCGAAGGTAGGCGAACAAGGCCCACGAGTTAGACACTAGGCGCAAAACACCATCATTACGTCAGGGGGCTTAACGTGTCGGTCGTGTGAGTTTGTTTTTTCTTTACTTTGCCTAATGTCGGACTCGTGATCTGTTCGTTTGATTTTCGAGCCAAAGAGGAAAGTGGACCTCCACTGCAATCAGTCTTGTTCCTCCCTAAATCATGTTAATGTGTTGGTCACAGTTTGTTATTTGGAAGAATCGCTATTCCGAAAAAGGCATAACATAAGGTTCGCAATTCTGAAAGAATAACGAGCCTTCGGAATAACGCCGTAACATAACCCTATTTCATTTCCGAATTAATGAATGTCTAGGTATACATGATTGTATAGGAACTTTGTGTGTTTCGAAACAAAGAACTCTCCGAATAACGAACCTCATTTCAGTTTAATCGAAAGGAATACCGTCAGCTGAAACCATACCGATTTGTAGAAATCTATACCCTACCCAACCCTGCTTCTTCATTGACCACATCATGATTGTTACAACGTGACCCTTTCCCCATAAACTATGACAAGTGTTTAAACAAAACTATTTTTGGCTATTAACTGTGGAAAAAAGTACCTAACGCATGAACAAAGTCTAAGATGAAACAACTTGTCGTCTTGTGCTTGAACATGCATTCACGGTCATGATAAGTGTACCTTGAGCGTCTCGCATGCAAGAGATGAGCGTTCATTCTGCTTACCACAAGGTCATGTAAGTCGCAAAGGGCTTCATCTTTTCGTAGCAAGTAAACAACGACAAAAAAAAGAACAAAAAATGAGAGAATACAAAAAGGCATGATGGTACAATTTGCAAACTGGCACTTGTCGATCGTCAGTTTCAGGCATCATCGTCGAACTATTTAAAGGAAAAGCAGACAAGACATTTTACTTTTGTGAGCATGTGTATATGACTGGCATGTGCCTTTATTATTTTCATTTCTTACGTTCATTTTATATTTTGTTGTCATAAAATTATAGAAGTTGCTTTTTTCTCTCGATCGAATGAGAAGAAGAGGTTCATATTTCACATTCTCTACTAATATCAATAAAACTATCCAGGGTTTACGCCCTGTCGTACGAATGTTTCCATGACTGCAGATCATTTCAGCAACGGCATGAACGTAGAGTTCCTGCAGCGAGTGCCAGCGGAACTGGCATGGCTCTGCGACCCGAGGCGACGGGGTGAATTTTCCCCGCATTTCCGCGCAGCGGTACTCGCATAGCTATAGGGTTGAATGATGCAAGGTGTATAATAGTGACGGGCAGATGGGTCATTTTAGGGACAGAAGGTGACAATGACTGATTCGCACTTTTTGCACATTCAATCAAGGTACCATCTCCTGGGTGTGGATTGCATCCCGGAGTTCGTTATGAAGAGATATCGGATTCGTCGCAAATTTAAATCTTGACTGGTGAAGTGAAGCTGGCATATAAAGACTAGCATATTGTTGTGATTCGTCGAGTTTGTATCACGTGACATTCATTGATTTCGTTGTAATGCACGGTCGTGAAACATATCAATCTATCAATTCATCCAGTGGGATTCCATATGTTCAGTGCACTATACCATTCAAATACTGCACGCTCTGTCAGATACCACTCTATATACTATGGACTAACCTTGCTAATAATCCTTCATCATATGGCGCTTAGGTTATTTCTGCATTTGTGTAAGATTTGTACGTGCACTGGTACGTGCTTCATTGATCAGAATGCATATGGTATTTTACATCGATGAAATGTAATGTCTTGATGATAACATGTAAATATTGAGCAACTCAAATGTTCCAATCACAACACTATCAATTGCGAAGTGTTTTTTTTCTTTTTTTTTCTTTTTTGTTTCTTGATACTTCTTTGCATTTCTATGCATTAGCCTGCACAAGATCTATCCATTTATCGGTAGATCAATCTGTCATTTTATCATCGCATGATAGATGGGAGGGACTGTTTTACCTACTACTACGATGAGTCAATAAAAGATGAATATCATTCAAGTTTTATCGGCATAACTTTGAGCATCTGATTTCGTTATTCCATCGACCCTCTGTGACCCGCAGCTAACAGGTGTCTCCTCCAGTCCCTGTTCACCGGGCAACCCCTCCACCTTCGTGCCCCAACCACACGTGGAGAAGCGATGCTGGGCAGGCCTTGCGGAGTTATCACGGAAGGCATCCCACAGTGTCCGTGACGGACACTGCGAAGGAATGCCCACCCTGCTGATCGGACGTCGGTTGCTCATCGTTTCGTCATTCAAACATCATCATATCATCTCGTCAATCAAACATCAACCCACTCATATGCGGGAATTATTTCGACTTGACCAACAAGCTAGTATACAAGAAAAGAAGAAAAGAAAAGAAAGAAGAAAAATGGGTTAGTTCACGTCGCCCCACATTCCAATGTCTGTATTTTGTACATACCCTTGAAAAAGTTTGGTATACCGGCTTCCTTGTCATGCACCAAAGGGGGAAATGGGTCAAATATGATTATGACTGGAACAGGTGAACACCGACTTCGTAAATATTGTGAACAAAGTTTGATGGTCAATTTATCCTGAGAAGGTTTAGAGTAGAGGGAAAAATGAAAGAAAGAGAGAGAAGAAGGAGAGATGATGAGAAAGGAAGAGAGACTTGCTGTTGCTTGGGATCTGATTTCAATGCAACATCGTTACCAGTCTGTCGTAGACGATTGTTAACCAAAAGTTTCTCTGTTTCGTCACAGTCCCCTTACCACACTTCAACACGCAAATCTTCCATCCCTGCAATGACATGCGCAGTGTGTAATGATCGTCATTATAGAAAACAGTGTGGTGTTCAATCGGTTTTATTGTCTCATTATATTGTGACTGTCCTCTATAACCTCTTTAATGAGTTCTCTTTTATCCGGTGGGTTTTTTTAATGCTATTCTTGCAATTGGTCGTGAGCTACATGGCTGCGCTATGACGGCACTTCTCTCTTTCTCTTCATAAGGTCCTGATTACCTTCAGTTTATGACATGTTTAACCACTGATATTTCCTATACACGTTCCATTTATTCACCTCAGTCATTCTCCTCTTGTTCTTTTTAAATTGTCAAACAATGGAGAGTATAGATCTAATGAAGGATGTAATATTCACTTCCACTCAAGGTTTATATTTCTCTCTATCAATTTCAGGAACAAGGATATGAATACTTGTTTCTATTCCGGCATTAAACTTTCCCCAATTTTCTTCTTCCTCCTCTGTATTACTTTCCGCTTCCTTCCGCGGCTACTTTAAGTCACCGAGATCACTTACAGCTGTTCAACTTTAAACTCACTTTCGGTCCTGATCTCCAAAACTTTCTATTTATTTTATGTCATTCTTTAAAGGCACAATTTACCATTTGCAGATGAAACAAAAACCCAGCATCAGTGCTTTAAAATAGTTCTAAAATGTGAGATGGGATAGAAACAACCACTGTAAAAATTTGAATCAGTAAAATCGATGTTAAGTATTCTTAAATATACAAAATGTGAACAATAGTTATAATAAAAATGTTTACAGATTAAACCGTCTACAGTTACGGTTTATTAAGAAAAATACTTATATCTCCTTATATTTTAGGCTTTACTGAGAAAATTTCATATGGTAGGATTTTTCGTGGTACAACAGACCTACTCATATGTATCAAATGTGATATCTTGAACATTTTTTAGATCACTGCTCCCAAAGGTAAACATTTTGACACGGGTGTTTATGAGGAAACGCGATTATCACGCCAATTCATTTCAGTTTTCCTCACCATCTTTCTGGTGGACAGATGGTGGACAGTCTTCAAAGCGAAGTCATTATGATATGTGCTCGCATTGGAATATCTAATAGTGCAGATAGATATATAAAATGGATAGACAGACGGATAGATAGGCAGACAAAATTATACATATAGACTTCTTGTTGTAATCCACTGTATGAACAAATACTTCGAGACATTCTATTCTTGTTCGTTTCATTCGAAATTTGAATATCTTTTATCTGTCAACCGAGGAAGAAAAAAATATAGAGTGTGGATAAAAGTAGAATCCACGTTTGAGGACATGTGAAACTTCAGTTCCAATTACCTCAGTTAGGAAGGCGTAAACATTTGTCATAGCACCCACATTTCCGCCCCGGGAGGGCGGAAGGATCTCAACGTAGAAATCGTTTACCCGTGTCCATTCACCTATAAAGCTGACACGCAACTACTGTACAACGCGGAAATCTATACTGTCCTTACGATATATCCGTGTAATGAAGAGCATATCAAGGAGAGTTATAGCACTTTCTTAGCATCAAG